>NC_081342.1:27471814-27555349 GCF_029784015.1 Lycium ferocissimum
TAACAAGGCGTTTAGATGAAATTCATTTAAGGGCAATGTCAAACTAGGCTTGACCACAAGGTCTTAGTGATTTCCATTAGGCATGAGGATAAGGTAGGGAGTTGGGGTTGCCTTGGAAGAGTAAAAGGTGAGCTTAGGCATAAACTGGAGGTAGTGACCAGTGGGGCCTTTGATCCCTTTTTATTGAAAGAAAGACTCAGGAGAGGGATGGGGAGGTGAGGACCTCACCCTCCTGTTACTCTTTCAAGACCCTGTGGTTTTCTCGTCTCCTAAACCCTGGTCTTATGAATATGGGATTCACAGTGATGTCAAGATTGGTTAGAAAGAGTTTATCATGCCTTTGGGAATCCTTGAGACTTTATGTTATTTAAAACCAAGTTAAAACAAAGGGTAAAGGTCTGTCACATTTTTGCCATAATTAAAGGGACTAAAAATTGCTATTATCTAAGTTTGGAGATATGTTATCCATCAGGACCTAGATTCATGTTTCAGAGCTTAACTTGCTTGCTTTTTTCTGCTTGCTTCAAAATGAATATGTCCAAGAACCTGTATGATGCATTTATGTTTAGACCTGTCTATATTGTGTGCTAGACTTAGTTTCAATTTGGGAAGAGGATATTTTAGCTAACAAAAGATTAGTGAGAATTTTTACTTCTGAACTTGAACTGTTGCATGTAGATGTTAATGTGCATTATAGTGTAAATTTGGATTGAAAAGGTAAAGTTGTACTTTGTCTAGTAAGATTTGATTCTATACTGTTGGTGTGCTTAAAGTCCTCCCATTTTAGGAACTGTGGAATGAAATAACTGAATATTGAGTTTGTGTTTTAAAAAATGAATAGTGATAAGCTGAAATTGGTTTGATGTTGTTGTTTGAGGATATTGTGAGTACTCTTAAAAGCAGTTTGAACCACTTGGCCTAGGGTGGTCTTTTCACTCATAGTACCTACCCACTAAGTGAGGGGTGTCATGACACAGCCTATGGACCATGGGGGGCATTCCTGTCATGAGGGTGCATTGGTCTGCCTCAAATCTTACCATTTTATAAAAGGGTTGGAAATAGAAAGGGGTTGGAAAGTTAACTTGTTTAAATGTCTAAAAGGAATATAGGAGGTTAAAAAGAGGAAACTGGTTACTTCAGTAAGGTGATTCTGCTTTCTTTTCTAAGGAAAATGGACTAGTTTAAGGTTGTTGAGTGTTGACAACAAGTGTCCTATTAGGAGTTAAAAATCCGGAGTTGCTAAGAATTTTGTTAAACTTTATGCCATTCTTTTTTCTGTGAGACTTGGTGATATACATAGTTGGTCCCTTCTCCTTTTTATTTCAAGTGGCAACTTACATGAAATCTTTTTGTTAACGTGCTCTTACTACCGTTTGACTAGAACAAAGGTTCATTTCTGTGGTTTTTTCGGGGAATATAAAGTTGTACATTCTCAGTTCATTTAATGTTGTTTTAGTTCAGACCTCTCGGTGCTCCAACCCTGTTTTGATGACCATAAGTTATAGAATCTTTTCTCTTTGTCTGCATCCCTCTACTATGTTTCTGTGATTACATTAAACAGTTTTCACTTCTTGCTATGCATATGAAGTTGATGAATCATTTATTTGATATGTATAAGAGTTAAGTTAGACTTTAATTAGCTTTAGTTTTGTCCTTGAACACTGTTCTAAGTAATAAGGATTAATTAAGTGAATGAAATGATCTTGAGGCCTAAAGTTAAACACATAGAATGTGGATATACACAGAATATGTATAGGTTAATGAAAAGGAAGAGGAATATACACATGATATACACTTGGTACACACATCACATGTGTATATCATAAGTATACTATGTGTATATAAGAGAATGGGCCAGTTATAGGTAGCACGCATATATAAGTAAAAGAGGATGGTTTGTTTGTATCATCTATTTGACAAAGTATCTTGAAGCTGTTATGCTATTTTTATACATGTAACGACCCTCCCGACCGTTATGGAAAATACAGGATCACCTCACCAAATAGAACCTCCCAAGGGTAGAACGAGCTAATAAAAACTCGATTGTATAAGTCTAAGAACTGAAAACTTGACTTGTTTGTGATTATTATTTGATTGTGTTGAGTTCACAGGGGGGGGGGGGGACGTAGGAAATTAGAACTCCGTCGGGAATTCTGAGGCCACAGGTAAGTCCGTATGGCGTTTTTATATCATTGTGCATGTTTTGTTGTGTTTGTAAGGCCTCAGATGAAATGCTGGGTAGTAGAGTTAAAAAACTATGAAATCAGCGAGCTTACTGGCTTAGTGGTACTACAGCAGTGGGACCACTGTAGTGATGGGTAGACCGCCACCGCGGTCAGCCAAGTCTAGGTGTGTCCACTATGGATGGCACAGGACCGCTACCAGGCCCGCCACAGTGGAGGGAAGGATATAGTGAGGTCCGCTACAGCGATGGATAGGCTGCCGCAGTAGTTGACGGGGACAGAATATCGGCTTTTAAACACTTAGTTCCGAATTCTTTATTCATAAAACACCAAAATAGTTTCTCACAAGCACCTAGGGAGAAATTCCAAGCTAGGTCAAGAATATTATTGAGAGGTAACTCTCAACCAATCCTTCTATCATTACGCTTTCATCTTCATGATTATCATCCCATGTATGGGTCTATAATGGTGAATTGGGAATAGTAACCCTAGAACTTAATAGGCTTTCAATAATTGACTGGGTTATGATTGTTATTGTATGTTTATCACCTAATGGCTGGAGTTATCATTTTTTAATAAAGAATTGAACCATTAGAGACGTGAACTAAGTGAATTGAGACTTAGGGTTCTATAAAAATGGTAACTTGACCATGGAAACTGCTTGTAATAGATGTTTTGATTAAATAGCCTTGTAAATTGATAGTTGGTGGTTGCTAAAGCCAATGTTAGGCTGATTTACACCTAGAAATCACTCACCCATTGGAATGGGGCAAAAGGGAAGGGTGTTCTTTGAATTGATTTTGTTACTAGAGTAATTATGACTTATTTAGCATCTTAATTGCTAGACTGTGAGTGTTCTGAGGCTTTACGGAAGGGAAAGGCTAATCGGAGTAATTTGCATTGTTCTAGCTCTACATTTGAGGTAGGTTACGGTCTACTTAAGTTAGACTTTGATTAGTTGATTGTATGTGTTGTGAAATTGATAGGAGAAAGAATGTCTAGTCTTCAAACATGATATGTGTGTTTGAAATTCCTATACGCTATTGATTGAGTGATTATGTAGGCTTTGTGCCACTATTCATTGGGTTGGATCTTACAAGTTGATGATGTTATGGTGAGAAGCTAATATGATCTTCTTGGTGAAATTGAGATACAAATGATAATTCAATTATTGAAAACAATGTGAAAAAGAGATACGGATATATATATGAAAAGGCTCATTTGACCAGGGGTAAGGATGAGGCCTTCCTGTGAGCTCGGGTCCGAGGAGTGAATCCGGAACGAGTGGTACATGGACACCATGGTTCCCCTGCAGGTCATGAATACTGAGTAATGATATCAATTAGCATGTGTGTACACCGTGTATATGGTTATTATTGGTAGATTTATTCCGTAGTTTGCTTCCATTGATCTGGCTCTTGATCGTTAAGTGACTTGGTTGACTTGTTGTTGGGTTATTTGATTACGTGTTGTTGACTGGCTTGTCTATTTTATTGATTTTATGATGTATGCATGATACTAATCTTAGTCAGCCTATGATATCTACCTGTACATAGCATTTGTACTGATACTACCTTGTTGCATTCTTTTCAGTGCATATTGTGATCCAGAGACTGCTACCTGACCTCATATCTAGCGTTGAGGCCGTTTGCTGACAGATTTAGGATGAGCTTCTATCCATGCTAGCCCGCCCGAAGATCTTATTTTCTGATGTCTACTTTCATTCCAGACATTTTTGGTTATTTAGTTACACAACATACATTCCTTAGACATGTTTTGGATTAAAGTCCTTGTACGGTGACTCTCGGATTTTGGGGTTGTAATAGTTAGGACTTCCACATTTACTTCCTTATTTTATGGCATGACTAAATTTTGATTTATCTTGTGCTTGAATGGTTAATAACTGATTGAATTAGTTAACATAAAAATAGACTTGAATGAGTAGATGGCTTACATTTTGGTTCACGCACTAGGAGTTAGTGTGGGTGTCGGTCATGGCTGGTTGGGTCGTAATCGAGGTAGTATCAGGGCTTTAGGTTCATCGATCTCGTCGTATAAGGACATGTCTAGTAGAGTCTTGCGGATCGGTATGGAGACGTCTGTACTTATCTTCGAGAGGCTACCAGCCACTAGGAAAATTTCCTTTTCTTTCTTTCTTTCGTGATACTTGATTCTAATTGGTATCTGGATGATTTAAATTGGTATTTGACTATCCTTCGTTCTCTCGCAGATAGCGAAAACACGCACGACAGCAGGCAGAGGTAGAGGTAGAGGTGGAGGCGCAGGTAGAGGGGCGGCACCAGCTGGGGGCTGAGTCCTAGTAGTTGATCCCGTGCCTCCAATAACTCCTAATGAGGCCGCGGGAGATGCAGCCACACCAGCTCAGCCAGCGGCAGTGCCAGTTCTGCCAGGGGCTACAGCTGCTCCAGGTATACCAGATGCGATGGCGCAGGTGCTGAATTGGTTGCATGGATTGGCACAGACCGGGGCGATACCGGCCGTTCCAGCAGGTAGGGGTGCAGGGATAGCAGCCCCAGATCCGGATAGAGTTCAGCATGCTTGATATGATCCTATATGGCACAAAGGGATAAAAGTGCAAATTATCTCTATATGATGTAAATCAAGACAAATTGGGCAGCAATTGCAAGACAATTGGTGTTTGGAAGATGAATATTTCCACATGAAGGCTATTTTCAAAATTCCCAAAGAAGACTACCAACCAAACAACGCCCTTGCCTCATTAATGGAATTTTTGTAATAACTTAGTCTTCTTTTAGTCTAGGAGTATAAATACTAGACTTAGCTCATTTCATTAGTTTAGCTTTGAAAGATGTTAAGATCAATCCTATAAATGAGTGATAGTTTGTTTGGTAGAATTAGTGCTAATCCAGTAATTAGTGATAGTTAATCATGGTGGATTTCAATGTTGGCTATTGAACAGATTTTTCATTGATTTTATATTAGAGTTGTTCATTTGTGGATTCATTTGATTAACTCTTAATTAAATTCAAATAGTATAGGTTTGTTAGTAGGAATCGATTAGGAGGGTTTGGGTTTAATATACCTAGATTTGCCTATAATTTCTTTACTTATTGGGTCTTGCTTCTATCCCTCTATTCTCATCCCAATTTCTTCACTTCTCATCTTTGATTTCTACTCTATCTTTTGTTTCCGCGTATTTGTTATTTGAATCGGTGTCTTCCACAAGCCGGATCGTATCATTTGGTATCAGAGCATAGGCTAAGAGATTGTTCCTACAATTTCTAATTCTAGGCTCAAAATTTGAAAATCCAAAAAAAAAAAAAAAATCAAAATAAGAAAATTCATAAAAAAAAAAAATCAAAAATTTGTGTTGTGGTTGGATTTGTGGGTAATTGAAGTTAGATTTGAGTTCCTTGATATCAAATCTAGCTAGATCTAAAGTTTCGGAGCATTTGAAGGTGTTTTGGACAAATATCTATTGTTGGCTTTGAAACTTTTTGAAGAACTCGAAGTGGGTATTAAAGAATTCATGGTTGTTTGATCTTAAAAAGTATTAGGGTTTGTTCTCTAACTTGAGAGGAAGCCACATACAAAATTTGGGGCCATTTCAAGTTGATTGGAAGAATTCACCATTGTTGGGTTTGAAGGTTTGAAGAACTTGAAGAACAAGAAACTTGGGTTTGTTGATTTGAGGGTTAATTGATTTCAATTTGTATTGGGCTTTGTTCTCCATGTTGAGGAGGAGCTAGATTCGAAATTTGGAGTTAATTGGACTTGATTTGAAGAAATTGCAAATTGGAAGTTCATAGTTTTTCGTGAAGATCTTCATATCTTCATAGGCGTTCTTGAAAAGTTTAGAAACTAACAAAGTGAGTTTAGTGATTTGGAGTTTATTTGGAGCTAATTTTTATTGGGTTTTGTTCTCCTAATCAAGAAGGACTCAGATCGGAAATTTGAGAGAAAAAGAAGTTGATTTGGGCATAGAATAAGTTTTGGGTGTTCTTAGAATTCATAAGCATTTTCATATGTTGATAGTGAAGAAGAAGACCAAAAAGAGTGTTTGATCCAAAATTGTCAAGTAAAAAGGGTGAAAAGGTGTTTGTGTGGGTCCAAATCAAGTCTCCAAAAAAAAAAAATCAGAAATATTTAATCCAATTTTCTGATTTTTTTCAAAAATTGCCACATCAGCTGCCACGTCATCACTGAGGTCAGCACCTAATGCGCCTCTGCACGCGCATGGGGCCCAAATTCAGAGAGTTGATTTTTTTTCTCAACACTTAGAAATTTTTTCTAAGTTTGGCAGATTTCGACCCAAATTTGGGGGGCATATCTTTGTGTTTATAAGGAGTTACGAGACCCATGACCTATCTAAATTGAAGTTCATCGAGTCTACTTTCCAAATCAACAAACCATTCATCAATCGGAGCTATGTAGAAAGAATGAATTACATTTTAAAAACACACTACAAGCAGCTCTGAATTTTCTAAGTGTTGGCCAAAAGCTTCCCAAATTTTTCTAAGTGTTTGGCAAGGTTTGTTCACTTATTATTTTCATTTATTTGATTCTCCTAGTTAATCAACAACTAGTAATTTATCCTTACTTGGTTGTTAACTAGTTCTTGAGTCCAAATTTCATTTCGTGCCAATTTCTTCCAAGCTTTTCTCGTTTTAATATCGTTGTAACTTCTTGGCTCAAGTCCTTTCATTTAATCGAGTCGTCCATCTTTCAATTAACAAAAATCTATTCTTCCACAAAGATTAGCAACTTTGTGAATTGATTTGGATAAGCGGTTCTTGGCCAACTTTGGAAGCAGCTTTAGGTTGAGTGGTAAGCTTGAGTGCAAATACAAGTGACATGAGGAACTTTACTATTAAACTTGTTTGCTCATTTTGTAGGTACAAGAAGAGAAGTCATAAGGAGAGAATGTTTGTTGGAAGAGATGGTGGTGTTCGTGAGAGAAGGGAAAATACATTTCCTACTTCAAGAAATACAATGAATTAGACTTCTCATCCTAATACAAAGGTACCATGTTCTCAATATGGTTATGATGTTGAAGGTAGGAGGAGGGAAGTATTGATAGGTGATAGAAATAGAAGGGATGCAAGGTCTCAAGTGAGAAATGACCCAAAAAGGCGAATTCTTAGGACAAAGGTGAACTTGCTTGGTAGTGTGGGGTATGTCCTTGTGTTTGATGATGGTAGTTATGGAAACTACCTTGCACCGCAAGTAGTTAAGACATTGGGTATAGGATGCGTGATGAAATGAGACCCTTACCATGGCCAAAGAGGGTACTTGGTTGATAGGAGCGCAAGGGTGTTCTTTACCCATGGAAAATATAAAGAGGAGGTTTGGTGTGATGTACTTCCACTAGACAATTATCACTTGTGTTTGGGGAATCCATGGTTCCTACAACATAACGTTTCATATGGGCAAGAATGGTACAAGTATGTAGTGGACAAATAATGGAGACCTCTCTTTCCACCTGTACTTCCCAAAGATAAAGCGATTGCAAGTGAACCCCGTTCTATGGAGAGTGGGCCCGAAATCCCACAATGGGCGAAGAAGAATTTAGAAGAGATTCACCTAATGATGGAACGCTTATGAAAGGCAAGCACAACAAATGAAGGCGAAGAAGTCTAAGCCTAGTGAAGAGAAAGAGAAGAGTAAAGTGGAGGGTTCCCTTAACCCTTCTAAAGATGTACTTGCCACTTGTCCCAAATCCCATGAAATTAAGAGAGAAAAGATTGAGAGGAGTAAGGGAGTAAAAAGTGACAACTCCAGAGTAGAAAAAGGAAAGGTTGTGAGGAGTGATGTGAGGGAGTTGTCACAACCCCATTCTAACCTTTGTAACTTTTATTTCTTCTTTAGTTGTTTTGAGAATGGTGCAGGTATTCTTGGAAGCAAGCCGAATGTTGAGCCTCAAATTTTGAAAGTTCATGAGATAGTTGAGAGCTTCCCGAAGGAGCAAGTGGACTCCCGAATTGAAATCCGAGGTAAAGAAGATGTTGTGTACGAACTTCAAGGTAAAATAGCTAATCTTAACACCCCAAATGATGTGATTGACCATGTTGTTGAAGTGAGTGTAAATGATAGCTTGTCCTTAATTGAGCTTAATGAGTCTTTACCTTGTGTTGAGCTTAGTGCTTTAATGGTTGTTGGCAATGATGTTGATGTGAGTGTTCCAACACTAGTTGATCTTTTTGATGACCGAGTTGATTCTTCTTGTGAGATCAATTTGTGTCCGCCTAGTGTTGACACTTGTGGTTTGCATGTTAGTATATTGTCATGTGATACGATAGCTCACCCACTAGTTGATCCTAGCGACGACCGAGTTGATTCTTCTTGCTAGTGTGGATAATTGTGTTGACCAATTTGATTACTATGATAGTCCACTAATTGAGAAATCTTGTGATGTGCTTAATGACCCTCAATTTAGTGTGATGTTGGTATAATTGATCATTTACCTAGTCGTGTGCATGAAAGTGTTGTGAAAATTGACCTTTGTCTTTTTTAGAGTAGAATTTCATGCTTTGACTCTTCGTTGTTCATAGATTATTCTCTCTCAAAAGATAATGTCCTATTTGATGATAACATGACTAGTGAGTATGATATGCATAGTGGATTGTATTGCAATGTTATGTAGCCACCTTTCAAGGCTATAATGTGTTTTGTAATCCACTAAGGGATGATGATGAGCTTGGTCTCGACAACAAGCATGGGGTGGGTGAAGTTCTTGACACTATCCCCAGTGATGAAAAGTCCTTCTTGAGGGTTCATAACCCACTTGATAGACCAACATAGAATTTGGAAAAGACTTCTGAAAGTGATGGGTGCTCGTTAAAGAAGGGGAATAATTTGAAAGGAAAAGAGCACACTTCTTGGAAGAACTATGCTAGATCTTCTTACCTAAGGGGTGGAGAGAAGCTACTCTTAGCTTGGCATAGGTTGAATGAGCATAATGGTAAAACTCTCTCTCTTGATAAACTTGATTATTTGACTAACTTGCTTATGAAGTTTTATCAAAAGAGGAGTCTTGAAGATGAAGACCATTTGAAGAGACCTCATTGGACTACACTTGGATATGAAGTCACGTCTTGTACTTCCTTCAAAGACGGTATGTATTCGTGGCTCATGCTTATTCTTGGGCTTTCTAAAGCCATGGAGGTAACTTCTTGGTGTGTTGAGTATAGTAGTAGCACTTCTATCCATTCATGTGATTATTTGCTAGTGTTATTACTTGATGTCATGTTAGGCTTGCATGGGGAATGTGAGCAAATTAGTGTGAGTGATACCTTTGTATTTGACCTCGGTGATGACTTAGGAGTGATTCCTTACTTTAGGTGGGCTAGTATGATACCTTTGACTTGGGATGGGCTTGTTTGTAGAACTGCATTTAGTCATGTGGGATGTCACTTGTTTCTTGACTTAAGGGGAGATATAAGCTTCTTGATTGCTAGGACCAATGTGGATTTGCATGTTAGGATTCCTAATTGCATTGGTTTATTTGATCTACCTTTTTGTCAAAATGACTTGAATAGCCAAGTGTCTATGGCATTATTTGGATACATGTTATTTCTAGATCCAGTTGACGTTTGGTTATATCATAAGAGTGAGCCGTTTAGTGTGTTGATTGCATGCTATGCTCACTTTAGGTATTATCATTTGCTATATGATGATTACATTTGTTTGTTGCGCGAGGATGTGTACTCATGCTCGTGTACGTTTTTGGAAGGGTCGGATTCGAGGATGAATCCTTTGAAGAAGGGGAGGACGATATGATCCTATATGGCACAAAGGGCACAAAGATGCTTGGAAGGACATGGGACGTTTGGATGATGGCTTGGGAAGAGATTGTGGTGACTTCTACACCAAGTGGCTAAAGGCGCAAAGGACTAAAAGTGCAAATTATAGATATACGATGCAAATCAAGAAAAATTGGGCTACAATTGCAAGACAATTGGTGTTTGGAGGATGAAGATTTCCACATGAAGGCTATTTTCGAAATTCCCAAAGAAGAATACCAACCAAGCAAGGCCGTTGGCTCATTAATGACAATTTTGTAATAACTTAGTCTACTTTTAGTCTAGGATTATAAAATACTAGACTTAGTTCATTTCATTAGTTCAGCTTTGAATGATGTTGAGACGAATACTCTAAATGAGTGATAGTTTGTTTGGTAGAATTAGTGCTAATCTAGTGATTAGTGATAGTTAATCATGGTGGATTCCATTGTTGGCTATTGAACACATTTTCCATTGATTTCATATTAGAGTTGTTCATATGTAGATTCATTTGGTTAACTCTTAATTGAATTCAAATAGTATAGGTTTGTTAGTAGGAATCCATTAGGAGGTTTTGGGTTTAATATACGTAGATTTTTCTATAATTCCTTTACTAATTTGGTCTTGCTTCTATCCATCTATTCCCATCCCAATTTCTTCACTTCTTATCTTTGATTTCTACTCTATCTTTTATTTCTGTGTATTTATTATTTAAATCTGTATCTTCCACAAGCCGGATCGTATCAATGCCGCAGCTGTGACACCTCGCTTAGATGAAGTTTCAAATTTTGAGGCATTTTCGAGGCCAGTTGCAGGGTCGTTAATGACCGGTGAGGAGCATGATTTATTTTGGAGGTTCACTAAAATGAAGACTCCGATTTTCTATGGTACTGAGTTAGAGGATGCGTACGAGTTCATCATAGGTTGTCATGAGAGGCTCCATAAGATGGGGGCTGTGGACAAGTATGGGGTTGAGTTTATGACCTTCCAGTTCTTAGGTGATGCCAAGTTATGGTGAAGGGCATATTTGGAGTGCAGGCCCACTGGGTCACCTCCGTCGACTTGAGTTCAGTTTTATTCAGTGTTTCTAGATAAGTATGTTCCACGTACTCTGAGGGACAGAAGGAAGGATGCGTTTGCTAATATTGATCGGAGGAACTTGTCTGTTGCTGTTTATGAGTCCCGTTTCCATTTCTTGTCCCGATATGCACGTCAGTTGTAACCTACTGAGGAGGAGCATAAGAAATATTTGAGGATTGCTCTTGGGGTATTGCAAGAGAAGAAGCTATATGCGAAGTTCTCTAAGTGTGAATTTTGATTGTCTTCTGTGTCCTTCTTGGGGCATGTAATTTTGAGAGAGGGTATTATGGTGGATCCGTAGAAAATTCAGGCGGTCAGGTAATGGGCTAGGCCCATATCAGTGATCGAAATCCATAGTTTCGTGGGTCTGGCTAGCTATTATCATCGGTTTATGAAAGGGTTCTCCTCTATTGCTTCTCATTTGACCCGTTTGACTCACAAAGTGGCACCATTTCAGTGGTCCATCGAGTGTGAGGAGAGCTTTCAAAAGCCCAAGACATTGTTGACTACAACGCCTATTCTAGCATTGCCCGTGGAGGGCAAGAATTTTGTTATTTATTGTGATGCTTTACGTTCTGGTTTCGGAGCTGTTTTGATGCAAGAAAAGAAGGTGATTTCTTACATTTCTCGACAGTTGAAAGTGCATGAAAAGAACTATCCTACTCATGACTTAGAATTGGCAGCGGTGGTATTCGCGCTGAAAATATGGAGGCACTACTTCGCAGCTTGCAACATGTGTTCACTCAGAGGGTTCTGAATTCTAGGCAGCGAAGATGGTTGGAACTGCTGAAAGATTATGACATCACCATTCTATATCATCCTAGTAAAGCAAATGTGGTGGCTGATGCGTTAAGCAGGAAGTCGGCTAGTATGCGAAGTCTGGCCCGTTTGATCTCTTTGGAGTGTTCGTTAGCTAGAGAGGTTTAGACTCTGGCTAATAGTTTTATGAGGCTGGATATTTCCAACATGGGCAGGGTGTTGGCTTGTGTTGAGGCTCGGTCATCATTTCTGGAGCAGATTAAGACTAAGTAGATTGAGGATGCTAAGTTGTGTAAAATTCGTTACAAGGTGTTGCATGGTGAGGCCAAGGAGACTGTGATTGACGAAGAGGGGGTATTACGGATTAAGGGGCTAGTTTGCGTGCCACATGTGAGTGATTTGATCAAAGACTATTCTGGTAGAGGCTCACAGTTCGAGGTATTATATTCATCCTGGCTATACTAAGATGTATCACGATTTGAGACAATACTACTGGTGGACTAGGATGAAGCGTAATATAGTGTAGTTTGTTGCTCAGTGTTTTAATTGCTAGTAGGTGAAGTATGAACATCAAAAACCTGGAGGTATACTTCAGAGGATGCCCATTCCTGAGTGGAAATGGGAAAGAATAACAATGGATTTCGTGGTTGGTCTTCCAAAGACGTTGGGGAAGTTTGATTCTATCTGGGTTATTATAGACAGGTTGACTAAGTCTGCCCACTTTATTTTGGTACGGATAACTTATGACGCGGAGAAATTAGCCAAGATCTACATTCGTGAAGTAGTTAGGCTACATAGGGTTCCTATCTCCATTGTGTCCGACAGGGGCACAACGTTTACATCTCAATTTTGGGAGCATTTGCAAGAGGAATTAGGTACTAGGCTGGACCTTAGTAAACCTTTCCACCCTCAGACTAACGGGCAGTCCGAGCGGACCATTCAGGTTCTTGAAGATATGCTTCGAGCTTGTGTGATAGACTTTGGTGGTCATTGGGATCAGTTCTTACCATTGGCCGAGTTGCATATAATAATAGCTACCACTCAAGCATCGACATGGCCCCATTTGAGGCATTGTATTGGAGGGGATGTTGGGCTCCCATTGGTTGGTTCGTGCATTTGAGGTAAGACCTCAGAGTATGGACCTTCTGAGAGAGTCCTTAGAGAAGGTGAAGGTGATTCAAGCTAAACTTCTAGCAGCACAGAGTAGGCAAAAAGAGTATGCGGACTGTAAGGTTCGAGATCTTGAGTTTGGGGAGGGACAGCAAGTGTTGTTGAAATTCTCACCCATGAAGGGTGTGATGAGGTTTGGGAAGAAGGAAAAGCTTTGCCCGAGGTAAATTGGGCCATTTGAGATTCTCAAGCGTGTAGGGGAGGTAGCTTATGAGTTGGCTTTACCTCCAGGCTTATCAGGCGTCCATCCGGTATTTTACGATTCGATGTTGAAGTGGTATCACGGCGATGGTTCATACATAATCCATTGGGATTCGGCTTTGTTAGATGAGAACTTGACGTATGAAAAAGATCCTGTAGCTATCTTAGCTATAGATGTTCGTAAACTAAGATCGAAGAAAATAGCCTCCGTGAAAGTTCAGTGGAAAAATCGCCCAGTGGAGGAAGCTACTTGGGAAACAGAATCGGGGATGCGTAGCAAGTATCCTCAGCTTTTCGCCGAGTCAGGTAACTTTTTCTAGATTCCTCATCTTTGTCCTTTCGAGGACGAATGATGTTTTAATTGGTATCTAGTGTAACGACTCTCTCGGTCGTTATGAAAAATATAGGATCACCCCACCAAATAGAACCTTCCCAAGGGTGGAACGAGCTAATAGAAACTTGATTGTATAAGACTAAGAACTGAAAACTTGACTTGTTTGTAATTATTATTTGATTGTGTTGAGTCCATGGGGAGGTGACGTAGGATATTAGAACTCCACCGGGAATTCTGAGTGCACAAACGAGTCCGTATGGCGTTTTTATATCATTGTGGATGTTTTGTTGTGTTTGTGAGGCCTATGATGAAATGTTGGGTGGTAGAGTTGAAAAAAGCGTGAAATTAGTGAACTTACTGGCTCAGCGGTACCGCTGCGGCGGGGGATATACCGCTGTAGCGGCGGGGGGACCGCTGCCACAGTCAGCCGAGTCTGGATGTGTGCACTATGGCAGGAACTGGACCACTGTAGCGGTGCCGCTATAGCCCGATCATGCCCGCCACAACGGAGGGAAGGATTTAGTGAGGTCTACTACAGCGAGCAGTTGCCCGCTATAGCAGGACGACTACAGCGACGGATGGACCACCGCAGCGATTGACGGGACAGAATGTCGTCTTTTAAATACTTAGTTCGGAATTCTTTATTCATAAAACTCGAAAACAGTTCCCCACAAGCACCTAGGGAGAAATTCCAAGCTAGGCCAAGAATATCATTGAGAGGTAAGTCTCAACCATTCCTTCCATCATTATGCTTTCATCATCATAATTATCATCCTATGTATGGGTCTATAATGGTGAATTGGGAATAGTAACCCTAGAACTTAATAGGCTTTCAATAATTGATTGGGTTATCATTGTTATTGTGTGTTTATCACATAATGGCTGGAGTTATCACTTTTTAATAAAGAATTGAACCATTAGAGACATGAACTAAGTGAATTGAGACTTAGGGTTCCATAAAAATGGTAGCTTGACCATGGAAACTGCTAGTAATAGATGTTTTGATTAAATAGCCTTGTAAATTAATAGTTGGTGGTTGCTAAGGCCAATGTTAGGCTGATTTACACTTAGAAATCACTCACCCATTGGAATAGGGCAAAAGGGAAGGGTGTTCTTTGAATTGATTTTGTGACTAGAGTTATTATGACTTATATAGCATCTTAATTGTTAGACTTTGAGTGTTTCGAGGCTTTACAGAAGGGAAAGACTATAGCGGAGTAACCTTCATTGTTCCAGCTCTACATTTGAGGTAGGTTACGGTCTACTTAAGTTAGACTTTGATTAGTTTATTGTATGTGTTGTGAAATTGATAGGAGAACGGATGTTTGAAGAAGGATGTCTAGTCTTCAAGCATGATGTGTGTGGTTGAAATTCCTATATGCTATTGATTGAGTGATTATGTAGGCTTTGTGCCACTATTCATTAGGTTAAAACTTACAAGTTGATGATGTTATGGTGAGAAGTTAATATGATCTTTTTGGTGAAATTGAGATACAAATGATAACTCGATTATTGAAAACAATGTGAAAAAGAGATATATATATATATATATATATATATATATATATATATATATATATATATATATATATATATATATATGAAAAGGCTCATTTAATGGGGGTGAGGATGAAGCCCAGCTATGAACAGGCACATTTGACCGGGGGTGAGGATTTAGCCTACTTGTGAGCTCAGGTCCGAGGAGTGAATCCGGAACGAGTGGTACATGGACACCATGGGTCCCCTGCAGGTCAGGAATACTGAGCAATGACATCAATTAGCATGTGTGTACAACGTATATATGGTTCTTGTTGGTAGACTTATTCCGTTGTTTGCTTCTGTTGATCTGACTCTTGATATCGTTGGGTGAATTGATTGTTATTATCCTTGGTTGACTTGTTTTTGGGCTATTTGATTATGTTCTGTTGACTGGCTTGTCTATTTTTTTAAATTTTATTATATATGCATGATACTAATCTTTGTCAGCCTATGATATCTACCAGTACACAGTGTTTGTACTGATACTACCTTGTTACATTCTTTTTAGTGCAGATTATGATCCAGATACTGCTACCCAACTTCATATCTATCGTTGAGGCCGTTTGCTGACAGATTTAGGGTGAGCTTCTACCTATGCCAGGCCGCCCGAGGATCTTCTTTTCTGATGTCTACTTTCATTCCAGACATTGTTGGTTATTTAGTTAGACAACATATATTCCTTAGACATGTTTTAGATTAGAGCCCTTGCACGGTAACTTTCGAATTTTGGGATTGTAATAGTTAGGACTTCTGCATTTACTTAATTATTTTATGGCATGATTAAATTTTGATTTATCTTGTGCTTGAATGGTTAATAACGGATTGAATTGGTTAACATAAAAATGGACTTGAATGAGTAGATGGCTTACTGTAACGACCCGTTTGGTCGTTATAGTCCTTTCAGCGTTTTCGCCAGTTCCCGAGCATTGGTTAACTTCATTTTGACCCGAGGGAACCGTTGACACGCTTCCTGAGGTGTCTATGCTGGAGTCGGGCAATTTTTGTGAAAATATGGGCTTTAAAGTGAAAGTGGTTGATCCAAAGTTGACTTTTGGGCAACGAACCTTTTTCAGAATTTCGTCAATTCTGAGAGGTCTGGATAGTCATTTAGAACTTGTGTGTGCGTTTGGTCCGGTTTCCAATGCATTCGGATGCATTTCGGGACATTGGATGGGAATTGGGAATTAAGGGATCGGTGTTTCACTCGGTCAACGAGACCTCCATTGGAAATTTCGAGGCCACAGGAACATTCGTAGCGTGTTTTTATGTAGGACTAAGTATCTGGTATGTGAGCAGATGACCTCGGGAATTAGTCGCAATATCGGATCGAAACGAAAAAGCTTTGCCATGTTGTAGTGGCTGGTGCCCACTTTGGCGGCACCAACACCGCAGCAGTGGCACCGCTAACGGGGGTAGCCTGCACCGCTGAAGCGTTCCTAGCCATTTTGGCTTGACCACTAAAGCGGTCAGGTGGCCGCTGGGGCAGTCACAGTACCTCTATAGCGGTTGACGGGTAGTTAAATCCATTAAATGAGTCTTACACCCTCATTGTTTCATATCTCGATATTGGAGCTTAGGGATACTGTTCTTGGAGTCAAATTGAAGAAATTCTTAGAGGTAAAACCTTGTCTAATCCTTTACTCCTCTTTAATCGCTATCATCTTAGAATTTCCCCTTCCCTTTCCAATCCCTTAAAAATGGAATTTGAAGGAGGGTTTTGGGAGACTTTTCCCTAGGATTATAATTGATAAATTGATGATGTTGATGTTAAAATGTAATGAATCTAAGCTTAGTAATCTCATATATTCTACTTTTAATGTTGAATTTCGGATTTGGAGAATTAGGGTTCATACCCAATTTGGGGGGTTTTACTTAGAATCAGATTTGGGACAATTCTTGAGTTAAATCAACAATTAATGGTTAGGTTATGATTACCTAGGATTCAATTTGGTATTTTACTCGCGAATTTTTCGTTTTGCCCTTGTGGGCCCATTTCCCCAATTTCTAGGGTTAAAATGGACCTAGTTGATATCCTAGCAATCTTAGTATCATTCTTCATGATTTCTAATATAGAATTAGTTTATGCTTAGAATACTTTGGTTCTGAGCTTCAGAGGAAGGGCAAGGCAAAAGAGTGACTTGTTGGTGTTGCAGTTCGGCAGTCCATGTAGGTTATGGTTTACCTTTGGTGAGACTTCATATAGCGAATCACATATTTAAATTATAATATCGGAGACAGCATATGAACCTTCGGGTGTGAAGTTGGGATAGATATTGCCTTAGGTTGGGCCCTGATATGTGTTGGGACTAGCCACCCCCTTATATGTGTTTGATTGTTCAATTGTGTTGGCTTGGTGCTATGTGTAGTTGGTAGATATCGAGTTCTACTTGTTGTCCTGTTTCGGATAAGATTGACACACCTGTTGTTGGTATTTGTACTTGGATATATTGTTGGCGTACCCACTATCGGTACTTGAGATTATTGATATATTATTGGCATACCCACTGTTGGTACTTGATTTGATATATGTTGGCATACCCACTGTTGGTATTATGATGTAATGCATTGTTGGCGTATCCAGTTGAGGTACTTGTGATCTTGAGCTTGATTGTTGATGACTGACATATACATTGAACGCATTTCTCATATTTATCATGCATGGTCGATATCCGGTGATAATTCGATATCGTTGATTGAGTGAAACTAATATTTGATAAACTCTTTTACTTGAGTGTTTGTGAAAAGGCTGATGTCCGAAGATCCATTCTGGAATCGTTGTTTATATGAAATTGATACTTGATAAACTCTTTTACTTGAGTGATTGTGAGGAGGCCGATGTCCAAGGTTCAATTTCGGAATCGTTGATTTATGAAAATGATATTTGACAGGCTTTTTTGAGTGATTGTGAGGAGGCCGATGTCCGATGGTTATATTCGGGCATCGATGTTGCATGGCCGATTATGATGTTATCCCGGAATCGTTATTAGTGCATGGACTGCTGTAGTGGTTAAATGGGTGTCCCTCATAACCCTCAGAGGCCGCCGTTGTGGCATGCCTGGGATCAGAGGCCTGATCCTTCCCCTATTTCCATTTTTCTCCCTACCTTGAGTTTAACTAAAAATAGAAACACAACAAAGGTGTACCAACAACAGTCACATAAAATAAGCCCTATAAGGGCAAGAACCACTCAAGTCACTAGTACGAAACCAACTACCATTAAAACAAAGAAGCTAAATAGTTCGGCATCCAAAACAAATTATCCAAACACTAGCCATAAACCAGGCCAACCAAAAATAAAAAATAGAATCATCCGAAAGGAAAACATTCAAGCCAACAAGGCGAACCAAACAAAAGATTGTCCAGAAATAAAGACCCTACAAGGGCAACCAAGCATAATAAAAAAGGAAGAGAGGGGAATCTCTAGGCTGTCGGCATGCTAGTCGCACCATCATCATTAAAGTCGCCACCACCAACATCATCTAACCCGCCCTGATCGCCATCCTCTCGAGGACCACTCTCGAAGGAGTATTGCTCAGAGTCATCATCATCCTCCTCTGGCAGCGGCATATTGGGGTACATGTTACCCCACATCCCCTTAGTAACCCTTCAAGACCTGATGCTAAGCTTGTAGTGCGCCATGCTCTTCATCCTTTCCTTATCAAAATCAGTGTGAAGCTTACCATAGTTTTTAGCCCGAGTGGTGTAGGCAATCCGAAGGCCAGTGAGTGACTCACTCATCTGTATCTGGGTATCAAAATACCCCTTCATCTCCTGCTGGGTGGGGTAGCTAGCAGCAGCACCTGATGAACTGGAACCGCTAGAAGGCATGGACATCGCCTGGAGCATGGACGCTATCTCATCAGAGCGCGTATCTATGCGCTCAAAGAGACCCTGTACATGAGGAGCCCTAGTCTCAGCATCATCCCCTTCACCAGCGTCAGCCCCAGCTCCGCTTCTCCCTTCACCTGCATCATCCACCTTCCTCTTCTTTCGACTGACAATTGCGGTTCTGTAACCCTTTGCCTTCAATGGATGGAAGGGGGCATCAAGCTGGACCCAATCATCATCATCCTCCTCTGCAACCTTAGCTTTCTGGCACAAAAATGTAATTAAAGAAGGGAACATCAAGCTTCCCCTACCCTTGTCCGCAAACCTCTTCCACTCCGCAATGACTTGCGCCCCCACATTTACAGGTATGTCGGCAATGACGTAAGCAATAACAAGGGCACGGGCATAGGACACGTCATGTGTGTTTGAGAAAGGGTAGACCTGACAGCTAATAATGTGCCGCCATCTATTGGCCTCAGCAGTAAAACGGTCACTATATATCGCTCCCCTACCACAAGCCCAATGAATCTTCGCTATATCACCCACCTGTACTAACTGGGTGGCCAACCACATAAAATCCTTCTCCCTCGCCTTCTCCTCATAGGGCTCTACTAGATGATTATCTAGTCGGTAAATCTGGTTGATAACCCTTGACCCCACTTTCACTGGAGTTCCCCTCAATATAATCACCGGGCTAGGGGCATCCCAGTCAACCGAAGGTAGCATAGCATAGAATTCCCTTATCCAAGACACATTGCAATCACCCGGGTTTTGGACCAAGCGAGTCCACTTGGTCGATACCAATCTGTTCCAGAAATTCAGAGCCCGTCTTTCCACATTCGTCATATCAAATCTGTGCTCCAATAATAAGGGAATGGACCTTTGGTTCAAGTGCAGCCATTTACTCTGGCGAGTGGGGAGTTTGTCGTAAATGGGCACTTTCTCGTTTTGGGGTACCGCTCCTTGGATCTGAGGTACTTGTTCTTCATTTTCAGCCATAGTGCCTGCAAGGAATTTAGAAGAATGTAAATTCTTGTGTCATATCAGTTGCATGTCATTCTAGCAAAAATCAACGCGAAAAATTGAGTAAAAGGATGTATGGCGGCGAAATGCACAGCTGCAGAAGCTGCAACAACCGCTACAGCGGTCTACAGACCGTCATGGCGGTATCGGAATGGCGAAAGGCAGATCGCTATAGTGGTTACAATAAATTTCTGAGTACCGTCACAGCGGCACCACTGTAGCGGTCAGTGAACTGCTGTAGCGGTATCACCTTATCCGACAGCGAACCCAGAATTCCAGATTTTAAACCCCACTTTTTAGATCAAAAACTTGTTTTGAAGTACAGATCGAGCAGAAAATCAATGTGCGTGAAGCTTAAACCCCATTGGGGGTGCTATTCTAACAACAAACTAGCCCAAACTTCGAGAAAAACTCCAAAATCTTTTACAAGAATTTTTCTTTACTATGTTCAGGTTTTGCAGCTCAAATCTGTGTTATAATCACGCTGAGTTCGAAAAGATGGCTATCCTAACGATTAACTAGTTAGATTACTTCAAAAATTTATCAAAATTGTGTGTTTACCCAAATTTCAAAACCCCAACTTATGATACCAAAAATCCCAACCCCTAAGTTGTAGTTCTGAGTGCAGTGTTGTTGATTAACTATGGAGCAAGGGGGAGACGAAATTTAAATTAATCTTGTAGCGAAGTAGTGAATAGAGATGGATTATTTGCCTTAGCTCTACTTCTTCTCCTTTTTCTTCTGTGGGTAAGAGAAAGTGGCTATTTGGGGAGGCTGGTTAGTATTAAGTAGAGAGAGTAGGGAGTTAGTAGAGTTTTAATGGGATTAGGAGTGAAGTGGAGGTAGGAGTTTTGAGGAATGTGGAGAGGTTTTTCGAATGGGTTGGAGTGGATAGTGAAGAAAAAAGGGACTAGTATCCCTTAATATGCTGCCAGTGGTACCGCTGCAGCGGTGTCGCCATAGCGGTAAGGGAGCCGTCATGGCAGTGTCCTGGAAATTTTGGGTGACCGTCGCAACAGCCAGAGATGGCGCTGTGGCGGTACCATCCCTCAGCCAAGCAGCCGCTATAGCAGTTTCCAACTTCATCCATAGGATTCTTGATACGTCGAGGTATATTAGGGCCGTACATCTTATGGTGAACTTCTCGCAACCACTCCTTACCTTGAGTCCTTCTTGCCTTAATACCTCATAAAGCTTTTGTGAGCCAAATGACTCCAAAATTTATGAGAATTTTAGTGCGAGTTATGAGAAATCGATGACGATCACCAGTATAGTGGAGGGCCGGGACGGGGCCGGGGGGGGGGGGGGTAGTTTCGTGATTCAAGAATGCCATTGTAACCAGGTGATCTTATTGAAAATACATCCAAAGGATTAAGTCACAAAAGGTTCCCGACTACATCATTCGGCCTATTCCTTCCTGTTGGATTCGGGGTACGAGGGTGAGATGGTAAGAGTAAGTCCTGGCTACTAATTGTGTCACCAGTCAGCACAGGTTCATTCCCATACCGTTCGGGCACGAACGGTTGTTCAATTAGTATCTAATGTAACGACCCGTTTCGTCATTACTATAAATTTCGAAGGAAGACCACAACTCTGGCTCCTTAAATAATATTCTTGTCTAGTGTGTTCCGAAGATAATTTAAGTCAACCAAAATCATTGTGTGTATCGCGTAAGGGATAGAAGCATGGGCCACTAGGCTCAGCTTAACGGCAACAGTGATGGTGTTGTTGCTACAGCGGTGATGCTGTAGTGGTCTATTTACCGCCATAGTGGTAAGCGCACCTGACCAGATACTCGCCATGGCGGCCTCTTAGCTGCCCTAACAGCATCGTTGGGGCGGTATCGCACAGTAAATTTCCCTATATAAAAAATCATTTCGGGAATTATCCCATTTTTTCACAACCCTAAATCCCAGCAGCCTAGTTCGGTGGGAAAGCCTAAAAATGAGATTCTTAGTCTTGATAAGACTTCCTAACACCCTCCAACTCTCCTCCCACCTAGTAAATTATTCCTAAACATATTCACCTAGAAAATCATCAAGTGGGTGTTTCAAGTAATCTAGGGTTAGAGGAATGATGGGTTAGCAACATTTCCACATAATTCCCTTTAAGCCATCTCCCATGTTCTTCACTTAAAATGAGTTAAACAACCTAGATCCCTACACTCCTTTTGTTTTAAAATAAATTCTTGCATGGATCTTGGAAATGGGTTTTGCCCAATATAAGCTTGAAAATGGGTAAATCACTTAGCATTGGTATAGAGGAAAGCTAGAAGTGGGTTAAGTCCCCCAAACCTCCCTATTAATCCAAATCTCTTATGAAGGATTCAAATGGGAAACGTTAGTCTTGGAAAACATGGTTGTCTCCAAACTATGCTGTGCGGATTGCGATGTGGTGATCGATTGAAAGAATCAGTAGATGTTCGTGGCACCCATTCGGCCATGAGGTAGGTTATGGCTTCCTTTTCGATAGACTTTGGTTAGTTTCATATATTCGTGTATTAGAAGAAACGGAGAATGCGTGTATAGGAACTGGAGATTTGGATGAAACCTTAGGTTGGTACTATTGTGTGATTTACTTGTTCGGGCTTGTGGCCTGTAGATTCCTTAGGTTGTTCGGTTTGGTTCTTAAATGTTAATAACTTATTCCATAATTATTATCTTTACAAAAAAGCTCTCTAGCAAAACCCTACTTTTCATGCAAACCTTAGCCTAACACTACCTAGCCGCCGGCAACATGGCCACTGTTCAGCCACCTATGGTGGTTGGCCAGTCATCCTCCAACCCTACTACAACCAATGCTCAACCCATAACAAAAACGCAACCTCCCAAGACAAAATACACATATTTCTTCTAACCTCCTATGTTAAACCTCATGCAAAACGCTAATACTAAGGAACATAATGGACCACTGCAGCCTACTACTAGCATTTCAATGAGGAATGTGGTGATTAAGAATGGAATTCCAGTGGTAAGATGGACGCAAAATTAAGTAAAAAAATGGAGAAACTACAAAGACTTCAATATGCTATGATAGGAAAATTTTCATATGGATGGCCAGACATGGATGAACTACGTAAGATTATTCCTGATCAGTATGGCATCAAAGGAAATTGTGAGATTGGTTTATTTAGACATAGACATGTATTGAATCGGTTATCTCTCATGAAGGATCTTGTTAATCTATGTTCTAAAACCTTATACTATTTAAACTCCAAAGATGGATATTTATACTTGATAAGGCCTCTTATTCATAATACAAAGTTTAAAATAGATGAGGAAACTTCTAAAGTAATATCATGGATATCATTGCCTGGTCTAATGCCCTCTTTCTTCATGAAGGAGGCTGTTTTTTCAATTGCATCAGCTGTTGGTACTCCTTTGCATGTTGATACTAGACCTATTTGTGCTAGGATAAAGGTGACGATTGACTTGTTAGATGAACTTCCTAATTTTGTTAACATGGAGATAGAGGATGAAGTGTCTCATGAGATCAGAATTGAAAAAGTGAAAATCAGGTATGACAATCTCCCAAAATATTGTCGTGAGTGTAAACTACAAGACCACAATAAAGATGGATGTTGGAACTTGCATCCTGAATTATATCAGGAGGAGGATGGTATGCAGTTGTCAACATGGAGAAAGGGAAAGAGATGGATGTTCATAAGGAGAAACAAGCTAATCTAGTGGAAAAAGGAAAGGAAGTAAGTGAGAAACCTGATTCTCATGGGATGCAGCAATCAAACAGATGGAATTATCAGAAATTTAGAAAAGGAAGAGCAAGAATCCTAGCCAGTGGAAGGATTCTAGGTGATCCAGGAAATTGGAATGTAGTCAAGGATGGAAGAGGGCTTACTAACCAGAATCAGGTCAAGGAAAGTGTCAATAGTCACAACAAGTTTGATGTTCTACAAGATGAGCAATAGTAGACTGATAATGTTGGATCACCTTCAGAAGTTGTACAAGTCCTAGACAAATCAAAAGATACTGATACAGGTATGGCAGAACAAGCAAATGTAGAAGAAGTGAATGATCAAGTTCATAGAGATAAGGAGTGCAGTCCCATGACAATTGATAATGCAATGCTGAATGAGAAGACTAGTGTTGTTAAACCAAATATTGTCATGCCAGGTGAGAAGACTGAGGTATCCAGGAACAACACAGACAAATTGAATAATGTGCCTACAGATGCAATTGGAGAGACTATAATAGAGTTGGTGAATAAATCCTTTGTTAGGGAAAAGACAGTCGAGGAAGAGGAACCAAATCATGCTACAATACAGGTTGAAATAGAAGACAAAATCCTAGCAGAAGAAGATAGTGAGAAAAGACTATGTGCTGAGAAGCCTGGTGAGCTGGTGGAAGAAATGCAAGTCAATGAATTAAAGGATAATAAACAGGTTCACACAAATGATATAGAGGAAGTGAATGATAGTAACTCACAAGCTATTGTTCAGGTTCCTTTACCTGTGGCAGCTGTTAAGATCAAATCTCCTATGAAGGACCTGCATGATGTTGTCTCTCATAATATCATAGAGTCTGAGGTTATTCATGAAACAGGTGAAAAGGCTGCAAGCACCTGTGATGTTGAGGAATCTGAGGCTGTGGCTGCAGTCTTAAATAATGTAGGAGTGGCAGCAGGAATATCTCCAAAATCTCATTCTAAGGCATCAAAGAAGAAACATGGTAACTCTGAAGGGCAACCACTTAGAGTTATTCCATACAGAGCAGCAAAAGGTAATCATAAGTTACGATGAAAACATTATTCTGGAATATTAGATCAGTAAAGACTCAAAAAGCCTTCCATAGAGTGCAGATGTTGCATAGGCATCATAAATTTAGCCTTATAGCACTGATGGAACCTTTTCAACATACTAGACATATTCAACAATATAAGAGGAAGTTAGGAATGGAGCATGCTTATTATAATGCCTCTGGAAAGATCTGGTTTTTTATTAATACAGATATAGATGTGGATATTGTGTGGGATGATTCTCAACAAATTTCCTGTAAGCTTACTTTCCAACAGATGAACAAGATCATGTTTGTCACCATGGTCTATGCAAAGTGTGATGCAATGGAAAGATTAGCTTTGTGGAATAGTCTTTATGTTCTAGCTAATGAGATGGTAGCTCCTTAGCTGATAGGGGGTGATTTTAATGTGATCTTGAATGAGGAAGAGAAGATTGGTGGACTGCCAGTATTGCCATCTGAATATGAAGACTTTGCATTTTGTATTAACTCATGTGAACTAAGTGAAGCAGGTTTTAAAGGAAGCCCTTTCACTTGGGGGAATGGAAGATATGATGGGCAGTGTATCTTCAAAAGGCTTAATAGAATGCGATATAATAATTTGATGCAGCAATGGTATGGTCTCATTGAAGTGGACCATCTTGTTAGGATTGGTTCTGACCATGCTCCTTTGTTGTTATCCTGTAATGAACAACAACAGCAATTTATTAGGCCTTTCAAATTTCTGAAGTTCTGGGTAGATCATGAATCTTTCCAATCAGTTGTAACTCAAAACTGGCATGTAGAAGAGGAAAGAGAGGTATTCTTATCTTTTAAAAAGAAAGTGAAGAAAATTAAAGCTGTTTTATCAGCATGGAGCAGGCAGGTGTTTGGGGGATATATTCAAGCAGTTGACTGACTATTAGAGAGGACATTGTGAGAATTAAAGAACAGTTGTTTGAATAGTCTCCTACTAAAGTTAATAGAATGGCGTTACAAAGAGGTCAAGCTAAACTTAAGAGATACTTGCACTATGAAGAGTAGTTTTGGAGACAAAAGTCTGGCTATGATTGCTTTGCTGACGGGGATAGAAACACCAGATTTTTTCACAATATTATCAATGGTAGGAGGAAAAGAACTCTGATTAGGAGGATTCAAAATGATGATAGTAACTGGATAGAAAGTGCTAATGAGATAGCTGATGAGGCTATCTCCTTTTATCAAAAGCAATTCAGTCAAGATTCAATGCAGAGCTTTCAATCTGAAATGGCTATATTGGATTAGATTCCTACTATGCTTTCACATGAGGAAAATACAGACATTGTTGTTATCCTAACTATGGAAGAGATCAAGCAGGTTGTGTTTGAATTATCAGGGGATAGTGCTAGTGGTCCAGATGGACTCACATGTATTTTTTATCAATGCTGCTGGGAAACTGTTGGTGTTGGTGTATTTAATCTAGTGAAGGTGTTCTTTGAGGGTCAAACTTTGCCTAAGTCTATTACTCATACAAGCCTGGTTTTATTGCCTAAGAAGAATGAAGTGGTAAGCTTTTCTGACATGAGGCCTATTAGCCTTAGTAACTTTATTAACAAAGTTATCTCTAGGGTGGTGCATAACAAATTGGAGAAGGCCCTACCTAGATTGATATCTGCCAATCAATCAGGTTTTGTAAAGGGAAAAAATATCATTGAGAATGTTTTGCTAACCCAAGAGATTGTTTCTGATATAAGGTTAAGAGGCAAGCTAGCTAATGTAGTCATCAAATTGGACATGGCTGAGGCCTATGATAGAGTCTCTTAGGTATTTATGATGAAGGTTCTACGGAGAATGGGATTTTCTGAGCAGTGTATTGATATAATATGGAGGATACTAGCTAACAACTGGTATTCAGTACTAGTAAACGGACAGGCTCATGGTTTTTTTCATTCATCAAGAGGAGTTTAGCAGGGGGTCCTTTATCACCTGCCTTATTCATACTATATGTTGAAGTACTAACAAGGGCTTTTAATGCATTATTTGATGATCAAGCTTTCAAAGGGTATAGAATGCCAAAATGGAGTGCCAATCTTAATCACTTAGCTTATGCAGATGACACCATAGATTTTGCTTCAGCTGATGCAAAATCATTGGAGCTAATTATGGATACTTTGAAGGCTTATGAATACAGCTCTGGTCAGTTGATTAATAAGAGAAAAAGTTCTTTCTACATGCATTCTAAGGTCTCCAATGTATTAGTGCAGCAAGTTGAGCAGCTCGCTAGTTTTAAAAGAGGAAACTTTCCTTTTACTTACTTAGGCTGCCCAATAACTCATGCAAGGAAAAGGAAAGTTGATTATACAGACCTTATTAAGAGGATTAGAGACAAATTACAAACCTGGAAAAGTAAGCTTCTTTCACCAGGAGGCAAGGCAGTATTAATCAAGAGTGTGTGTCAGAGTGTTCCTATCGATATTATATCAGCTATAAGGCCTCCAAAGTGTGTGATCAAGGAGATTCAATAGATTTTTGCTATGTTTTTCTGGTCTAGTAAAGAGGATGTGAAGGCTAGACATTGGGCTTCCTGATTAAAGATGTGTTTTCTAGTTGAAGAAGGTGGATTGGTATTCAGGTCCCTTTTTGATGTATCCAAGGCTTTGAATGCTAAACTATGGTGGAGATTTAGGACTTCCAACTCTCTTTGGGCAAACTTCCTTTGGAATAAATACTGCAAAAAGCAGTATCCACAATATGTTACATGGAAAGGAGGATCTCAAGTATGGAAAATGGTGTTAGAAGCTAGAGATAGCATTGAACAAGAGATCTGGTGGGAAACACAAGTGGTACTGTTAACATTTGGTATGATAACTGACTAAATTAGAAGCATTACACTATGTTGTTCCTAATGACTGCATTCCTGATGAAAGTATAGAGGATGTGAGTCACTTTATTACTGAAAATGGCTGGAATAAGGAATTACTGCATCATTATTTGTCTGAGGAGATTGCTAATCATGTTGTAAAGGAATTGAAAGTCCATATTGAAGAAGGTCAATGGGACAAGCCCTGGTGGATGATGACAAGTACTGGAAAATTCACAGTTTCTAGTGCATGGGAATTATTAAGACAAAGAGCAAACTACTCACAGGTTTATAAGCAGATGTGGATAAAAGGGGTGCCTTTCAAGATCAACTTCCTGCTATGGAGGATGTGGAAGTTTAAGATACCAGTTCACGAGGTGTTGCAAAGTATTGGTATTCCTGTGGTTTCTAGGTGCTACTGTTGTAGTGCACATCAATAAGAAATAATTGATCATTTGTTTCTTAATGGAGAATTAGCAAGCAAATTGTGGAAATTCTTCTCTAATGCTACAAGGATATCCATGGTATGTCATAATGTCGAGCATGCTAGTCAAATCTGGTGGGAGGCTGATTGTCACTATAAGCTGAAGGTGGTGTTTAGAGTTGTTCCTGCCATGATCTTGTGGCAGATATGGAAGTGGAGAAATACTACAATGCATGGGGGACTTTGTCATTATATAGAGTATTGCATGAGATCCAGGAAAACATTCATAGGTTCTGTAGAGTTAAATTCCCTGCATGGCAGGACATACCACACAAATGGCCTGATATAGTCAAATATGTGGAAAGTTTCCAACCTGGCATTACCTGTGTTGTTGTAAGATGGGACTTTCCACCTACAGGATGGTTCAAATTGAACACTGATGGTGCAGCAAAAGGTAATCCTGGTCCCAGTTCAGCTGCCTTTTGTGTGAGAAATGACTGTGGTGATCTTATATATGCTGAAGGAAAGAAACTTACTAATGATGGATCATGTTTGATTGCAAAAGCAGTGGCTCTAAGGGATGGTGTTGCAAATTGTGAAAGTCACAACCTGTGGCCATTAATAATTGAAAATGACTCCTTATCCATGAAGAACTTTATATCTAGTGAATAGGAAGTGCCTTGGAGCATTATTCTAATAGTTAAGGAGATCAATAGAAGAAGGAGGAATCAGACCTCACTGATTCAGCACATATTCAGAGAAGGGAATGCAGTGGCAGATTTTTTGACTAACTTAGCTGTTAATTTTGCAGGTACAGTTCAGTTTCATAATTTTCAGGAATTACCTAGTGTGGCAAGGAAGTTAATCAACATGGATAAAGCTCAAGTTCCTAACTTGAGAATCAGATACACAAGGGACAGAAGGACTTGATACAATAATTGCAACAACCTACTAGCAGTGCAGCACATCAACAACAGCTTGATCAACTATGCAAGTTGTGCGGCAGATCATCAACTGTTTGAGCAACTTGCTTCCAAGTTTAGGGTGGCATGGCATTGATATCGCAGCTGATCATACAACAACTTAAGCATATTTGCAGTCTTCAAGAGTTGCAGATTTTTTCCAGAATGCCTAAGCTCCATATCATCTCTTGTACATTAGTTGACAGATTTCATATAGGGTGGTATTAGTGTGTTTCATGCTCATTCCCTATGTTAAGGATGCTAACTAATATATGAGTGTGTTCTTGTTTGGCATTCCCTCTTACAGTGCAACTTGACAACCTTAGAAGCCTGATGAACTACATACCTGGATTCTAGAAGAAAATTCACAGACTGAAATCCATACACCTTGTGAGAGCTTTGAGGTGTGAATATGTCACATCCCGTATTCTCGTGCGTTAGGTTACATCATAGGTTAGTCACGTAAGCTCAAAGGACAGGATTATGTTTGAAGTTATAAGTGTTTATGTTATGTTCAACAAGTGATAAGTAAGTGCAGCGAAGGTTGGAGGTTAAACGAATCGGAAAAAAAAAAAGTTTCGCCGAGTTTGGGATGTTGAATAACTCATACAGACTGTATGGAGTTTTGGACATATCCAAGTATGCAAATAAAGAGATCGGTGTATAAAAGTTTTAGGTCTCGAAATAATTTCCGCGGATGAACGATGAACTGCTACGGTAGTCGGTGAACGATCTTTGCTACGGTGACTTGAACAACTATATAAAGGGGTTTAACCCCTCATTTTCAACCAAGAAAACAGCCCAAAATATTTCCCAACAATTCTAGAAAGTTCTCCAACCTTCCCTCCATTAAATTTCAATGCGAGTTAAGTAAAAATCTCCGGATTCGGGTTAACCGGCGTATAGTTACGATTTTAATATTGTGTTGCGGTGAATTTGTGGCTTGGAAGTAAGGCAAGTATTGGAGATATCACGGTATTAGCAGAAGTAAGGTATGAATCTTTCTCTTTTGGTATCATTTAAGGCTTATTTACGGAGATAAATTTATGGAATAATTATGTAGCGAATTCGTTTGTGGAGGAGTTGGAGAAAATATTATGTGGAGTATTTGATGGAATATTTTGGTGGTAATGAGGTTGTTGTGGTTTCTGTTGTTGTTATTGGTTATTGATTGTTGGTATTGAGAATTCGGGCTAGGTATATAAATAGGGGAGATGCTGTCCGAATTTCGGCAGACCTTAAAAGGAATTTATTTGGAGACTTAACATAAGAGTGTGACAATGAGCCTAATGATAATACGAATGGTTGCCTATGTAGATTATGCGATGACGAACGATCCTAAATAAATCGCGCGACAGGAAGCAAGTTGGAAAGTCGGAGAGTAATCTCCAAAGGTATGTTAAGGCTAGTCCCTTGCTTCTAAAGGCATGATTCCTTTCTTATGAATCCAATAGGTGTTTTCCAAATGTCCCATGATCCCTCTCGTGAATCCATAAATGTTTTCCAAGAATATTCTTATTCTCAAAAACTAGAAATTCATGATTCATAGAGTTCATGATTCAAAGGCATGACTTTTTTCTTGATAACCCATGAATATTTTCCAAAATGTTCCTATTTTCCGAGTCAAAGATTTATGATTCTATAAGCTTTTATGACAACAACAACGGACATATTTTTACAATATGAATGACGATGTTAAAGATGAGAATGTTTCTATGATGATTATGATGATGATGATGATTTTAATTCTAGAAATTCCAAAGCTTACGATTTTAATGCTATTATGAGATTATTGAGCTTATTTCATGACTTTCTCAATTTTATTCATTGTTGTTGATCTCACCTTATAATAATTGTTCCTTCGAGGTGGGATAAATGATGATGATTGATCCATAATATAATCGGAGGCTACCGACCTTACGTCACTCCGATATAGTTGTGGCTTTTGATTGGGCTCTCATGCATGCTTTATATCTATGTATGTATTTTCTCACACTGAGTCGCGCTATAGTCGGCCGGGTACGGCACCTATTGTGCAACCACCGATCAATTGGTATTACACACCGAGTCTCAAAAGGGCTGGGTACGTTACACACCGAGTCCCGAAAGGGCCGGGTAAGTTACACACCGAGTCCCGAAAGGGCCGGTTACGTTACACACCGAGTCCCGAAAGGGCCGTGTACGATACACACCGAGTCCCGAAAGGGCCGGGTACGTTACACACCGAGTCCTGAAAAGGCCGGGTACGTTATGATGATGATATTATATTTATGTATGTAAGAAAAAGTCTTTTTTTTTAAAAGCTAAGCATGCATGACATCCGCCTTATGAGGCATCCAGATGTACAGGTTATCTCTCTTATTCCATGTTACCTTCCATATCTATATTATGTTATTATTCATGCCTTATATACTCGATACATTATTCGTCTTGACGTCCCTTCTTATGGATTGCGTTTCATGCCACGCAGGTGTATACAGATGAGAGAGGATATTAGTAGAAGATGTTCTAAATTGGATTGGCGAGCTCCATTTCCTTCCGGAGTGTAGCCGAGTTAGAGTATCTATGTTATGTTATCTTGATTTATGTTAGAGACTTTGCGGACAGTCACGTATATCACATGTCGATCTTGTAAGCGGCTGCGTAAGTCGATGTATCATTATGCATTATGTTACAAATTTCATATGATTACGATTTTACTTGATTTGAGAAAGACGAAAAGCATGTTTTTGAAAAGCTTTCATTATGCACTCATTTCATGATTTAAGAGTCCAGTAAGATTATGAGTATAACGAGAACCAGCGGGTTCGCCCGGCCCTAAGTAAGGGTCGGGTGCCCATCATGCCCTATCAAAAGTTGGGGTGTGACAAATTAGTATTAGAGCAGTTCGTCTTAGGCGTTGTCTGCAAAGTCGTGTCCAGTAGAGTCCTGTTTATGGTGTGAAGCGCGCTACATTTATAAACAGGAGCCTACGGGGCATCTAGGGTGGTTACTCTTCTTTCACATCTAAGATCGTGCGATAGAGCCAAGTCATAGGAAATGAGATTCTTTATACTAACCTTTGATTTTAGCAGAAGCACAATTTTGACGGGAGAAAGTGAGTGATGATATAGGAAGTCACGAGGTAAGTCACTTTGTTGAGGCTACGTTATCAGAATATATATATATATATATATATATATATATATATATATATATATATATATATATATATATATATATATATATATATATATATATGTATGTATGTATATAATGGATCGGTTGACATAGAGGTAAGTCAGTGTAAGTACAAGTAGAGGAATTGATTAAATGTATCGCTTGATGATAAGTTCAGTCATAAGTTTGTGAACTGGACAATTGAATGAATCAGTACAAAGGTAAGCAATGGTACGAAGGATATATGTCGGGTAAGGTAAAATATTGCCTATATGATTGAGATGTAAAGCTGAAGAATGAAAAGGGAAGGTAAACAAGAAGGTATAACATGGCAGAACGCTAAAGGATCAGGTACATCTCGAGGTGTGATATAGGAGGTAAGTTTTGATATCTTTGTTCTTTTACCTGAAATTGGGAGCCCTTGGTGGTTGGGATATGTCGTATATATATATATGCCCTGTGAGGCATTGGCTTCTATTCTTTGCGTACGGGTTTTGGATAGTAAGAATTATAAAGGAGACTGCGCGAATTTTTCAAAATCAGGTCATTTGGTTAGGTACATCTAACAGGAAGAAACGTGAAAAAGGAAATATCGTAAATAGACAATAAGTGGGATGTGTTGCTTTACAAGAGTTATGGATTTGGCATGGCCTGAAGAATTATCTGTGAGGAAGGTGAGTTATACGAAGAGAAGGTTATTATGACAAATTCAAAGGTATTAAAATATCGAAAGGATGATGGGATTAGTTATACATTTAAGCCAAGTTAAAGAGTATTACCGCATATAGATACGGCCTAATCTTGACATATTATAGATGTCGAAGCTATGGAGATAGTTGTATACAAGTTGGATTGAGGGGAATAGTAGGGTTGCGTTAATAAGGCGATACAATATGAAGGGACTACGCGAAGAGTGAGGCCAAAGGTAGTATGATAAGCGAAGGACATACGCCTATGATATTACAGATAAATTGAGGGACAGTGCAAGGCAACTCAAGTTAGAATGTTAAGGAATGATAAGAGTGGAAGGACATAAGGCAAGCTATGAAAGTATCGTTAAGCTAAGCTAAATGGAACATATCGAAATTGAGATCCAAAGAAGACCAAGGACAGAACTAGAGTGCAAAAGGAAAGGAAACATCAAAAGATAACCAGAAGTGAAAGGAAAGAGGAAGGTAAGGGTGATTACACGGAAGGGTATTTACGATAAAGAGAAATACCAGAGAAAATTGGGAAGATTGGTAGTACTAAAATATGATTTAAAAAGAGAACGGTTAACTCCAATAGAGTGTGATTAGGAAGTATCGATTGGGATGGATAAGCACAAGTGAAATACGACGAGTCTATTAGTAAAATGAAGTAACGATATGACGAGACGGGGCATAGAATACGAAGGTTTATAACGAATGTGAATAACTTGGTTAGACAACTTATGTGGTAAGTGTAATAGGGTCAATCAGAAAGAGTTACATGTTAAGTATGCTTACTCTACGAGGTTTATTCTGGTTTATAAGCAGTTTTACGAATGAGAGCAAGAAGTGCCACTCTATGGAGTTGATTATGATTGGGATATAATGAGAACGTAGCAAGAACTGTAATACAAAGTAAGTAAAGTATAGCGAGGAAACGACTAAAGAGGTGACATGTTCTATGTGAATAGAGAGTGAATGCGGTGTGAAACCAATAAGCGAGCCATGAAGCAGTGGATAAGAAAGCTTATAAGACCTTGTTAAGGAAAGTTCAGCATAGAGGTTTCGCAATGACAGGAATGATAGCAAGCATGAGGGAAGAGGAAGGCAACACGAAAAAGAAATCAGAGAAAGGTGACATAGCAAAGTAGTGGCGGAGGATTGAGATCACGAATGATATTTTGGCTGGATGTAAAAGAACAAGACTACGGAAAGATGAATGACTAAATAGAACGATTGTTAAGAAAAGGATCAGCATAATAAGGATGAGAGGGAATGAGTAGAATAAGTGTTGGAAGCGAAGAATGGACTGTATAAAAGTAATATATTTTGAAGGACAAAGTGGTACTGAGTTAAGAATAGGGTTCCTTGTGCGAGGAATAAAGGATTAATTATAAAACGGAGTAAGTATGGGTATAGAAAGAAAAGGAAACATGCGAAGTACACAAGCTTAAGAAGTAGTCGTATTATGAGAAAAGGAAGATGCGTCTCCTACGGATACCCTATACTAAGACAGAACAAGTAAAGTACATAAAGGAATAAACTGGAAAGAAAAATGTGGTTATGAGTTATGAGTTCACCACATGACGATAAAGCGATAAAGTAAGGCTATAATCAATGGCAAGTAAAGATATGATTATGGCGGCTTCGAAATCAATGCGAGTACAACACAAGAATAAAAGAGTATGAGGTACAAGGGGCATTAGTTGCGCATGAGACTTAGATCCTTGATAAGACAGATGGTGGTTAAGGGAAATGCATTTACGGTTGCTATAAGTCAATTACGGGAAGGAGAGAAATAACTTGCAATGGAAAGAAAAGGGGAAGATGACGCTACTAGTGAATGTTGACTATTGAAGAATGGGATAAGTGACACTACATGGATGGTACATACGGTTAGACATACTATTATTTTGAGTATCCCCATGGACAGGATACATTGGAGCGGATGTAGGCATCGACTCATAATTAACGGAGCTAAGCAAAGTACATCCTTGCTTGGGGTGCTATGTCGGCCGAATTACTGGGTTACGTAACTGCAAGATGCGTATGTTAAGACTTCACACATGAATTACTGCAGCTATAATGTCACGACCCAACCCCGTAGGCCGTGACTAGTGCCCGAGCTGGGCACCTGTACACACACGTTAACCAAAATCAGCATACAATGACTTATACATGTACAAAGATCATACATAGTCTCAGATTGTCGCATATGCAAATCTGTATATCATAGGAGCCAGCAGGCTATTATAAATCACAACATCTCAAAATATATGCAAACGCAAGCCGATAAAACGCGTATGGCGGGTAGGGACCGCCCAAAGCGCAAATCATACGAACATAACGGAACGGAACTATTCACAACCCACATATATGTCTACAGACCTCTAAGAGTATCAACCGAATCATATGATGGGACAGGGCCCCACCGTACCCCTGAATAAACGTACATATATACAACGAAGGAAGTTGTACCAAAATATGGGCTCCGGACAAGGGAGCACTCCAAAGCAGCAGAGTAAGTATCCTAGACTGGCGGATCACCGAATCGGGCGTACGTACTGCGAACGGGCATGAAACGCGACCCCCCGAAGAAAGGGGGGGTCGGTGCGAAATATGTGCGAGTATGCAAAGCATGAAATACGAGAAAACGAGGTCATAACCGAAGTAAGGGGTACGAGAAAGTAAGCATAATAAAGCGAGAATACCGAAGTGCTTGCATCTGAAATACAAATCACACATAAGAGGTACAGAAGACAAATATGATAATCAGAATGCCAAAATGTTTACTCCTGACATACAAATCATGCGTATCAATGTCATGTATCATATCCGGCCCATAATGGGACTGAGTGACATAAGCAAATAATCATCATATACATATCGTACCCGGCCCTCTAGTGAGGGACTCGGTAAGTAGAATCATCATATCATCACATCATCATGTCATCATATATCATATCATATATCATATCATATATCACATGCGGTCCGTAATGAGACCCGACAGATAGAACGTGGTCGCCACCCCATCTTTGGCGCCACAACACATCATACTTCGGAATATTGCATATCTCTGAACACATCATGCACCGTATCACATCATACTTCGTAACACATCATACTTCGTAGCACATCATACTTCGTATCACATCATACTTCGTAACACATCATACTTCAGAATATAGCATAGTGCGCACGATAACATAACGACCGGGACTCGGCGAAAGAGGTAATAACGAATGCACGAAAACGAGAATGGTGAGAAACCATATGCAATTTAAAACATTCACAAAGACTCAATAGAATAATCAAAACGAACTATCATTTACAAACCAGACAATAGCCAAATCAAGTTTCTTCCGAATGTCACTCGGAAACATATCAAATAGAACTTTTAGGAATCATAGTTACGTATCAAAATCATGTGCATAAGAATTCTCATTTCAACCTCAACAAATAAGTAAGTAATCATACTCGGGGGTCGGGATGATAGTCATATTAAGTCCTGTCGCAAAATCGTTGGAATACACAAAGGAAAGTCGCGGGACCCACGGACGAGCGTCAACCCAATCCGAGCCCGCCTATGGAAGACATAGTCATTATATGCTACAGAATCTCCTACAAGCATATCGAGGCGAACCAGTTCTGTCTACGAAAGTTACGGCCATTTTTCAACATAAGACCTTTTAGGAACAAACTTTTTATGCAAACTTTGAAATCCAATCATACCAAAGACATAAGGACCATTATTCTAGTACATCAAGGATGCCAACATGAAGAGGTGAATAAGAATCGTAGACATGCCCGGATCGTAAGGATGGAGTTACCCCGAGGCACATATCATAGCCTACTTACAACTAGGACATGCCAAAAGAAAGAAGGGTTAAGCTTTACATACCTCGTCCGCTCTCAAAGCTAGTCCAAACTCAAATCTCGGGCTCCCCAAGATCTACAATAACGTCAGTAAATACCGAACATTAGTTATAGACACTTAGGGGTTCAATTCCAACTAGCACTTAATTCTACGAAATTTGGGCGGCATTTCCTCTCGTAAATCCAACAACCACGAGAATTCAACTCGGCCAAATCATCAACAACAATACCAACAATCATTCTAACAACATCAACGATCGATTCAAAATGCATTCTAACGTTAGTAACTCTTTTCTACATACTTCACAACATTCCATTTATATTCAATCCAACTACATACATTCAAACGAACATCAACGCTCACACGTTCCATTACTAATCCGAAACCTTTCAAACACTATTTAAGAACACTTTAAACAATTCACACAATATTTCAAACAACCCGACCACTACACCATTCCATCCGAAATCACCCCAAACCCGAGAGCAACACAACAACACATTCCTTTCTTCCAAATTCATCAAATACACCAACAATTCACACATTGACAATATCATTCCCATAATTACAAGAAACTAGCTTAAAATTTCGTTAGCTTCTACAACAAGTCACAAACGACTATAACTTCAATTTGAACCATTACACTTTCATTTGCATCATAGAATCCACAACACAACAACCAAACATGCTAAATAAAATTAATTCTTCACTCCTACACCACACCACACATACACGGTCATAACACCACACACACGGCTACAACCCAACACCCATAATTTCATGAATTTCATTCATTTCCACATACTACGACATACACAAACCATCCACAACATATAAAAGAGAAGATTAAACCTTACCTTCTTCACCCAACTTTTCTACACGGCTAGGATTGTGTTTTGCAAGAATACTCGTTTTGCTTGTTCCAACAACTACTCCACGTTGTAGAGGACCTTCCAATTAGTAGAAAAACTAGAAGAAAATATTTCTTTGATCACTATTCTTGGTCTTCAATTTTTCATTGCCATGGCCGAATACTCCTCTCTCTCTTCATTCTCTTCTTTTTTTCTCCAAGTTTCTATAAACTTCTAAGGGTGAAGATGAATAAATATGACTAATTAGTCATCTTTTATTAACACATAATAAGCTTCCATGTGGCCATGGCCCACACCACATGTGGCCGGCCACATGCCCCTTTAATTTCATGACTTATAAGTTTTCCATAATGCACCTTTAGCCTCAAATTTCCTTAATATTCCATGCCAATAAAATCACAAGCAACTTGTGCCTTAAAATAAAATCGGAGGTCAAAAGTCTCCATCTCGTATCCCGGGATAGTCTTGTTCTTAACTTATCATAGTTAGCTCGGACTATCCCGACGTACAAAATACGGGATATAACATATAAATTACGAGAAATGGCATGAATATGATGCAGTACAATAAGGGAATTGAGGAAAAGGATACGTGAGTTCAAGGCTGGAAATGAGATAATGGATTTGAGAATAGTACAAGTGAGACCCCTAAATGGGGGAAGTGAGTAAGGAAAATATAAGTGTAGAGATTAAAACGATGAATCCTAAGAAGTGATAAGTATAGACCCTAAAACAAAAAGTGAGAGTTATACGGAAATGGTATAGTTGTTATCGTTATACATTTCAGTATGGACATTAAGTGAATCGATGAAAGGAACGTATTAGGCTTGAGATTGAAAGTAAGGATTGAAGATCGAAGTGTGGATTTGTTTTGAAGGCACCGTAAGGTAAGACTCATAAGGAGGGAGCGAGTGAATAGAGTGCATAGATTCTAAACGCACTCAGATATGAAAAACAGATGTAGTTTGAAGTGAGAATTTTTGTAGAAGCGAGTTCAATAAGATCTAAGGGTTAGTTAGCGAAGGAATAGAGTGATTGAAGGGTATCTTTTGAGATTGGACTGAAAATAATTCATGAGAAAGAAAAGAAATTGAACAATATTCCAGTGAAGGGGACAAAGATTGACAAGATATTGGAATAACTACGATGCTTACTATGGTATGATCACCCAGTACTGGGAGACTACAAAACAGTGTGAGCTGGACAATTGAATGATTAGGTCATAGAAAATAGATGCAATAGTGCATCGATTATGATAGCATTAAAGGAAGAAGATCATTGAAGGAGGGATTCAAGATACTCCAGGTGTAAGCATACGAATTACCGATAGCCAGACTTAGCATAAGGACTCTTATTAAAAGAAAAAGAAAAGAAAGAATCGAGTAAAGCGTAGGGTGAAAGGAAATTTCGGTGTTATACCAACTGGAAAATAAAATACCGCAATGATCGACCCCTTCGCTATAGAAGGGAACGCAAGGGATAGCGATGCTACGAGTTCAAAAAAATGGGTACTAAAGGGGAAAAAAAGTATTAGCGGTGGAATTGTGTCCTAATGGCATTACGGTTTTACGAGAGAAGAAGAAGAAAAGCGACAGGTGATAAATGTTATAGAATTGTCTATGGTAAGATATGATAACCAAGAAGCAGATAAGGAAGAGAGTAGGAGTACGACAAGATAAGTCAAAAGAGGTAATAAGAAGGACATAGTAAACATACGAGATATATAGAACAAGGTGATGATATCGCGAGACAAAGAAGGTTTTGAATAAAAATGGAAGAGTTGATAGTGATTATGACGTGAGTTTCGTCTTATTTTAACATTCGAGGACGAATGTTCAAAAGGGGTGAAGGATGTTACATCCCGTATTCTCGTGCGTTAAGTTACATCATAGGTTAGTCACGTAAGCTCAAAGGACAGGATTATGTTTGAAGTTATAAGTGTTTATGTTATATCCAACAAGTGATAAGTAAGTGTCGCGAAGGTTGGAGGTTAAATGAATCGGAAAAAAAAAATAAGTTTCGCTGAGTTTGGGATGTTAAATAACTCATACAGACTGTATGGAGTTTTGGACATATCCAAGTATGCAAATAAAGAGATCGGTGTATAAAAGTTTTAGGTCTCGAAATAATTTCCGCGGATGAACGATGAATCTACGATAAGTCGGTGAACAGTCTTTACTACGGTGACTTGGAACAACTATATAAAGGGGTTTAACCCCTCATTTTCAGCCAAGAAAACAGCCCAAAAATATTTCCCAACAATTCTAGAAAGTTCTCCAACCTTCCCTCCATTAAATTTCAACGCGAGTTAAGTAAAAATCTCCGGATTCGGGTTCCGCCGGCGTATAGTTACGATTTTAATATTGTGTTGCGGTGAATTTGTGGCTTGGGAGTAAGGCAAGTATTGGAGATATCGCGGTATTAGCGGAAGTAAGGTATGAATCTTTCTCTTTTGGTATCATTTAAGGCTTATTTACGGAGATAAATTTATGGAATAATTATGTAGCGAATTCGTTTGTGGAGGAGTTGGAGAAAATATTATGTGGAGTATTTGATGGAATATTTTGGTAGTAATGAGGTTGTTGTGGTTTCTTTTGTTGTTATTGGTTATTGATTGTTGGTATTGAGAATTCGGGATAGGCATATAAATAGGGGAGATGCTGTCCGAATTTCGGCAGACCTTAAAAGGAATTTATTTGGAGACTTAAGATAAGAGTGTGACAATGAGCCTAATGATAATACGAATGGTTGCCTATGTAGATTATGCGATGACGAACGATCCTAAATAAATCGCGCGACAGGAAGCAAGTTGGAAAGTCGAAGAGTAAGCTCCAAAGGTATGTTAAGGCTAGTCCCTTTCTTCTAAAGGAATGATTCATTTCTTATGAATCCAATAGGTGTTTTCCAAATGTCCCATGATCCCTCTATGTGAATCCATAAATGTTTTCCAAGAATATTCTTATTCTCAAAAACTAGAAATTCATGATTCATAGAGTTCATGATTCAAAGGCATGACTTTTTTCTTGATAACCCATGAATATTTTCCAAAATGTTCCTATTTTCCGAGTCAAAGATTTATGATTCTATAAGCTTTTATGACAACAACAACGGACATGTTTTTACAATATGAATGACGATGTTAAAGATGAGAATGTTTCTATGATGATTATGATGATGATGATGATTTTACTTCTAGAAATTCCAAAGCTTATGATTTTAATGCTATTATGAGATTATTGAGCTTATTTCATGACTTTCTCAATTTTATTCATTGTTGTTGATCTCACCTTATAATAATTGTTCCTTCAAGGTGGGATAAATGATGATGATTGATCCATAATATAATCGGAGGCTACCGACCTTACGTCACTCCGATATAGTTGTGGCTTTTGATTGGGCTCTCATGCATGCTTTATATATATGTATGTATTTTCTCACACCGAGCCGCGCTATAGTCGGCCGCGTACGGCACCTATTGTGCAACCACTGATCAGTTGGTATTACACACTGAGTCTCAAAAGGGCCGGGTATGTTACACATCGAGTCCCGAAAGGGCCGGGTACGTTACACACCGAGTCCCGAAAAGGCCAGGTACATTACACACCGAGTCCCGAAAGGGCCGGGTTCGTTACACACCGAGTCCCGAAAGGGCCGAGTACGTTACACACCGAGTCCTGAAAAGGCCGGGTACATTATGATGATGATATTATATATATGTATGTAAGAAAAAGTTTTTTTTTTAAAGCTAAGCATGCATGACATCCGCCTTATGAGGCATCCAGATGTATAGGTTATCTCTCTTATTCCATATTACCTTCCATATCTATATTATGTTGTTATTCATGCCTTACATACTCGATGACATTATTCGTACTGACGTCCCTTCTTGTGGACGCTGCGTTTCATGCCACGCAGGTGTATACAGATGAGTAGAGGATATTAGTAGAAGATGTTCCAGCTAGATTGGCGAGCTCCATTTCCTTCCGGAGTGTTGCCGAGTTAGAGTATCTGTGTTATGTTATCTTGATTTATGTTAGAGACTTTGCAGACAGAGTCACGTATATCACATGTCAGTCTTGTAAGCGGCTCTGTAAGTCGATGTATCATTATGCATTATGTTACAAATTTCATATGATTACAGATTTTACTTGATTTGAGAAAGACGAAAAGCATGTTTTTGAAAAGCTTTCATTATGCACTCATTTCATGATTTAAGAGTCCAGTAAGATTATGAGTATAACGAGAACCAGCGGGTTCACCCGGCCCTAAGTAAGGGTCGGGTGCCCATCATGCCCTATCAAAAGTTGGGGTGTGACAGAATATTGGAGGAAAGTCAACCATCCAGGAGTTTCTAGTTGATTAGCTTGGTTTGGTTGTTATTTATGCATGTTTTGATCTTTTTATTTTTTATTTTTCCTTTCTTTTTGATTTTGTACAGACTCTTTTGTTTTAAATAAAATCCTTGGTGGTTTTCATTAAAAAAAAAATTCTCAAATGTTGGTGGAATTTATGTGACTTGGGAGTAGTGGACAGTACGTAATTCATTTATGACTTACGATAGGAAATTTCATAATATGTGGACAATCGTGTTATACCATTAATAATGAAACTAGTTGATAAATGGAAGGATAAAAAGTATCAAGGGTTGTGACTAAGTTCTGGATTAAGTGTGGGGAAGTGATTGTGCGTAAGTGGTGAATTTACTTGTTTTCAGCTATTAGGCGGAGTTCAAAGAAAGTGGTAACAATGTGTACTGACTTGCTTAATCTGTTGTGTGTTTGGGTCCATTCACCCTGTTGTATTGTGTTTGGCTGTCCTATTGTGTTGTCTTGCAGCCGTGCGTTTTTGATAGATATTGGATTCTGTTTTATCATCTTGATTATGATATAGTTGGCATACCCATTGTTGGTATTTGTGATTTGGATGTATTGTGGCTTACCCATTGTTGGTACTTGTGATATGGGGCATGATTATCGATTGTTGATCCATGCATTGCATGCACTCTCATTCTCATGATACACTACTGCATGGCCGATTTCCGAGGTTCATCCCGGAATAATTGTTTGAGTGAAACTAATACTTGATAAAACTCTTTTACTTGAGTGACGTGAGGTGGCCGATACTCGATGTTCATCTTGGAATCGTTGATTGTGTGAAATACATACTTGATGAAACTCTTTTACTTGAGTGATGTGAGAGGCCGATGTCCGATGATCAATTCAGGAATCGTTGTTGCATGGCCGATATCAGATGATAGTTCCGGAATCGTTATTAGTGCATGGACTCCACGGGTCCCCTAGGGTGGTGCTGGTGAGAACCCCCCATGGGCAAAGATCAGAGGTCTCGTCTGTCTGTTGGGCAAAGATCCGGGATGGGTGGCACTTAGACTTCGCGAGTCATGCTAGGTTGTGCTATCGAGACGTCGATATTTTCGTCCGGAGTATGTGTACACCGCATTGCATAGCTTGGCATTGCATTATGATTTGATTGAGATGTTTGGTGTTGTATTGTGATGCTGGAGTGGATTGGACTTATTCAGGTTGAGCACATTTTGGATTGGATGCTTTACTTAAGCGATGATATGTATCTAGATTCGATTACAATTGATTTCCCCAGGTATACCAAGTCTATTTTTTGAATTTTTGATATTGCAAAGTATGTCTAATGGTGAGATATGGGGTTCTATACACTAAATCTAAGAGCTTCAAACCTATTTTTGTGGAGGGATAATTAGAATTGGGGGGGGGGGGGGGGGGGGGAGAACCCTCTTGGTTTCCCTTTCCAATCAAAAACGAGTATTTGAATTCATATACAACAAAACCCATTAAAGATTTTAAATCCTATGACCTTGAATTTGCAGAAAAGTAAAAAAACTTTGAACAATTACCTTGTTTGCGTTGAAACTCGATGGAGAGAGGAGGTGAGCATTAATTGCTTGCCTCAAATGGTTGTACAACCTTTGTAAAAAGAGATTGTACATTGAACATTATCATTCTTGGCAAATATGACATGGTAGAAGAGAGAAAACACCCAGGTGGCGCCTAGGTTTTCTCTTGAAAACTCTCATCTTCAAAAATGAAACCGCTAGCGTCTGTTTGGAGTGTCTATAGTGGAGGGGCTAGGCCGGGTCTGGCCTTATTAGGCTAGACTCAGCTCATTTGAAAGAAGAAGAAAAAGAGAAAGCCCCCCCCCCCCCCCCACACCAAACATTGAAACATATACAATATATACACGGTATACGTGTATATACGCATGTGTAGCCAAAATTGAGAATGTCTATCAATTAAACATTTCAATTATGACCAACTTAACACTGACTAACCAATTAATCAAATCCAATGACATGGCCAATTGCATAAAAGGACTTTAAATTGCAAATATGGCCTTAATTGACTTAAATCATGAAATTGATTGTTTCAATTATGGCTGTAATTAACTAATAGTTGATTATTTTAATTATAGCCATAATTAACAATTGATGAGAAATTTCCAAATATAACCACAATTAAGCATTTAATTAATTATGATTAATTTAAAATTTTCAGAAAAATGCAAATTGATTATGCAAAAAATAAAATTTGAAAGGTAAAATGATTACTCCTTTAATTAATCAAATTTCTTGAATTAAACAGAGTGAAATACTTGCCAATTTGGTACTTGATAATCTAAACAATTTTTTGAGTTATTATATATTTTTTTATGAATCTTGACAAATACTTTAATATTAATAGTAAAAATGCAAAAAAAAATTAAATGACTCATAATATATATTTGAAGCTATTTTGCCCTATGAAAATGGAAAAATATTATCAAAATAATTTTGTACATATTATTTTGATTTACAAAAAATACATATTTCGCTCCGCTTGAGATCCAAGAACCTTGGATAATTAAGGATGAATCTGATACAGATACAGTAACAAAGGATGAAGAAATAGCAAGCAAGACCACAAGTACAATAGTTTTCTTACATAGAGGACTGGGCTTCAACATCCATAAGGACGACTTGCCACAAACCTGGCTTCAAAATCCGGAAGGACGGCTTGCCAAGCTAGTCGAACAATAAATTTGATCATAGATGCAAAAGTTTTTCCAACAACGGGACTGGCTTCAACATCCCAAAGGACATATTTCCAAGCTACTCAACTCGGAAAAAAGTTCATACTACGACAGATTTAGTTGTTATAACTTCGAAAGACTTTTGTACTTGCAGCAAGTTAACTTGCTCAATATTTTCTAACCCTATACTAAACCAAGGCCCAGCCTTCCATACATTTCAAAGAGAAGAACAAGAGAAATTTAGAAAGCACTCATTTTATTGATATAGTAAAAATTCACAAGGTGATTATTTGATGATCTTTCAAGTACTACCTAGCCTCCTTTATATAGAAGTTGGAAGACTACTACAAGACAAACCTATATTAAAGGTGGGTCCCATAAACATGTGGGGAGCTCGAATAAAACAAGAAAAATTTAAGCCTAAACATAACAAAGCATGTGAAAAACCTAAATATATACATGGAAAAACCTCTGTGACGGCATGTGGTAGCATGTGTAAGTGGGGTAGACAAGCATGTGATGCCATGTGATAGCATGTGCAAATAGGGTAGACTTTTGTCCTCTTTTAGGTAGCAGGTTCAAGCTTGTGAAAAACATGTGAAAGTAAGGCTGGAAATATAAAATTATAGGAAGATTTGTTGTAGTATGGGTAGTAAACTTTTGTGGGTAATTTGTTGAGGTAAGTAAGGGTAAGTGGTGAAAATGTTGCATATGTCATCATGCATCATCCGATGGTGCGGTGTTTGATGGTGTTGATGGCAGGCTTGTGTATCCTTCATCTATCCATCATTCAGCACCATGCCTTTTCTTGAAGCTTTCTTTGTTTTCCAGGCTTCTTTTCAGCGACCTAGTGTAGTAACATTTTCTTTTGGATGGTCCTACTATATCGTGATCCATTTTTTGTGAATTATAAGATGGGATATTTATTCTTATCCTTTTGATAGCCTGAGTGACTTCATCCCTAATGACTTCATATGGTACTTGGTACTCCTTTGCTGCTTGTCGGACTTACTCCGAGTAGGGATGATTATCCGTGTAATTCTAACGAGCCCACTCCTTCAGTCATATCTCATTTGGAATGTACTTATTTTGCTAGAAAATAATTCTCTGTGCTTTGTTGCATTCATCTTCAAAGGACAAGATGGAGACGCGGAATTCCCACCAGAGTGAAATATCTGACTGAGCATGGACCTTCCGTCAATAATCTTTACCGATTGATGTAGCATGAATATTTTTGTTACGTAGGAGTCTCGAAAACATTGAACCCAATATCTTCATAGTTTGAACCATTGTAGAAACATTCTGAGAGCAGGTTCAATCTTGTCAAAATATCGAAACATGTCGCACTTGAATTCCATAAATATATAATACTGGTGACACAAGTACCAGAAAAACAATAATAGCTCCTGTAGAAAATCGTTGTGCAGTGGTATGAATATATGACAGAATGGGTATTCTGGATTGACTCCAAACGGCTTATGGATGGGTCCTCCATATTTTCTGAAAACTCGAAGCTCATAAAAAGTCCTTCTTTCTGCAAGAATGGATGGATCAAATGGGTCCACGAACTGGTTAAATAATTCAAGCGGATAATTTGTTGTCTTGGATGAACTGACTTCTGGTGAGCTTGCAAGCATGAAGATTTAGCTATTGATCTGATTCTTTTGCACAAACCTCTTTGAAAATTCATCCGACCTGGATAGAAAATCTGCTAGGATATTATCCTTCCCCTTAAGGTGCTTTACTTGGAATTTGTAAAGGGAGAACCATTGTGCCCATCTGAGAATCTGTGAATTTGGAATAATTTTTGGATTTATCTGGATCATCCTCGGGAAATCCTTCATATCCATTTCAATCAAACATTCATGTGAATTAAAAAGAAATTGAACTTTTTAATTCCGTTTTTCACGGCAAGAATTTCTTTGAAGGTGGAATGATAGTGTTGTTCATCATCTTTGAACTTTGTACTAGCATATCCGCATATCTTTTTCTGGCCATCTTTTTCTTCAAAAAGTACCACGCTCCAATATTCGTTGCTGGCATCAATCTGTGGGGATATGGAGGGCTTTAACTTCTTTGGATATTTCCTTTATTTTTGAACCGCTTCATCTTGTTCCTTCCCTAAGCTTGAGCATTTTTGTAAGTGGAGAAATATATGTAGAGACATTAGGGATAAAATCTCTAACATAATAAATCACACCTAAAAATTGCTGGAGCTACTTTGTTGTGAAGTTGGTGTCTGGAAACTTGAGCAACTCCTAGCAAATGTATGGCCCCGGGCTGTATGCGCCATGGACAAAATGCATTCCCAGAAAATCAATCTCTCCCTTAACAAGAACCATCTTTTTTTATGAGAGCATGATTTAATTTTCCCTTACTATATCATGAAACTAATCGAGCAAGTTGAGGTGTTCTTCCACAGTATCACTAAACAGTAATATGTCATCAATGTAAACTAGTGATATGTGATGGATTGGTTGAAATACCTTTATCATGGCCTTATGGCAATGAGAGGGTGCAGTTTTTAACCCAAATGGCATGACTTTCCATCGAAAATAGTGGTCGGTTATGCAAAAGCCTGTTTTTGCTCATTCTTCAGGGTGTATTCCCAATTGCCAAAACCTTAATTTAAGGTCAAACTTGGAAAAGTATTTAGCTTTGGCTAAGTGTGAGAAAAGGGTGAGTTTATTTGGGATAGGAAATTTATCATCATGGAGGAAATAGTTAAGAGGTTGATTGTTTATGACTAATTTGAGTTTACCTTGTGTTTGTTCTGCTCGTTTGTTGACATATAACACTTTACACGCCCATTGTGAATGAGATGGCTCGATCAGTCCAAACTCCTAGAGTTCTTCGAATTCCTTTTTCGTAAGTTGAAGATGTTTTGGATTCATGTCAGAGTGACATGCCTTCGTTGGATTAATGCTTTCATTTTTCTTGAAAGGGAGTTTAATGAAAAACTCTTCATTCAGCCATAATAGATTTTTGCTTTTCTTTAGAAACTTCTTGTGAGATTCTACATATGAATGCTCCACCAACTGATGTTTGATCTCCTTGATTTGTTTGTCATCTGTTATTTGGAATAACCGTGAAACTTCTGTGTATGCCTTGAATTGTGTTTTGAATGTTATTCCATAGTCTTTGATTTGGAGCTGATCTTTAAGTTGCCTGTAGATGTCAAATCCAACAATGAGATCTTTCCCTGGACATCCGAACCAATCAGCTTAGTTCTAAACTTTAACCCTGAGAAGAATTCAATTGTGATCGGATTCTTTGTGATGATGGTGGTGGTTAGAACTCCAGTCCAAGCAGTTTTGAAATCGTTGAAATGTGGAATCCATTGATCCTCAGGAAGGACGGCTGGGTTCATTAGTGAATATGCTGCTTCAGAGTCCATGAAAGTAATAACTTGGATTGGTTTATCCCATTTAAGCTTGACTTGAGGGATTAGCATGATGTTATTGACCTCTTCTTGAGCATTTCCTTCTGCTTCTGAAATTTGGTAATATTCATCTCTATATTCTTCGTACATATCCATTGAGAAAAGGGTCTTCTCTATGGGTTCGTCTTCCAATGAGAGACCAGATTCAAGATCATCATCTTCACTCAGATATCCACCAGTGTAGTCCTCTATTTTAGTAAGGAGCTTGATCGACTTTTAAGATTGGGGATAATTTTTTCCATAATGCCCAATCTTGTTGCAAATGAAGCATGTATCATTTATTCGGAAATTGCGTGGGCTTCTTCTTCTGAAATATTTTGTCCACTTTCTAAACTTAGATCTTTCGCCCAAAGGCTTTGGCCATTTGAACCTCTTGAATCTCCTTCGCTGTTTAGGGACATGGCACGAACAACTTGACTCAGTGACTAGATCGGACCTACTGTATGCCTTATCAAGAGCTGGATTGTATTGTATGATTTGCATCAAAATAATCGTTTTTGTGCAAATATCATATAGTGCTAGAAATAAAATTATTGGACGTCAAAAAATAAGTGTCAACCCCACATCACATAAGATCTCATCTTGATACCTACCAATGTAATACTTGATAACGGCTTGCTTGGTTACCCTCATTTCACCACAATCATTGAACCATTGGAGTTTGTAGAGACTAGAATGTTTCCTTATGGAATTTCATGTGTTCAACTAAGAATTGGTTCACTGCTATAATGATCCTCCTAGTCGTTATTGGACCTTCCGCAGCCCGTGTACGAAACCCAGGGTATCATCATAAGATTAGTCCCCGTAGGAGTTTTAAGTGTAATAATTACTCGTAGTTAAAATTAGTTAGGAGTCAAAGAGTTATGGGCCCAGGGGGTATGCACTCTTTACAGCGGGTAACTGATTGCTATAGCGAGCCCGCTGTAGCGTAGGGTCAGTTCGTTGCAGCGGTATGCGCGGACCAGAACATGTGTTTAATGACCTTATTTCGGGATTTTACAACTTTTATCCACAAACCCCTCTTCTAAGCCGTCATTAGGGTATTCCCAGAGTAAACACTGGTGACTAGGAAAAGGTGGCTCTCCAAACATCCTTCGGGTTATCTTCATTAAAGATTTCTCAATCACGATTTTCGGCTCCAAGACGGGTTGGTAGATACTCCATGGAACTTTCGTGAAGGCTGGTCGACAATGAGGTATGTTATGGTTTACTTGAGTTAGAAATCAATTCGTCAATCGTATATACGTTATATAATTAACGGGAGAAAGCATGATTAGGTCTTCATATAGGGAGTTCGGATGAACATTATTTATGGTTAAGATGAATGTTGATTGCTGTGGGCATCGTGCCATTAAGTAAATAAGTGAAATAAGATGCGTAGTTGATATGTCAAAAGGGGAAGTAGGTAGTAGTTAGGGCTTTTCATTTATCCAGTTAAGGATTGTTATTTATCTAGTTAGAGGGTGGGTATGTCCAATTACCGAGTTGGCCATAACAAAGTCTTGTTGTACCCCGTTTGGGGTCGACCTGTAACTAAATTGTAGGTGTCTCCATTTAGTATTAATGTCGTCATTATTCTATGTATTGAGCATGCGTGAATCATTACTATTTACTTCTTGATTGATTAGGAGGAATTCCTTACACGTGCTATTGATGAGTCGAGTCTGAGTCTTGGTATGGCAGTGCATCTTAGTGTATTCATCTTCGTAGAGTATCCCCATTGTTAGGAGGGTGACTTCTTAACTCTTGTTGCGACTCGTGATAGGGTGACTTGTATTTTTGATATTGATTCTTGATTGTTCACGTTCCTTATTGATTGTGCAATGAAAATACATTGTGATGAGAAAGATAATAAAAATATAAAGGGGCATATTTGACGGGGGTGAGGATGTGACCTAGTTACGGGCTCGTGATTCGAGTTTAGTTCCAGAGCAAGTGATACATGGACATCATAGGTCTCCTGAAGATCATGGCTAATGGGTCAAATATTTCCATTTAGCATGTGTGTATGGATATGATACTAACATTGATTGCATTATACTTGTGTGTTCATATATTTGTGGCGGAAGCAGAGCTGATCTGATTGGATGACATATAGTTATGCTTCATTCTGGTAAGTTATAATTGATTTACTCATGATTATGAAAAATGAGGGGTTTACAATTAACCTCATATCCCATTGATAAATAAAGGAAGATAAATTGACTTGATCCCATTGGTGTGGCTAAGTGTTGGGGAGTATATTGATTTTCTATCATTGATTGCATTACTTGCTTGTTCTTACTTGATACTTGATAAGTGGTTGAGTCTGGTGTCCATTATGGGTTGTGTTTTTGATTCAGTCTAATCGCTAAATTCTGAGCAAGTTAAGGCAAAAGGGGAAAAGGGGTAAGGATTAGTGGTCCCACCAAGTGTCGGTTGACAGAGAGGTTGAGGTCTGTCCTTGACAAGTGCCGGGTCTAACTGGTCCTGAAGACTATCGTAAATGTAATTGTTGTTGTTGTACGTTGGTTCTTACTTTTACGGTGTTACATTGACATAGTAATGGGACACGAGCATGTTTATGTCAGAACTGTGCAAGTGTGGGTAGGATTTAAAAGGGGTGTTGTGACTATACTCATCTGTTTATTCTATTTGATATTATATCATGTTGTGTGAACTAATCTTAGTCGATCTACCAGTACGTGTGGTGTACTGATACTACTCTTGCTACATCTTTCCGGGTGTAGGTATGTTTCAGGTTTTTGCTTGAACGTTCCATTAGTGCAACGACAGATGTCTTCCTACAGCTTTTGTACATCTCATTCCGAAGGCGAAAGTTGTGTCTTTTATTTGTTATTTCTCTGTAATTTAGAAGCTCTTGTATCGGTTTCGACTAGATCCTTGGGAAATTAAAAACTGTGTTTATATAATTAAAGAATGTCTTCAAAATGTCTATTTTACTTGCTATTGTTGGATACATTAGTTTTCAAAAAAACATTACGAAGGGGTTGGGTTAGTAAGGGTTCGCCTATCGGATGGTAATATGGTAAGTGTCCGCATAATCCGTAATTTGGGTTGCGACAATTGATATCAGAGCCTAGGTTACCAGTCTCACAAGTACAAAAGAAATGTCTAGTAGAGCCTCGTGGAGTGGTGCGATGACATCCGTACCTATCCACGTAAAAACTATGGGTAATCTAGGAAATTTCCCTTCTTTCTTTCTCATCGTGCGATCTCAGTCAGTTTCAACTCTAAGTAAATTTCATTTGGTATCTGGAGGATCCTAAATTGGTATCTCGACGAGTCCAATTGGTATCTAGTTGATTCCAATTGGTATCTAGCAGTGCCATCCTATCTATGATTGGCGAATTTTTTGTGTGTCTGTTACATGTATATACAATTAGTTTCCTGGGTTGTATGATCCTGTTAGGCAGTAGAAAAACGCTCACTGGCCCCGATCCCTCGCCGCAACGGTTCACCCACCGCCATTACAGGTTCGCTGTAGCAGGAACTTGCCGCTACAGTGGGTCTTCATTTTTTCAGATTTCTTATAGAAGTAGAGCCTTCAACGCCACAGCAGATGAGCTACAACGGAAATCATACCGCTGCAGCGGTCAAAAAATTCCAGTGACTAGATTCCCTACTACAAAATTTCTCAACCTGTGCAATTCATCCCAAACACAAAGAAAAATCCAAAATATCCTAACACAACAATTTATAGAGACCCCTAGCCCAACGAGGGAAAAGGCCATTCAAAAGACTAAACATCGTTATCCAAAAAACTAATATAGAAAACAAAAGAAGTTGTCTGAAACATCCAACCAAAGAAGATAAAACCATGTCTTAAAACAAAGCCCTACAAAGGCAAGGGAAATCATGCTAATTAGGGGAGGGGGAAAAGGACACAAGGCCACTACTCTATTGGTCTCCCCGTTACCTCCGGTACTGGAACTGCTGGAGTTATCACTGCCAAGCCCGGACCCGCTCAGGAAGGAGAACCACTGGGCATCTCGCTTGGTCACCTTAGGCAGTTTCCCCTTTGGGTTCAAGGTCTTTAAGATGCCCTTGATGCCTTTTCTTCTTCTCCTTATCAAAATCCCATCGGAGCTCCACATAGGCCTGGGCCAGAGAACCATACATATCCTGCAAGGTATCCACAGATTCCCATATCTTGGTCTGCGTCTCCATGTACTCTTTCATATTGTCCTGGGTAAATTAGACAAAGACCAGCACCAACAGTGGCACTAGAGGAACCAACCTCCATAGAAGGCTGTGTAAACCCCTCCACCCTACTCCTCATAGCTGCCAGCTCAACCGCTATTTGCTCCAAGGGGCCTTGGGGTTGTGAAAGGCCAACACTATCTCCTTCTCCCTCCTGACCCTCACTCTCCTCGTTATCCGAGTTTATCTTCCTCTTTTTGTTGCGAGACTGCGAACCCTTCACCCTCAACGGGTCAAAATCCATATCGCACTCAAACGTCTGGTTCGCAGGCTGTGTAGGCATATTTTCCAACCAGTACAAGTGTGTGACAAGGGAGGGAAACATCATACTCGAGCCAGCCTTGGCCGCAAAACTCCTCCACTCTTCGATTACCTGCCTACCCACATTTACAGGCACACTATCCAGCACGCAAGCAATCACAAAGGCCCGGAAGTAGATGACATCAGTAGTGTTACTCGAAGGGCAAACCCTCCGGGAAAATAGGTTCAGCCACATTCGAGCATCGGCAGGCAAGTAAGTACTCTTGATCCGGTTCGGCTAACAAGTAAAGTGACCTTAGGCCTCTTCCTCCCCTTTACCAACATATTCACCAACCAAGGGCCATTACCGTTGTGGTCCCTAGCAAGCATCTCATCCTCAGGGGATTGGGCAATCCATAAATGTCATTAATCACCCCCACTCTGACTTTCACCTGTACGCCTTAAATTGTGATCTCCGGGTCTGGACAGGCCCAATCAACAGTGGGGGAGCATAGCATAAAACTCTCTGAGCCAGTTGGGGTTGCAATTACCGGGGTCTCGCACCAACCTGTTCCACCCAATTTCCTGTAAACGGTTGTAGAATTCCGGGACAAGTTTGTCCACCTGGTCCAGGATAAAGCCCCTCTCATGCAGCAACCCTTTGCTTTATTGCTCCATGTAGCGCCTTCGACACTGAGTGCTGGCGAACCTGGTATAAGTGGGAGCAGCTGGTTGCTGTTGATCGTCCATGACGTAATAAGACATTGTACCTATAAAATGAAAATCGCGTTAGGCTAATGATACACCAAGTTCAGTTAGCTACAGGGATGTGTAGCCAAGAAAAAATAACAAAACTCAATCTAGGTGGGAGAACTAAAAGAAACCATATTCTGTCATAGCAGCCTTCACTGCAGCAGTTATACTGCCGTTGCAGCGAGGCCGCGCCTACGAAGACGGTCCCGCTATAGCGAACCCATCTTTCCAGCGAGGAACCTATTTCCAGCAAAAATGGTCGCCTAAAATTTTGGCCAAATTCCTACAGATCTCAACATAGATCGGGTAATATGTTAGCAGGCATATTGTTTACACCCCATGAAACATCCTGTTAACAACAAATAGACCCAAAATTTCAAGCATTATCAAAACATTTCTAACAAATGCACCCACTATCCAAACAAGGTTTTCCCCATTTTTTAGCAAATCTTAGGTAATCAGTGATGCGAAGACTTTCTGAACGTCGAAATACCATGCCATAATTCGAAATCCTCTTCCCCTGAGGAATCAAAAGCCCTTGTTTCAAGATCCCAATATTTCAACACCACCCGACAACTTTAGCATGCAAATTTTCATAACAATGGGGACTAACAGGACAATAGAGAAGTAGAGGAGAATACATACCTTAAGCTGGCCAAATATTATAGGATTTGATCCAAAAAATTTGACCCTCGTTGTTCTCCCCAATTTTCTGCCTTTTTCCCTTGTGTTTTGAAGTGTAGAGTTAAATGTAGTGTGTGGGAAGTTTAAAAAAGGAAGAAGGGGATATTAGGTGTAACACCTCAGACCTTTAACTAAGCTTTGACCATGATTATAGATTTAGAAAATCGATATGTGGTAGCCGGAAATTGGAAATTTCAAACAGTGCGTCCGTACTTCAAAGTACGGGATCCAAGTGCGGGATGCACTAGGAAGGACGGTACGTATGTTGAAGGCATACATTGAGGAGAATAAAATAGATAACACTGGAAAGTGGCATCTGGGTACGGGCAGCAAGTAAGGCCCGTACTTCAAAGTACGGGACGTACCTGGTGCCCGTACTTCACCAGGGAAATTAGCTACTCACTGGAATTTGACATTCTGTACGGGGTCATACTTCAAAGTATGGGAAGTACTTGGAGTCCGTACTTTGTTTGCTTTAGTGAAATAGTATAAATACGTAGATTCAGCCTTATTTTATTATTTTTAAATTCCTGAAACCTAGAACGAGCTTCTCTCCTCCTCCATCACCAAGAACACTAAGTTAAGCAATCCTAGCCTATTCTAAATGTATTCTAACATGTATTTATGAACATTAAGCAAGAATTCATTATTCTTAACCAAGGGTTTTCAAGAAACCCATCTAAAGGGTTCAAGACTTAGGCTTTTGGGATTCTTCTCAAAGTTTGGACCATTCTTACAAAGTTTGGAGCATATACAGGCATGTGAGGCTAACTATCTATGTTACAGAATGTTTATGATTCTCCCTACGCCTTATTCTACATGCTTATCAGTAATTTGACTCATAGTACAGTTTAGCCCTAGTTTCTTGAATAATTGTAGAACTGCTATCTTCTAAGGTTATAGTTTCATAATTCGTTCATGGTGATCATTTTGAATAACATGAACTCAGTGCGTAATCATTACGGACTTGTGTATTGACATCACATGAGTCTCAATCAGTGTACAATTAGATTTTGACTTAAGCTCTATAATCAAAAACAGTTGTCATGCAATCAGCTATAGCCCAGTCTCAATCTTGTAAATTATATATATATATCTAGGCCATAGTTTAAGCATACGTATTGCTTGGGCCTAAGGCCATAGTTTTTGTACACATTATTTGGGCCCTAGGCCACAGTTTATATTTACAGTTATACAAGTGATTCTTCATTCAGAAAACTGGGAGCATTTTTATCCTTACCTTCCTATTTAGTTCAGTTTCATTTTCAATACTTGTATTTCTTCTTTCAGTTTGCTTTACATACCAAAAGATAATTCAAATGTGCTGATGTCCCTTTTATTGCTTGGGGGCCTGCGTGATATATAGGTTGATGATCCAGCTAGCTAGGACTACTCATTTTAGTTGCTTGGTGATCCCCAGTTCCTCAAGGGCATTATCCTGCTTTCAGTCTTTCTAGTTTTAGAGAATTATCTTTCAACATTCTTTAGAGGCTTCATAGGCATAGTCTAGTCAATCAGATATTAGCAAACTTTGATGTGTTAGCCTTGTTGGCATTAGTTTTAGATGTTTTCGACTTAAACAGTAATTTCGCATTTAAGATATTTCAGCCATACTTTTTAGTAGATCAACATGTGTTAGTCTTATTTCCTTATTCTTGTATGTTTTGATATCCCATGTTAATTCAGCCAGCCTATGGGTTAGCTCGGTCACATGTAATTAGGCACCGAGTGTCGTGTTACGCCAAGACCATGGTTCAGGGCGTGACAAAACTTGATATCAGAGCACTAGGTTCAAATGTCTTAGGGAGTCTATGAAGCTGTGTCTAGTGGGGTCGCCTTTATATGTGTGAGGACCCCACACATATAAACCATTAACCACCAAGACATTCAAGTTTTGGTTCATTTCTTTCATACTCTAGTTCGTACTTTTAGGAATTCTTCTAACTCATGCGAATTACATATTTCGTAAAATGGCTCCAAAAAGAAAGTACAACAAGAGGTATACAGCTACTAGCCAGAGGGCTACCATTGATGTAGCGACACACTCAGGCTTAGGAAGCCGCCCTAGCTAATGCTACAGCTACACCTCCTAATTTTTCGGACGCGGATGTTAGGGGAGCCATTCATCTGCTCACTCAGAATTTGGCAAACCAGGGCTAGCGACAAGAAATGGCCCCTAGCTCAAGTGCTAGTAATGGGTCAAATAGTTCTAGAACTCAGGAGTTTCTGCAGATAAAGATGCTAATGTTCACAGGGTCAAAGAAGGATGAGGACCCATAGAATTTCATTAATGGGCTAGTGTATTTCATTCTACGATACGCAGGCATGAATTTGGAGCTTTCCAGCTCTAAGATATGGCCCATATTTTGTATGAGACATGAGAATAGTGCCGAGGGGAGGATGCACCTTCTGCTACGTGGGATGAATTTGCAGGCACATTCATTGAGCATTTTATGCCAATCGAATTCAGAGAAGTAAAGGCTACTGAGTTTGAGAACATAAGGCAGAGTGACATGACTATTCAAGACTATTATCTCAAGTTCGTGTCATTGTCTAGACATGCTCCTCACATTATTCCTGATATAAGGGCCGTGGTTAGGAGGTTTGTACTTGGGCATAAACCTGAATTGCATAAGGATGCCAATACAGCTGCTCAGAATGACAAGATGACTATTTCCAAGATACAAGAATTTGTGCAAGGTAACGAGACTAGGTTGAAGGAAAAAGGAGCCCTGCAGAAGCAGAAAGATAGAGAATTTAACAAAGGGGCTAAGGCTACTAGTAATTTCAATCAGGGAGGATCTCAAGGAGGTGGGAATCAACAGTTCTTTAAGAATAGGTCATCAGGACATGCTCCCTCTACAGCTAGTGCTCCATCTCAGAGGTCCAAGTTTAATCAGAAAGGCCAAAACTTCAAAATAGCAACTCACAACACAGCCGAAAGACCGACCGTGGTTTCCAACACCCTACTTGCAACACTTGTGGTAAGAAGCACTCGGGAGTATGTCGTTCAGTCATGGATGGTTATTTTGGGTGTGGTCAGCCAGGCCACTTTCTGCGGGATTGTCTGTCAGCAAGACAAAATACCAGAGGTAACAGTAATGTAGCTCAGTCCACTAATCCAGCAGCTCCTCGAAATTCCCAAGCCCTACAGGGGCATGGGAAAACAAGTTTGGAAATACCGGCGGTGGTCAGAACCGTCTGTATGCACTGTCAGGAGGTCAGGATACAGAGACTCGTGGCGATGTTGTCACAGGTATGCTAAATGTCTTCACCTTCGATGTTTTTGCTCTTATGGACCCAGGATCCACTTTATCTTATATAACACCTTATATTGCTAAGATATTTGGGATAGAACCTAAAAAGTTGCATGAACCCTTTGAAGTAGCCACACCAGTTGGGGAATCAGTTATAGCTAGACGTATCTATAGGGGTTGTCTAGTGTTAGTCTATCAACACAAAATCATAGCAGATTTAATAGAATTATAGATGGTAGACTTCGATGTAATCATGGGTATGGATTGGTTAGAGTCTTGTTATGCCTCAGTAGGTTATATAACCAAAGCAGTAACCTTCGATTTTCACGACGGACTCATAGAATGGAAGGGTAATTCAGCAGTACCTAGGGATAGATTTATTTCCTATCTTAGAGCCAGAAAGATGATATCCAAGGGGTATATTTACCACTTAGTTCGAGTCAAGAATGCAGATACCAACCTCCAACCCTCCAGTCAGTACCCCTTGTTAGTGAGTTCCCAGAAGTGTTTCCAGATGATCTACCCGAAGTCCCTCCCAATGGAGAGATTGACTTTGGGATTGATCTGCTTTTCGGTACTAAGCTGATATCTATTTCTCCGTATAGAATGGCCCCAGTAGAATTGAAAGAGTTAAAAGTTCAGTTGAAAGATCTCCTTAACAAGGGATTTATAAGGCCAAGTGTCTCACCTTGGGGCGCACCGGTCTTGTTTGTCCGAAAGAAAGATGGATCCATATGTATATGTATAGATTATTACCAGTTGAACAAAGTCACCATTAAGAAAAAGTATCCTCTTCCCAGAATAGGCGACTTATTTGATCAACTTCAGGGTGCTTAGTGTTATTCCAAGATTGACCTCAGATCAGGCTACCATCAGTAAAGGTTAAGGAAGTTCATATTCTTAAGACCGCTTTCAGAATCCTCTAGGGTCATTTCAAATTTCTTGTCATGTCGTTTGGGTTGACGAATGCACCAGCAGCTTTCATGGACCTTATGAACAGGGTCTTCAAGCCGTATCTCGATTTATTCATCATTGTATTTATTGATGACATATTAGTGTATTCCCATAGTAAGGCTGATCATGCAGAACATCTCAGAATAGTATTGCAGACACTCAAGGATCGCAAGCTTTATGCAAAATTCTCAAAGTGCGAGTTTTGGCTCAAGTCAGTGTTAGGCAATGTGATTTCAGGCACAGGTGTGAAAGTTGATTTTCAGAAGATTGATGCTGTTAAGAATCGGCCCAGACCCATCTCAAAGATCAGATATCAAAAGTTTCATGGGTCTAGCAGGTTATTATAGGAGGTTCGTGGAAGGATTTTCCTCTATCTCAGCTCCGTTGACTAGGTTGACTAAGAAGAAGGTCAAATTTCAATGTTCAGATGTATGTGAACAGAGTTTCAAAGAATTAAAAGAGAGGATGACATCTGCTCCAGTTTTGACGCTACCAAAAGGAATCGAAGGGTTCGTAGTATATTGTGATGCTTTAGGAATTGGCCTTGGATGTGTTCTAATGCAGCATGGTAAAGTTGTGGCTTATGCATCTACACAACTTAAGGCTCATGAAAAGAATTATCTGACTCGTGATCTGGAATTGACAGCTGTGGTTTTTGCACTTAAGATATGGCGTCACTACTTGTATGGAGTGCACGTGGATATTTTCATCGATCATAAAAGCCTGCAGTATATTTTCAAGCAAAGAGAATTGAATCTTAGGCAAAGAAGATGGCTCAAATTACTTAAGGACTATGATGTGGATATTCTCTGTGAATGTTGTTGCCAATGCTCTTAGTCGGTGTTACATGGGAAGTTTAGCTCACATTGATACAGATAAGAGAGTTATGACCAAGGAAGTTCACCATTTGGCCAGTCTTGGAGTTTGACTTTTAGACTCCGAGGATGGTAGTGTGATTGTTCAGAATAGAGCCCTTTCCTCTTTAGTCATTGAACTTAAAGAGAAGCAGTATAAGGATCACTACTTGTTGCAGCCGAAAGAGGGGATTCACTAGCATAAGACGACAACTTTTGAACAAAGGAGAGATGACGGTACCTTGAGATACCGAGGCAGCTTAGGTATTCCACATGTAGATGGGCTCAGAGAGCGAATTATGTCAGAAGCTCACCATTCTAGGTATTCCATTCATCCAGGTTCCATGAAAATGTATCATGATATTAAGGAGATTTATTGGTGGAACAGTATGAAAAAAAATGTAGCAGATTTTGTGGCTAAGTGTCCGAATTGTCAGCAAGTAAAAGCCGAACACCAGAGGCCTGGTGGTTTGGCTCAGCATATTGATATTTCTGTTTGGAAGTGGGAGATGATTGTCACGACCCAACCCCGGGTCGTGATCGGTGTCCTAACTGGCGGCACCCATACGTACCCACCTACCGTAGTTGGCGTACCAACCAGCTAATCCAGATTGGACATACACAAATTCATACAGGTATAGAATATACTGCACGAAAATATAGATACATACATGGACTTATACATAATCCGTCGCCACCAGTATAGGATCCCTGTTCTGCTGTTTGGAGTGCTCCTTTGATCCGGAGCTTATACTTTTGGTATATACCTTTTTGTTGTTGTATATTAGGATGCTTCTTTGGGGTACGGCGGGGCCCCGTCCCGTCATATGATTGTTATGTCCGCATAGAGGCTGTAGACATGTATGTGGGTTGTGGGTTGTCACTGTTCAGGTAGGTATGTATGAGATTGCGACCTGAGTAACTCTGCTTGCTATAACCCCGTAGGCCGTGACTATGATAAACATGGATTTCATCATAGGTCTACCTCGTTCAGCTAGGAGGCATAATTGTGGACAGACTTACGAAGTCAGCGCATTTCTTTCCAGTTAAGACAACGGATTCAGTGGAGGACTCTGCCAAGTTATATATTCGTGAAATTTTCAGACTTCATGGGACTCCATTGTCCATTATTTCAGATCGTGGTGCCCAGTTCACAAAGAAATTTTTGGAAATCCTTTCAGAAAGGGTTGGGTTCAAAGGTTAATCTTAGCACAACTTTTCACCCTCAGACAGATGGCTAGGTAGAGCGCACCATTCAGACCCTTGAGGATATGTTGAGGACATGTGTCTTTGATTTCATAGGTAATTGAGATGATCACTTGCCTCTTATTGAGTTTTCTTATAATAACAGTTAACATGCTAGTACTGGGATAGCACCGTATGAAGCTTTGTATGGGCACAGATGTATATCACCAATTGTTTAGTTTAAGGTTGGTGAAGCAGGGTTGTTAGGACCAGACTTGGTCTATCAGGCTATGGAGAAAGTCAAGTTAATTCAGGAGCGGTTGAAAATGGCTCAGAGTCGCCAGAAGTCTTACACAGATGTGAGACGAAGGGAGTTAGAGTTTCCAGTTAATGACTAGGTATTTCTTAAGGTTTCACCTATGAAGGGTGTTATGAGTTTTGGTAAGAAGGGGAAGCTTAGTCTCCGCTATATTGGACCATACAGAATCCTATGAAGGGTTGGTCAAGCGGCTTATAAGCTTGAGTAGCCACAAGACCTGATTTATGTGCATCTAGTATTTCATGTGTCCATGGTGAGAAAGTCTATGGGAGACCCCTCGTTGATTGTGCTGACTGATAGCATAACAGTCAATAATAGCTTGACTTATCAAGAAGTCCCTGTGGAGATCCTTGATCATCAGGTTCGCAAGTTGAGAACGAAAGAAGTTGCTTCAGTGAATGCCCTTTAGAGGAGTCGGAAAGTTGAGGAGGCTACGTGGGAAGCAGAAGAGGACATGAAGTCTAGATATCCCGATCTCTTTGAAGAGTCAGCAGAAAGAGTTGAAGGTAATTTATCTTCCCATTCAGATTTCCTTTCATGGTTTTCCTGTTTCCATTATTCAGTTAGTTTAGTACTCACTCAGCCCAACATCCGTTCATTCAAATTTCGAGTAGCTATCCAAGCAACAAGCTAACCAATTTAGTATCCCTTTCAGTTCAGTTTTCAGGTGTTCATGTCAGTTAGTGTACACATGCCTTAGCAGTCACTCCTTACCAGAATCCATCATTCGAGGACGAATATCCCAAGGGGGAGATATTATAACACCTCGGACCTTCAACTAAGCTTTGACCATGATTCCAGACTTAGAAAATCAAACGGAAGTGTTGGAGCTGGAAACTGGAATTTCGGGTCAAGTACGGGTTGTGCTTCAAGTGCGGGGCACACTTGGAAGGACGGGAAGTACTCACGTCCTGTTCTTCAACAGGAAAAATAGTTACTCACTGGAATTTGACATTCCAGGTACTATCCACAAGGTACGGCCCGTACTTCAAAGTACGGGACGTACCTGGTGCCCGTACTTCTCCAGGGAAATTAACTACTCACTGGAATTTGACATTCCAGGTACGGGCCACAAGGTGCTGCCCGTACTTCAAAGTATAGGATGTACTTGGAGTCCGTACTTTGTCCGCTTCAGTGAATAGTATAAATAAGTAGACTCAGCCTTATTTTATTATTTTTCAAAATCCTGAACCCTAGAACGACCTGCTCTCCTCCTCCTTCACAAAGAACACTAAGGTAAGCAATCCTAGCCTATTCCAAGTGGATTCTAACATATATTTATGAACATTAAGCAAGAATTCATTGTTCTTAACCTAGGATTTTCAAGAAAACCCATATCAGGGTTCAAGTCTTTTGGTATTCTTCTCAAAGTTCAGACCTTTCTTGCAAAGTTTGGAGCATATACAGGTATGTGAGGCCAACTATCTACGTTAGGGAATGTTCATGATTCTCCCTACTCCTCCTTCTACATGCTTATCATTAATTTGACTCAGAATATAGTTTAGCCCTAGTTTCTTGAACAGTTGTAGAACTGCTATCTTTTAGGGTTATAGTTTCATAATTCGTTCATGGTGATCATTTTGAATATCATGAACTCAGTACGTAATCATTATAGACTTATGTATTGACATCATATGAGTCTCAGTCAATGTATAATCAGTTATTTACTTAAGTTCCATAACCAGAAATAGTTATCATGCTATCAGTTATAGCCATTCTTAGTCTTGTAAATTGTTTAATGTTGAACACCTGTATCTGTATTTTGGGCCCTAGGCTACAGTTTATGCATGCATATTGTTTGGGCCTGAGGCCACAGTTTTTGTGCACATTAATTTGGCCCTAGGCCACAATTTATATTTACAGTTATACGGGTGATTCTTCATTCAGAACAGGGAGTACTTCAGATTCTTGCCTTCCTGTTTAGTTCAGCTTCAGTACTTGTATTTCTTCTTTCAATTGCTTTACCTACCAGTACAATTCAAATGTGTTGATGTCCCTTTTTATTACTTGGGGCCTGCATCTCGCGATGCAAGCAACGATATACAGGTTGATGATCCAGCTAGCTAGGACTACTCGTATCTGCTGCTTGGTGAGCCCAAGTTCCTCGGGGGCGTTATCCTACTTTCAGTCTTTCCAGTTTTAGACAGTATCTTTCAGTATTATTTAGAGGCTTCATAGACATGGTTCAGTCAGTCAGCTATTAGCAATCTTTATGTATTAGCCTTGTTGGCTATTTATTCAGATGTTTCAGACTTACACCAGTATTTTCGCATTTAATATATTTTCAGTCAAACTTTTAGTAGATCAGCATGTGTTAGTCTTATTTTCGTATTATTGCATGTTTTGATATCACATGTTGATTCAAAAAGAGCCTATGGGTTCGCTCGGTCCCATGCAGTTAGGCACCGAGTGCCATGTTATGCCCAGGCCATGGTTCGGGGCATGACATCACTAGAGGTAACAAGAACACATTTGCTTCTCTGTATTCAACTAAGCAAGGCTAAAAGATATATTTCTATCCTCATTAACAAAACGATTATATCGAACAAGCCCTATTTATTCTTATTACGCATGAAAATTCCCTATCCCTAGTTCAATTCATACGCCACATATAGTTTTTAATTAGTGATCAAGTAACTAAACAATTAAGATCAAGATTAAATAAGCAACCCCAAAATATGAAAATTTAATCGATAGAAATTATAGCCAAACCAACGATAATGTCTTTCGCCACAACCCTAGAATTAAGAAATTTTGCTACTCATGATTCTGGATAAAGAAAAAGAATTCATGAGTAATCTAGGGTTGAAAAGAAGAAAATAAAATAAACCTAGAGAGAGAAATATAGACCACAGCTTACAAGTCTCAAGAAAATTCCAGCACGTCATTTATAATGATAAAAACGTCTATTTTTAGTCTAGGGTTAAACCTAAAATAATTAGACTAAATCCTATTCTGATTGGACAAGCTGGACGTGTGCCCGTGTTGCACTCGCGATGCAGGTACAATGTGCATCCGACAAAGTTCAGAAGCTTGTTTCATCCGCCTTTGGCCTGCGATGCAGGCCTGATGCGTGATGGCTGAATCCGCGATGCGGGCTTCACACGTGACCTCTTTCAGTTGCCCAAAATTCTCTAAGTGTCGCGTGATCCTCTCGTCACCTTGTGTCCACGAAATTTCCTCCAAAATTAGCCAAAACTGGTTGGCTTTACATCATTTGTCTTCAGTGTACCTAAATACACCAAACATACCAACATAAGCTTGGATGCAACGATTCCATCATACAAAATGCGATTAAAGTGCTAAGAACCAGAGGTAAAGTGATGCTAAATATCGATATTTGTACCAAATATCACCCCCCCCCCCCAATTTAGACTTTGCTAGCCCTCGAGCAAACCCTTGCCAAAACCAACCTACCATAATCACACTCTCCCATCCAAACAGGTCTACTCGGGCTTCGGCTCATACGGACATTTCAAAAGTGTTTCATGAATCAATTCTTTAAGTACGTTCTTTCGAAAGACATACCAAAATCAGAATTTTAGTTCAAACAACAACCAAGAACCTTCTCAAGAAAGTTTTAACTCAATGAACAATATGACTCAAGGACACTACTTAAAACAAAATGATCATGCTACTCAATCAAGAATCCAACACTTCACCAATCTATTGTCAACTAAGTGCCCTCACCGGAATACAGTTTTCCACATATCTCACAAGAATCAAACATATTTTTCAATGGACGTGAATTTAACAAATACGCTAACCCTCCCAAAGAATATCACATTCTAAGTACGACGTACCATAGGCTTGTCTGTAATGTAACCGCTTCACTAATATAAGCATATCAAACCTAGGATAAAGTAGGACTTAGAAGGGTTGTAATGTAGGCTAGGGGATGGCTAGGAATTATTTTGGATAATAGTGACTAACCTCCCTAAGCACTTTAATACATACAACATTCCCATTTTGCACACTTTCCTTGTCAACTAATTTCAAAACCAACCAACCAATCCTCCCTAGTTAATCATTATAATTAAGCACCACTTTTTTTTTCAACAATTGCAAGTTAGAAAAGAACTTTTATTCAACAAAACAACTCCTATTTATTTTATTTTTTTCTTTTCAGTTCAGTTTTTTCATTTTTTTTTTCATTCCCAACTAACAAGCGAGAGTTGCTTCACTTTAGGTGCACCAATAAACTTCCCTAGACTTGAACCAACAAACACCACCCTTTTTATCAATTTCCAACACCAATTACGCAATTTTATTATTAAGGTACTCGAGGAGTATATTGGATCAAAAACAAGCTAAGTAGAACGAAAGGGTATGGCTAATCGATTGTTGTCAAAGAAAGGCTAAAGGCTCATCGGGGCTAACTAGGGTACATGTACCTACACAGGTTGCTAGGAACAAGTTAAAATTTAGGTTAACAAAGAAATGCCTCTCTCACTTCCTAAGTCACAACAAACTTCATTTCGCTTACGAACACACGGGACTAGTTCTAGATATCAACACAAAGCATGGATCACATCACAATACCTTACACACACATGGCACAAAATCAACGCAAGAAGGATCCATATTGTCCCTCGAATTAAGCAACAACATATCAATAATGCCAAGTAGGTTATGCATGAGTCAACTAATATTTACTTCAAGTGTTCCGAGAAAAGTGAGAAAGGTATATGTATTTTCACGGCCTGCTTTCATAAGAAACAAAGAAGAATCGCTCATATGCCAATATTACACCTAAGCTGAGCACCTAGAATTTGAATGGTCTTACCTATGGACTAATTTTTCCTCAAGTAGGTTATCATCCACCCGTCATCAGGAAAAGCCTTTTATATGACTAAAAATAACAAGATCCTAACGGATGACTTATGCCACTACCATAAGCCTACTAAAACTAGAAAATAAAATCTTTTTGGGCTTTTTTTTTCTATATTTTTCATTTTATTTTTTATTTTTTTCCAAGGATAAACCTAAACTAAAAGGAAGAATAAAAGAAGTTAAGGTTCCTAAAAAAATCCAGAGACTTAAATACCCTCAATCTCGAGACGTGCCTCCCACCCTATATTTAATTTCATGCACTGTCCTCAATGCATATGAAAAAAATAAAAGCAGAGTAAGGTGAGAGATACTCCATGGGGCCCATTAGGACCTAGTCATCCTCCTCAATATCATTAGCGGCCTCGCCATCAAACGGCTCGTCTTCTTCTTCCCTTTCCTCACTCTCCTCCTTCATGTGTGATTCCACCTCCTCTCTGACTGCGATATCGGCCTCTATCTAGTCTGCCAAGTTCACATCCTCATCGGCAGGTAACTTGGCCTCATCACCCACAAGAACTTGGGAGTACGGTGTATGCGGGATCGCAAAGAAACACACTGGACAAATCTATGTGGAACTGCTCAGTCGCCACTATCATTCCTTTGTAAATCTAGGCTAGCACTGTGGATTGGGCTGACCTCTCCTTTGCAGCAGTGAGATGTTGCTTCTTACTCAACTCGGGAACTCAAACATTTAAAATGTCAAGCGCATCATCAAATGGTGCTAGAAATCTGTCATACGGCTTTGCCAATCTGTCATTAAGGTTCATCAAATAAGTCGTGAGAGTATTACTGAAACTCAATCTCAGCGGTATGTACTCACAGACCCTCTTCATTTCTTTCATTATCAAATACCCTATGTTTACGGGTTGCCCCGTCATAAGAAAGTAGACAATGAACATTCGCTCCTCATGCACCTCGGAGCAATGCTCCAATGGCCAAATCCGATAGTTCAACAGTCGCAACCACACTCGCACTTCCTGACTGAAATTGCTCATCTTCATGAATGTATGCTTTCTATACTTCCCAAAGGTAACGGGCCCATGAAGCTTTAGAATCAGTGCCACACAAGGTTTCCTCAATGACTTTACAACCAGGCCTGCAGATGAAGTCTTGCAGAGGCTAGATAGGATGATCGGGGACTCCCAAGTGTGCACATGATAAGGCCGAGATAGGTATCTCCCCTCCCCTCAAATAAAAAAATGGTGGCCACGTGTCATCTCGATTGAACCAGATGTTCGCATAAAACTCGAGGACTAGATCAATGTTGACTGGCCCCGGCCTCTCAAAGACCAACACCCACCTTATCTCCACAAGCCTATCGTACACATTCTTGAATCAGCACTGCAGAAGGGTGGAATTTATGGCCTGCTCATAGATGTACCCCACTGCGGGGTTGAACTCTACATACCACTCCTCCCCGAATACTCTAATATTTAGCTTGGGCCTCGAAAGTGGAGCACGCGGGATAGGAGTAGACGGTTGCTTCCCCCCACCCCCGATAGTGATTTGATTGTCTTTTTAGCTTTTTGAGGGTTCACTCTCTCACGTTTTGTGCCTTGAGAAGAGGTGGCAATGGAATTCCCTTTGTTCTTTGTGTAAATCATTTTCCTGCAAAACAACTTCACACCAAATGCTAAATACAATTCAATAATCAAATGAGGTCGTGAAATGACTCCACACATAATTCTATTACATGTAATCTAGTCTAGAGTGTGTGGCACCTTCAATTTTTTTGGGGCCCTAATCATGGTTATTTCAAATATTACGCAAAATTTGGGGTTGAATCGACCCCACTCTTATTCTAAACTAAATCACAAAAATGGAAAAGAAAGAAGTTAACTAATCCTATACTAAAATCAAAGCAACAAAAGACAAGACAAGTTCATATTTTCGAATTTTGGGTTGGTAGTTCACAAATTTTCACGACCCACCAAAAGTTCAAATTTTATGGTGTAAATTTATGCCTAAGGGTTCATATTATTGTTTAATGTTCCATTGCTACTCAAGAATTTTCACAAAACTTGTTTCAAGACTTTTATCAAACACCTTGTGGGCATAGAATCTTCCCTTGAATTTTTTACCACAATGTGATGTTGGACACCCTTCCTTTTCAATTGGGATTCACTTTCTATCCCTAAGCATCAATTACAACCAAACAATACCAATACCCACCCCAATTTCGCCCAAACCCATAACCCTAACTATTTCATCTCTCAAAAATTCAAGAATAAGGGAAAAGGGGAATACACGTGGTGAAGATGGAATCACTTACCTTGTTGTATTAATGAAAGATGGATGAAAGTTCTTGAGTCTTGATCCTTGAAAGAGAGGGTTTAGGGGAGGGGTTTTTGGTTTTAGGAGTTAGAGAGTTTAGAAAAGTGAGAGTGAAATAAAATAGAGGGGTCGTGCTCTTTAACTCAAAAAAAAATCGGACTGAGCCCTTCCGTTTTGGCCCTACGTCGCGCGTCCATCGTGGGTAAATCATATCTATGAAATTTTCTTGATCACGCATTACACCCACGTCGCGAGTGTAAAGCGAAGAGACTTACTCTCTGAACTTTACATGATGCGCGTTGGCCCAGCGTCGCGAGTCCACCAAATTTGACAAACCTAAAGCAATTTTTTGACTTTTTTTGCATGTTTTGCGTTCCCGCTCCTTCCTTAGTCCTGTAACATAAAATAACGTGACATATAACTATAAAAACATTGGGTTACCTCCCAACCAGCGCCTTAGTTAAGGTCGTGGCATGACTATTTTTCTCACTTTTTCTTTTTTTCTTTTCTTTATGCTAATTTTACAAGCACGGGTTGCCTACCGAGAAGCGCTTGATTTAACATCGCGGCACAAAACAGGCTCTATCAGGCCTCTTTTAGCTCAATTAAGGTCTTCTCTTGATCGATGACCTCTCTAAAATATTTCTTGACCCTCTGACCATTTACCAAGAATGTCCGCTCTGCATTGAGCGACTTCAGCTCAACCGGTCGATGTGTAGTCACACGAACAACATCAAACGGCCCAGACCACTTACTCTTCAACTTCCTGCCAAAAACCTTCAGCCGAGAATTATACAACAAAGCTAACTGGTCAGGCTCAAACTCACGAGATTGGATGCTCTTATCGTGAATGCTCTTGTACATCTTCGCGTTCTCATATGCATGATAGCAAAATTCATCCAATTTGTTGTCACGACCCAAGCTGAAGGTCCATGACGGGCACCCAAGCCTTACCTGCCGAGCACCACTAGACATACATCTGTAAACATAATCATAACATAGGTGGGCCATGAGGGCCGTCACAAGATAAGTTGCTGGCTCACAGAGGCAATAGACTGAAATGAGACAAGTCTCAAAGAACATAAATACATAAACATGCTCGACATACTGTGCGGGCCGACAAGGTCATACAACATTTGACTGTACATAACTATCTACAAGACTCTACTGGAGTACATTACATAACATGATCCAAATAGGGCCCCGCCATACCCGTAAATATGCATATATACCCATACTGACTCACAAAGCAACTCTAGAACAAGTGGAGTGCAACAACATTATCTACTGAGTGGGACGTCAGCCTGTATCTCAAGACCTGCGGGTATGAAACGCAGCGTCCCTAGGCAAAGGGAAGTCAGTTGAATAATGTACCGAGTATGTAAGGTGTTACACCCCTCACTTTCGTAGTAGTAGAACTTATGATTTCCTAGTTGGGTATGCCTGGGGAATCGAGACCCAAGACCGAGTTTTGGAGATAGAAAGTGTCTTACCTCGTGTGAAATGGTACCAGCAGGCATTCCTGGAGATTTACAGGATTAGAAGTTGAACGAATCAAATCGACGCGACCTGAACTGAATAAGAAAAAACTGCAGGACACCAGTCAAGATCGACGGGTCGTCGAACCTGTCGACGGGCCGTCGTTGTATGACGTCGATAGGGTTCCACAGCCATGCATTCTGCAGGCGCAGGTCGACGGGCAAGTCGACGGACAGTCGACACCACGACAGGCCGTCGACCCGCTCATCGAACCGGACCGCTGTAGCCTTTTGGCTTCCAAGTATAAATATGTGGGTCACGACTTCATTTCACATTTTCCTCTTTACAAAAATCAGAAAACCCTAAAATATTCTCTTCCAATATTTTTCTTCATATTAGTGAAGATTTGACAAGACCCGGACCCCGTAAACTCGAGATGGTGAAGAAGAAAGCTTACTTCTAGGGTTTCTTCAAGAGTGGAGTTTAGGGAGTTGAAGTTGGAGTGATTCTTGACCCCTCAAGGTATGTAAATGATTTCTACCTTTGTCTTTAAGTTGAGTATCAAGAGTTTTAGTGATTCTAAGTGAAGAGAAGGTAATTGTGGAAGTGTTAAGTTGATGAAGAGCAATGTAGTGATATAGGGTTATTTTAAGAGATGATTGGAAACGGGCTTACGTATATTTTGATATATATATATATATGTGTGTGTGTGTGTGTGTGTGTGTGTGTGTGTTGTCATGGTTGATGTGAGTATTGTAGTTGATGTGGGATCAAATGAGAAGTTGAAGAGTTGTTAAGCTTATGAGAGAAATGTTGTTCATGATTCGTTAAGCCCTCTATGCATCAAAAGGGGGTTAGCAAGTGAAGTACCTAGTCTAATGAAGGTCTATGTTGTCTTAATTGTAGATTTACAAGTCGAGAAGTAGGAGTTGGTCGATTTGATATACGTTGAGGTGTGTTAAGCTACCCTTTTCTTCTTTTGGCATAATCATATGATACGATCCAATAAGCGAGTAAGCGAGTCCACATTACTCTCTATCTTAGAAGTATTAGGAGTATTACAGTCTTTGATGTTCATGTACCCCTTTACGATTATTCCTTCTGTTCATGGGTCCAGTTTTATGTATACAGTTATTCATGCATTACATTCATTTATATATATATGTGTGTTGACCCGTGACTAGAAGGCGTTATATACAGTATTATATGTATATGGAGTATGGAAAGGAGCAGGCGTTAGATACGCATTACCACCTGATCAGCTGGTGTACTAATATGATGATATGAGAATCAGGCTGCAAGTATCGCAGAAATGTATATGATGATGGCCGCAGAGAGGCCGATACGATATGAGAAAAGAAACATGCGTTATATACGCACCTATATATAGATGCATGACCTTCATTGATAGGCATAAGCATGCGTATTATGCGCCCACAGAGGCATTGTTAGATATACAGATTCATGCAGATACTAGTTCATACAAGTACATGCAGTCAGTCATTTCAGCTTATGAGTTCAGATCTTATTCATGATTCCCATGTGTATATATATATATATGATGTTGCTCTTATGCTTTACATGCTCAGTACATTATCCGTACTGACTCCCCGTTGCTCGGGGGGCTGCATTCATGCCCGCAGGTACAGGGAGACAGACAGGTGGTCCCGGCTCGGTAGGACCTCTTAGATTTAGCAAGATCAATACGCTCCATTCGATGCGGAGCTACAATCGCTTTTGGTATGCCCCTTTTGAGATGTGTATGCATATGGGTATGACGGGGCCTGTCCCGTCCTTTCTGCGCCTTTTATTCCGAGAGGTACGCAGACAACAGTATGTATTAGTCAGACGATGTAGCCTTGTCGGCTTCTATTCTTTTATGTACAGTATATGTAGCAGCCTAGTTGGCTTGCACTGTTCTTCCGCATGATTGTCTATATATGTATGCAGATTGTACAGAGTTCTGATGTTCCCCTTTTATGAGATTAGTTGTGCCATCCATGGGCCTTTGATGTTCAGTATATTTCAGATACGAGTATAGGGGTGTTTGGTCGCTAGAGGTCAGACCCCTCGTCGTGGCTCATCGGTTTGGGTCGTGACATAAGGCATGAAACAGCATAATAGAGACATAAAAGTAACATGAGATAGGAAAGAATCAACCTGCACATCTGAATGCCTCTGAGGGCAATAATATGCATAAGTATCATACATGTGTGTATATAACGCTTGGTCATACATATATATGTGTATAACGCTATCAAACCTCTGTGGGCATCATCATCATATACCAGCTGATCAGGTGGTTGTGCGTCTATAACGCCATAACCTTTCCCATATCCCATATACATATCATATAGTATATGTGTAGATAACGCCTGTGTGGTCATGGTATATACATATATACATAATGCATGAATGATAAAAGATAATCTGAATATATTAGAGTGACGTAAGGTCGTTACGCCTCTGAGTAACATTATGGAACTAACATCATCAACATGACATACTTTGAGAATCAATAAACCATAAGATATCAATAAAATCATGACATAAAGACAAGAGACATAAGCTTCTAACATTTCTAGGAGCGGAGTCGTTATGAAGATCATTCGTTTCATTTTGGTCATGCCAAAAGAAAGAAGAATAGCCTTAACATACCTTATTCCGTTGAGTCATCAATATCTCACAAGTAATCCTCCAACAAATATTAGCTCAATATGGTACAGTAGCTACAACTCAAAACTCAACCTCCCCGAAGCTTACAATCACCCTTAACCTCTCTACAACATCCAAGAGGTGGTCTTCTCCTTCTATCTTGACTTTTGATGTGTGATTATGGTGTAATCACTTGGGAATCATCATGGAACCTTTTTATTTTGTTGGGAGGGTTTCTAGGTGTATGTGGAGGGATTTTGAAGGAGAAATAATGAGAAATGACCCCTGAAACATAATTTAAAACACCAAGGTCAGCCACCGCCTCAATTTTACGACCAATTTGACAGGCCGTCAAATGGAATGCGGTCCGTCAATTTGGCCTGTCAAATGGACCAAACAAAATTACTTCACTGGAATTGTTATACGGTGGAGGATCCACCATTTGACGGGCCGTAGATTGGTTCACGGTCCGTCAAATGGAACCGTCAAATTGCCTTTTTCGATGAACTTGTTTTCTTCGATTCGTTCAACTCTGAAACCTTAAGGTACCTATTAAACTATTGTTAAACATCTTCCTTAACCTTATAAGGGTTTCGTGACCTCTCTGGGCTCACATTAGTCTACATACGATGCAAATAATAAGAAATTTTTCAAGGTGTAACACTCATGCAACTGCAACAAACTCTTTTCACAAGATTGTACGAAGTCTAAGTTCAGCTTCTTTATCGCCCAATAGGCTCTGTGCTCAGGTTCCACCGGTAGATGGCAGGCTTTACTAAAAACCAGTTTGTATAAAAATGTGCAAATCGGGGTCTTGTAGGCTGTTTTGTATGCCCATAGAGCATCATCAAGCTTCAGCAACCAATCTTTCCCACTCACACTCATAGTCTTCTCTAGGATCCTTTTGATTTCTCGATTGGACACCTCTACTTGAACACTCATCTGAGGGTGAAAAGCAGCTGCTACCTTGTGTTTTAACCCATACTTGAAAAATAATTTATCAATGAGCCGGTTATAAAAATGTGTACCTTGATCGCTGAAGATGGCCCTCGAAGTCCCAAACCTTGTGCAAATATTCTTTTTCAGAAATCTCGTTACCACACTAGCATCATTAGTGGGGAGTGCAATGGCTTCCACCCACTTTGAGACATAATCGACTGTAACAAAAATTTACTTGTTCCCCTTTGATAGTATGAAGGGGCCCATGAAATCGATACCCCAACAATCAAACACTTCAATCTCCAGGATGCCATTCAATGGCATTTCGTGCCGCTTTGAAATGTTCCCAGTTCTCTGCCAGTTATCATATGCCCTCATGAATTCATAAGAATCTTTGAACAACGTCGGCCAATAAAACCCCGAATGAAGTACCTTTGCAGCTGTTCTGTCACCGGCATGATGTCCACCATAAGGTGACGAGTGACAACTCTCAAGAATTGTATGGACTACTGTCGTTGGAATTGTCACGACCCAACCCCGTAGGCCGTGACTAGTGCCCGAGCTGGGCACCCAAACACATTCATTAATCCGAATCACAAACAGATGGCTTATACGTATACAAATATCAGACGCTGTCTCAAACTGTCTCAAACACAAACAAATATATATCACAGAAGCCGGCAAGGCTATCATATGATGCAACGGCCCAAAATATATACAAATGCAAGCCGACAAGGTACGCCACGGCGAATGGGATCGCCCAGAACATATAACATACGAACACACCTGTACAGAGATAGCCATAACCCACATACATATCTACAGACCTCTAAACAGAACAACAGAATCATATGACGGGACAGGGCCCCGCCGTACCCCAGAATAAACGAATACATATGCAACGGAAGAACATATATACCAAAATGTAGGCTCCGGAATAAAGGGAGCACTCCAAACAGCAGAATAGGTGTCCTAGACTGGCGAATCACCAAACTGTGCGTCCGTACCCCGGGCATGAAACGCGCGCCCCCCCGAAGAAAGGGGGGTCGACGAATATGTACCGAGTATGCAAAGCGTAAGATACGAAACGAACTGAGTCATAATCGAAACAGAAGTACAGAAAATAAGTGCAATATCCAAAATACCGAAATGTTTACTTTTAAAGTACAAATCATGCATGGGGCTCAGAAAATATGGTCGCCCGCCCGTCAATGGCGCCATAACACATCATACTCCAGAAGATTTCATATCTCCGAAACCCGACATATCACATATCACATATACACGGTACCCGGCCCTATAGCGGAGGGGCTCGGCGAACCGGACACATCATAACACCGAATATACACGGTACCCGGCCCTATAGCAGAGGGGCTCGACGAACCGGACACATCATACTCCGGAACATAACACAGTGCGCACGATAACATAACCGGCCCGGGACTCGGCGAAAGATGCAATAACCATTTGCACGAGCAGAGTCGTGAGTAACCATATGCATAAAATCATTATCATAGATTCAAAAGATAAGTAAAATGACCATACTTGGAAGTCGGGATAATAGTCATACCATGTTCTTTCAAAAGTCATCAGAATTACATAAAGGAAAGTCGCGGGACCTACGGACGGGTGTCGGCCCGAGCCGGGCCCGCCTATGGAAAACATAGTCATCATATGCCATAAAATCTCCTACGAACATATCGAGGCGATCCGGTTCTGTCTACGAAAGTTACGGCCCTTTTTCCGATGTAGAACTTTTTAAGAACAAAACTTTTTATGCAATATTTGAAAACCAATTATTCCAAAGACATAAGGGTCATTATTCCATCACACTAAGAATGTCAAGGATAAAATGCAAACAAGAATCGTAGGCATACTCGGATCGCAAGAATAGAATTCCCTCGAGGTTCGTGTCATAGCCTATTTACAACTAAGGCATGCCAAAAGAAGGAAGGGTTAAGCTTTACATACCTCGTTCGCTCTCAAAGCTAATCCAACCCAAGCCTATGTCTCGGACTCCCCAAGATCTACACAATATCATTAAATACCAACGTTAACTATAGGCATTTAGGAGTTCATTTCCAAGCGAACACTAAATTCTACAGAAATTTGGGCAAAGATTTCCCCTGTAAATACAACAACCCCGAGAATTTAACTCGGCCAATTCAACAACAACAACACCAACAATCATTCTAACAACATCAACAATCAATCCGAAATGCATTATAACATTAGTAACTCCCTTCTACATCATTCAACAACATTCATTATATTCAATTCAACGGCTTACATTCAAACCAACATCAACGCTCATGCATTCAAATACTAGCCCAAACCCATACCAACAATATTCAAGGATATTTAAAACAATTCACACAATATTTCAAACATCCCAAACAACACTCCAATTCACCCGAAAAATGCCCCAAACCCGAGAACAACACAACTATATTCCTTTCTCCCAAATTCATGAATTACACCAACAATCCACACTTTAATAATGTCATTTCCATAAATACAGAAATTATATATGAATCACATTAAGGTGCCAAACGTCCCACATCAACTACAACTTCAACTTGAGTCATTAAATCCTCATTATAAGCATGGAATTCACCACGACAACAATCAAAACACTAAATAGAACTAATTCATTCTTTGCTACACCTCACGAGCCATATTCGGCCAACACATCCACAACCAAATTTCATGATTTTCATTCATTTCAACACACTACACAACTAAACATGCTACATAGAATTTAATCCATTACACACACACAACACTACACATGCACGGCTACAAGCCATGCACACGGCTTCACTTCCACATGCAATTTTCTCATGAATTTCATCCATATTTTCCTACTACGACATACATAAACCTTCCATAACATATAAAAACAAAACTAAACCTTACCTTTCTTCTCAACTTCACAACTTGGCTAGGGTTAGCAAGGATGAAAACGAGCGGTTTGTTGCCTCAAACAATAACTCCACGTTAACAAGGACCCTTCAATTAGTGGGTTTGCTAGGATGGAATATTTTTTTGATGACTAATCTTGACCTTCAATTTTTGGGGTTCATGGACGAATGACCTTGCTTTGCTCCTCCAAGTTCTTGATTTTTTTTTTCTAAGTGTGAGAGAATGAAAAGATGACTTATTAGTCATCTTTTATGCTCATATATGAGTTACACAAGTGTCCATGGCCCACACATGGGTTGGACCAATTAAATTTGGCCACAAAATGTGTGGGGACCATTTCCAAGCCACACGGCCAACATGGCCAATTTTCATGATTTGCCAACTTTCCAATATTTCATTTTTAGCCCCAAGTTTTCCTAAATGTTCCATGCCATCAAATTCATAAGCAACTTGTGTCTTAAAACAAAATCGAAGATCAAACGTCTCAACTTCGTATCCCGGAATGGTCTTGTCCCTAACTTATCATGGTTAACTCGGATTGTCCCAATGTACAAAATGCGGGATATAACAGGAATACATCTCCTAATCAACTTATCTGTGTCAACTCTGTAGAGATACGGCTCATCCCAAATGTAGAATCTGCTGTCGTGTAAGATCCACTTCTTTTATTCATGATTACCATCGGGAGAATATACTTCACTCACCAAAAAGTTCACCATGTCGACATACCAAGGTAACTCAGCCGTCTGAAGAGCAAAAAGTCACTCTCTGGAAAAGTCTCCTTAATCACCCAATTTTCATCAATATGTTCTCGATCTTCCAACCTCGATAAGTGGTCTGCTACTTGGTTTTTTGTGCCCTGTCGATCAAGAATTTCAATATCAAACTCTTATAGTAGCAACACTGTCACGACCCAACCGGAGGGTCATGACGGGCACCCGGAGCTAACCTACCGGGGCACCTCTCATCATACTTTCACAACCATAAATAGGTGAGCCACATGGCTAACTCGCGATCTGTGTATCAATAATACATATCCTATCGGGCAAGAGTACTTTCATTTCAACATCAACAACTATGCCCATATCCATATACACAAGCCGACGAGGCTAACAAGATGATATACAAAAATGTGAGCCGATAAGGCTGAAAGACATCTAACTATACATAACTGTCTACGAGCCTCTAAGAAGAACATGTAACATTATATAGATGGGATAGGGCCCCGCCACGCCCATATGTATACACACAAAACAATAGTACCACCAACTGCAGCTCCGAATCAAATAGAGCTCCTCTAAGCAGTCTCTGGATAAGCAGCCTAAGGATCAAGTCTATCTCCCTGTCCACCTACGGGCATGACGCAGCGTCCACAAACAAAAGGACGTCTGTATGAACAATGTACTGAGTATGTAAGGCATAATCAATAGCAAAATAGAAGCATGAAAAGTAACATAAGATGGAAGAGTCATAGGGATGATAGAGCCTTTTATACCTCTAGCGACGTTCATCATATTTACTTACCCCTTTTCTAACGGAAACCTTCCATTACATACACTTACATATATAGTAGTACTATATCCGACCATAGAGGTTCGGTGATTCACATACTCGACCATGACAAGGCTCAATGTTATGCATACCTGGCCCTACCAAGGCTCAGTGTTATTCGTACCCAACTGCAGTGGTGCGCGCGTGATAGATATCATACCCAGCCATATAAGCTCGGTGTTACTTGATAGTCATACATATATATATATATATATATATATATATATATATATATATATGTATATATATAGGTATCGTCAACATCATCATCATCACTTTCGTTATATCTTTCCTTAGAGGATCAACTATCACAGGATGGAACCAATAGTATCATGAGAATATCAAGAACTAGGAGCTTTAGTGATTCTAGGAATTGAAGTCATCATGGAAGATACTATGGATTTCACATAAAGGTATACATCAATGGGATCATGCCTTGAGAAAGAAGGGTTAGCCTTACATACCTTTACGTCTTCTTAACTACTGAACGTTCATCTCCAAAGCTTGAGAAATCTATATTTAAAAGGATTTATACCATGGTTAAGCCTTAAGGACACTCTTAAATTCAAACTAGAATAATTCATGAGCTAACGAAAATTGGGCAGTATTTCCCCTATTTCATCCACTTCTAACAAATTCCAAAACAACTCTCAAACACAATGACATTATTAACAATACCAAAATCAAGAGCCTTCATTCAAGTTAACCATTATCCAATCCTCGAAACTCCTTTCCAAGATCATTCATAACAATAGCTACAACATAACACCATATTTACTTGCATAAAATACTTTCTCAACATTATTAGCATCACCCACAACAAGATTATACTCATAGAATGTTAAAAATCATAATTCAAATCAACCTATGGCTCACAATATCCTCAAGTTCATTTTTGCACTCCATTCTCACTTTTCTTCCTCTAACTACATGGCATAACAATCAAACAACCTTAACCATATGTAAAACATGCAAAATCTTATCTTAATCACTTAAGAACAAGTCTGGGATCAGCTTACTCCACTATAGTGAAGTCTCAAACATCAACACCATATGAAATCTTGAGTTCCACAAACCCTAGCAAGCTTCTTAGCACATGGGTCTCTTAATATTGGCCTCTAGATCCTTGATTTCACTTTGGATTTGTGTTAATATGTTTGGAGGAAAGTTCTAGGGCTTTCAAGACTTGGAAAAAATGTGGGAAATGAAATAATGAACAAGGGTGGTCACATATAACAAAAAAAGAAAACTAACCGGACCCAGATATATGGCCAATTATACGGGCTGTATAAATTATACAGTCCGTATAATTAGATCGTATAATCCCACCAGGGATCCACCCCATTCTGGAAATATTCTACGGACCATTATACGGGCCGTATAAATTATACGGTCCGTATAAATGGCCGTACAATCCAAATTTTCCCAAAATTTATTCTCGTCGATTTATTCAACCTCCAATCCTTGTGGAACCTTATTGGCACTTGCATAACACTTTATTAACCGTCTAAGAGGCCTTATTTCCCCTCCTCAAGACATTACTAAATAAATATTAGCTCAATCATTGCGAAAACCTTTCCAAACATGACATGCATTCCACTTTTCTTTAACGAACTTAGTTTCACTTATTCATATGGCTTCAAAATCTTATGGTAGGCACTTTAATGTTATCAAATTCTCCCCTCAGTCTCATAAGGACTTCATGTTCACGCCAAGTTCGTGTTAGCCTACTCACAACGCAACAATCCAAAATCTCCGAGGTGTAAAATTCTCCCCCCCCCCCCCCCGGAACATTCGTCCTCGAATGTTAGACTTTTAGGGATTCTACAAAAATTTCGCCAGAGTTTCCCCTATAATATGGCACTACCATCCTGTCACAGCAACCTAAAATATATCGCCTCACAGGGCTACAACAACAACATCAACAACCATGGCCACACACGACCAACAAAGCATCAAGGAAAGCATTACATACCTGAGGATAATGGCGTCTCTGCCTGAGTTTCCTCTGGAGATGGAAATAAATGCAGGTACCTGAGTTTCATGTCTTCTTCCTCTTCCTAAGTTATTTCCTCTCTATTATTATTTCTCCATAAGACTTTAACTGAAGCTACATCTTTGGTTCTGAGTCTCCGTACTTGCCTATCTAGAATGGCAATGGGAACTTCTTCATAGGATAATTGCTCAGTAAGTTGAACATCATCTACCGGTACAATTCTAGAAGGATCTCCAATGCACTTACAAAGTATCGATACATGGAAAACCGGGTGGACTGACTCCAAATCCGAAGGTAGATCTAATTCATAAGACACTTGGCCCAGCGTGCGTACAATCTCATAAGGTCCACTATACCGAGGACTAAGCTTGCCCTTTTTCCCAAATCTCATAACGCCCTTCATTAGCGACACCTTCAAGAATACCCAATCTTTCACTTGAAACTCTAAGTCCCTTCGATAATTATCTGCATAGGATTTCTGTCGACTCTGAGCTGTTAATAATCGATCATGTATAAGCTTGACCTTCTCTATAGCTTATTGGACCAAGTCTGGCCTTATCAATTTAGTCTCCCCTACTTCGAACCACCCAATTGACGATCGGCACTTGCGCCCATATAAAGCCTCATACAGGGCCATTTGGATGCTAGAATGATAAATGTTGCTATAAGCAAATTCAATAAACGGTAAGTGATCATCCCAACTACCTCCAAAATCCAACACACATGCCCGTAGCATATCCTCGAGAGTCTGAATGGTACGCTCAGCTTGTCCATCAGTCTGTGGATGAAACATTGTACTAAGACTCACTTGAGTCCCCAAACCTTCTTGAAAAGATTTCCAGAAATTGGCTATAAACTGTGTCCCTCTATCGGAAATAATAGATACTGGGACACCATGGAGTCGTACTATCTCTTTGACATAAAGCTTTGCATAATCTTCGGCTACATATAGTTCTGACTGGTAGGAAATGAGCTGACTTTGTAAGTCTATTGTCACACCCCAATCCTGACAGGGCATGACGGGCACCCGACTCTCATCAGAGTCGAGCGAACCCTCAGACATTCGCTCTATCAAAACCTGTCATTTCAAAAACTTTTAAGAACATAAAACTTTTCCAAAAAGAAATCATCTAAAATATAAACTCTTTTAAAGTACACAAATGACTCAACTGACATCACTCTGTCGACATCTCGACAAACATACCACAGGACACTGTCTGCAAAGTCTCTAACATATACAAAATACCATAACATAAGTACTTTGACTTGGCAACACTCCGAACTGAGATGGAGCTCACCAATCCAGCTGATAGCCTGGGAACATCCTATGGCCAAATGTCTTCTACTCATCTGTATACACCTGCGTGGCATGAAACGCAGCGCCCCCAGGCAAAGAGACGTCAGTACGAACGATGTACCAAGTATGTAAGGCAGAACTGAAACAATATATCTCGACTCGGATGATAAAAGAGTAACAAACTCAATCGGTACCTATAACCAACTCTGATAAACATGTATGTGCATATGAACTTTTAATGTGGCATGAGTATGTATGTGTATATATATATCAACTCGTGATAAAAAGTAACGCTCAATCGGTATATATATATATGAACTTTTAATGCAAAGACGATATATATGTATATATATATATATATATATATATATATATATATATATATATATATATATATATAATGCATGCCTTCACCCCCGCTCGCGGCCCCTTCGTGCATAATAGCATAATGGCCCCTTCGTGCGCCGCTTCGCTTAATAATGATCGTATACCACCATCAAAGTGTTTGCGTATATAACGCCTTAGCCCTTTTCCCTTCTACATGAAATGATGTCGTGCATGTATGTAAATATGCAAATGCATGAAAATCTTTGAAAACCATCAAAAGACTCCCTTCGGAGCAACTTTAACGCAAAACGGGAACTTCTTCCCCCTTTCTTAAAAATGGGGAACTTCTTCCCCCTTTCTTAAAAATGGGAACTTCTTCCCTCTTTCTTTGTCTCCTTCGAGACTCAAAAATCAAATGCAAAATGCATAGGAGAGAGAAAACCTTATGAATGTCCCCTTCGGGAATTAGACAACATTATGAAATCGCACAACTTATGGGTGCCCTCTTCGGGACTTAAGAGGTCAAGGATACGAATATCACTACACTGTCTAAGAATAGAGTCTTTGGAATTTGTTTATTTGCTGGGTGCGCTTAGATAATAAGGATCTTCATCACTACCATAATCATCACCACTATCATGTTTCACTTGAATGATCCATAACATAAACTGAGGCCATATGTTATATAGCACGCTCAGACATAAGCTGAGGCCATATGTTATACAGCTCGCTCAGACATAAGCTGAGGCCATATCTCACTCAGACATAAGCTGAGGCCATATGTTATATAGCTTGCTCAGACATAAGCTGAGGTCATATATTATATAGCACGCTCAGTCATGTCAAGAAATCATTTAGAACCTTAGGCTTAAAAATCTCTAGGATTGGAGTCATCATAAGATTCTTCAGAAAAATATAGACTTCTGGCATTTCTAGGAGTACAAATATTATGGATGTCATGTATGGAATCAAAACATAGGAATCATGCCTTTGAAAGAAAGGGACGAGCCTTAACATACCTGGAAGCTCGCTTCTCGACTTTCCAACCTACCTCCTGTCTTGAAATCTACATATAAAACCATTCATTCTATTATTAGGCCCGTTGTCATATACTTATCCTATGCCTCCAAATAAATCTTTCTAGAATCTGCCGAAATTTCGACAAAGATCTCCCTCTGTTTATATGCCTAGCCCAAAATCTCAACTCAGCAACCAACAACAACAACAACAATACCAATATCAACAACAATATTATCAACACCAAAATATTCCATAAACATCCCACACGATGTTTTATCCAATTTTTCGACCCATAAATTCCTTATACGCTCATTTAGTAACTTTTCATCCGTAGATAAGATTAAATCAATACTAATAAGGAAAAATTCATACCTTTCACCCGCTAGAATTGCAATATCTTCGATTATCACCTTGAATCCAAGCCAAGTTTCACCGCAATACGACAGTATAATCGCAACTACACGCTGTCCAACCTTAAATCCGGAGATTATACTTAATTCGCGTTAAAATCTATTAGATAGAAGTTGGGAGAATTTTCTAGAAGGTTTGGGAAAATTTTGGAGGATTCTTGGCTGAAAAAATGAGGTTTTGGATCAGATTTGGTCCTTAAATAGTGGGTCAAATTCGGGGGTCACTGTAGCAAGGCGGTACTGTAGCAGTACTGTAGTAGCACTGTAGCACGCGTTTTTGCTTTGTCTTCCGAACTTATAACGTCCATAATTCTCTACCCCGATGTCCTATCGACGAGCGGTTTATTGGGTTGGAAACTAGACTCGACGAACTTCATTTTAGGCTTTTACCTTGCTTCAAAACTCCTTATCTACTAAAAGATATTCTTTCTCCAAGTTGGGCCAAAATTACCCCTCATATTCTCTTCCAAGTTTCAACAAATTTAATTTTGTTAATTCGCTTGCCCTTCAATCCTTCCATAGCTTACAATATGCACTTAAACCCTTATAACCATAAGTTAAACACATATAAGCTCACATACCTCCTGAAAGGTAGCTCGAATCTAAACATACGAAACTACGGGGTGTAACATCTATCCACAATTGCTTATACAGAATCATATTTATGCCTAGAACGAGGCAAGCCTGCAATGAAGTCCATGTTAATCACTTCCCATTTCCAAGTTGGAATTTCCATAACTTGCAACAACCCACCGGGCTTTTGATGTTCAATCTTCACTTGCTGACAATTAGGACATTGGTGTCACGACCCAGCTAGGGGCCGCGACGGGTACCCGAGGCTACCCACGAGCACCTCTCATTCTATTCTTCATCATTCCTCTATTAAAGCTCTCTGCTCTCTAATACATAAATTTATAGAAAATCATGATTTATATAAGAACATAACTGCTTTATATACAAATGCCTTTCGGCCAAAACAACTGACATATATAATGCAATGTTATCTCAAAAGACCATCTAACCCACACTGCGTATCTACGAGCCTCTACTGACAGACTCTTCATATATACGGAACAAGGCTCCGTTATACCCAAAATGAATATACATATATATACAACAAAAGAATAGCCATGAGCACCTCCGAACAATGGAGTGCTCTCAGTCCGCTGTCAGAACTATAGATCTGGGTCAAGCTCAGCTCCCTGCCTACCTGTGGGCATGAACACAGCGTCCATGAAACGGACGTCAGTACGAATAATGTACTGAGTATGAGAGACATAAACAATGAGGAGAACAGGGATAACATAATGCGACATCAATATGATATATCCGAGATACGTCCGACAATTATAAAATAAATAATGGCTTCGTCTTACTCATACTCATCATGATCTCATGTGTGCACAATATGCTAACCGCCCGTCCTTATCGGTACGGTGTAATGC
>NC_081342.1:27555449-27561101 GCF_029784015.1 Lycium ferocissimum
ATTATCTCCCGGAGGATCCACTAAAGTATATCTTTCCGAAGCCCGCCATCGGGAAGTTAGCCAAATGGCAAATTTTGCAAATGAGTTCGATATTGTATATGTTCCCCAAAAAAGGCTACAAAGGGGCATGGATCATCTTTAACTCCGTAAAAGAATACATGCCTCTCAAAACTTTTTTCCCCAAAAGGGGTGTCTTTTGTCGGAGAAGATTTTAAGAATATCCGGGGGAGAATGTTTTTTGAGGGGGCAAACCCAAAAAGGATTTGGCTTTGGGTTTTGGTTTCGAGACAAACAAGTTATCCAATTTCAAAAGCTTATTTTCGGCCCCAACAATATTTAGGCTTGTATCCTTGGATTTAGAAGGGTGAAGAACATACAAGTTATTGGTTATGGGTGTTTCCCATTTTTGTCATCAAGTACAAGGCGAAGGCCCAAAGAACGTGAAGATATTCCCTCCGAGGTGAAAGATTTATGTAAGAGATTTATCAAGGGGGAATTCAAACATGTCCCAAGGGCTCAAATGAGTTCGCAGCTTGGCAACCTTGTCCTCTTGATTCAAACCGGCAAGAATTAAAGACCCTATAAAGGGGAAAGTGCAAGATCGAAAGTTTTTGTTTCCATGGAGAAGAACCTAAGGAAAACCCTTTGGTACTAGACTTGGATCTCGGGCGGGGACTATCCAAGGGTATAACCAGCAAGAGAACACCCGAAGATTAGAAAACCATTTTTTCCTAAAGGGGAAAACTTTTAGGAGGTGTTTAGGATTATTGGGGGTTTGTGAAAGGCGGTAATTTGTTTGAAGAAAACAGGGGGTACACGATTTCATAGAAGGGTTTTATTTTGGCTAAGAAAATTCTACGACCCGGCTTTTTTCCGGATGACTATGGAAAAATTTCGTTTTTTGGCAAAAGTGTCACCAATGTCGATTCAGGGATTTGATTCGCGTCCCCCCAAAGAAAAATTAGGTTCTCCTGGCCATTTGCATTTTGGGGCATGGATGTTATTGGCCCCACGAGGGGGCCCGCATCAAATGGACATAGATTCTTTTGGGGACACGATATTTCAAAAAAGGGGTTTGTATAACCCCACGGGGTGGGACTTTGCCCCAATAACATCATTTGTCGATTGGGAACCGGTCAATTATAATAGAAATGGAGCTAATCTTAATAGGGCCAGGGGAGATATGCGAGACATTTAAGTTTTCCCCCGAATTACCCCTTATCGCCTGAGAAGGAAGCAAAAACAACAAAAATGTTTACCCCGTATTTTATACATTGGGACATTGAGCTAACCATGGAAAGTTAAGGAGACTATTGGATACGGGGGAAATTTTTAAGTTATACCCCGTATTTTGCGTGGATTATTCATGCGAGGGGGGTCCACGTGTTGAGTTTTTTTTTGACATATGACAAGTTATATGAATAAATATGTGAAGTTAAACACAACTCAAGAAGGCCCCTTTGAGCCAAATCAAAGGGGGTCCTCCAAGCAAATTTTTTTAAGTAACGTTTTCGATCCGTTTTAGGCGCGGTATTATAAGTTTGGAATTTAAAAAATACCAAAGATAGAAGTTGTAGATAATTAAATTAGCTTTCCAACCATAGGGGGGGGCCTCGGGTACTCGGGATAAGGAGATATGAATATTTTAAAGTATAAAGGTCGAGTAAAAGGTTTCCCCCAAACCCGATTCCCGGGTCTCCAATCCCATGCCATTTAAGTGAAATTTTAAAATTTTCCCCTTCTTTTTTCAGACCAAAACGCCAAAATTTTCGAGATGGAGAGAAAAGAGGAGAGGGAGAGAAAACCAAAATTTTTACCATAATCTAACCCCCGAATCGCGGCTCGGGGAGAAAAGTTTTGACGGCGGGCCTTAAATTTTTTAAAAAATCAGCCAAGAAAAAGAGGGTGACGTGTTGGCGATACTTAAGGTAAGACAAGGCCCTTTTTTTCATTGTTAACAAGTTTAATTAGAGTTTTAACGAAGAAGGGGAGAAAAAAAGCGTTATAAACTAGTTTGTTATTTTGTTGAGTTTTAGGATTGGGGATTTTTTATGGGTTAAAGGGTTTGGGAAATTTAGCGGTTTGGATGTTTTAATGTGTTGTGTGTGTAAAAGGAGGAAATCAGATATTTTGGTTAAGGTGGCCGTATAGGCCTTTTTTGGAAATGAGGACTAATTTTTTTTTATGTATTATTGATGATTTTTTGGGATTATATGAGAAGAGAAGGTTTAATGTTTTAAAATTTGAATTTGTAATTGTTTGGGGTTTTGAAAATTAATGTGATTTTAGCATAGTTTTTGAATTTATGAGAATTATTTGCAATTTTGGGTCGTTGGGGGAGTTAAAATTGGGAAAAAGAAAAGGGGTTTTTTTTGTTCTGTTGAAGGACGTTTTCGGGGGGAGTAGTACATTGCTTGGGGGGTTTGAATATTTTTCGGATTGTTGGAAGTGTTCTTGAGTCGTGTTTAATGGTTTCTTAGGTTAAGTGGAGCATTGATGTTGATTGATTATATATGGTTGAATTGAATGTAATTGGGAAAGTTGTCGAATTATGTAGAAAGGAGTTCTAATGTTAGAATACATTTTGAATTCTTTTTATGTTGTTAGTATGGTTGTTGGTGTTGTTGTTGATATATTGGGAGTTAATTTCCGGGTTGTTTAATTTAAGGGGAAAGCCCCAAAATTTCGAAACAAGTGCTAGCTTAAATCGATTTCTAAGTGCCCGACTAATGTTTGGTGCCAAAGATGTTATTGAGATTTTGAGAAGCCGAGATTAATTCGGATTTTAGGAAGCGGGGGGTATGAAAATTAACCCTTCCTTCTTTTTGGGATGCCTTAGTTGTAAATAGGGTTACACGAGCCTCGGGGAAAATTTTATTTCCATCCGAGTATGCCCGATTCTTATTTGCATTTTATCTTTGACATTCAATGTAATGGAATAAGGCCCCCATGTTTTTTAAAAAATTGGTTTTTAAATGTTGCATAAAAGTTTTTTTTCCCGGGTTTTCTGCCAAAAGGGCGAAACTTTTTTGAAACCATCGCCTTGATAGCCGGGGGGTTCCATAGCGTATAATTATTTCACCTTCCATAGGCGGGCTGGATTGGTTGACGTCCGTCCGTGGGTCCCGCGACTTTTCTTTGTATAGTTCCCAGACTTTGTGACAAAAATTAATATGGCTACCATCCCGACCCCCCGAATGGTTGGTACTTATCCCGCGAATCCGAATGAATTATGTTTCATTTCCCCCAAACTATGTCATATGGTTTTAACACGTATTTTAAAATTTCCCAAAACCATTCGATATGTCCCCCAGCGCTTTGGGGGAAACTTGATTTGATTAATGTTTTTGGGTTTTTGTAATGGTTTGTTTTGAAGAGAGTCTTTGAAAAAGTTTTCAGCATAGGTTATTCACGACTCGCTCGGGATTCTTATTCACTTTCGCCCAGTCCCGGCCATGTCATCGGCGCACTATCTTTATTAAAAGATGTGTCCGGTTTGCCGAGCCCCTTTTGGGGGGGAACCTTATTTTTTAGGGTTATGAGTTCCCGGGGCCCCAGCCCCTTTCCCGGCCCGTTATAGCTAGATGTTATGAGTGTGCCGGGATACGAATATGAAAAATTGGAGTATGATGTTTATGGCGCCTGCGGGGCGACCATATTTGCGACCCCTGCGATTTGTATTTTAACCAAGCATTTTGGTATTCCGATTTGCATTTACTTTCGTACCTTTTTTTTCGATTATGATCCTATTTACTATTTTCATGCTTTATACTGGGCTATTCGACGAATTTCTTCGGGCCGTTTTTTGCCCCGGAGGTGGATACTTGTTTGGGGGTCCACCAAAAAAGATCCCCGTCCAGTCTTGGGCGCTCCGTTGGGGCCTATACTGACCGATTCTTATTATACATAGTATATGTTTGTTCGGGGACGGCGGGGCCCCGTCCCGTCATATGATTCGTTAGACTCGGAGGCCCGTGGGAGATAGTGTGGGTTGGGGGGTTACTCGCCGTGTCGGCCGGACTGTGACGTCCCTCGTAAGAAAACCTTGCGCTTATGCAATACCATCCGCGGAAGTTGGACCGAATATATATATATATATATATATATATATATATTATGTATTTGTAAAAATTGGGGTGACGTATCATTTGTCTGTGTATAAGATCCGATTATGTCGCTATGGTCCGATGTCCGACCTTGTATATATGTAAGCTATTTGTAGCGGTTTCGAACGGTTATGTCGGGGTCCCCGGGCCGGCACTAGTCACTACTTAGGTTCGGGTCGTGACAAAAACATCGAGGATATTGCGGAAGATGATTGATAATTACCGATTGGCATGAAACTGCCTTTGGCCCTTCTCGGTTATCGCACTACGTAGACTTAAACCCGGGGGCAACCCCTTATCTTTTGGTCTAGGGAAAACGAGGTTGTGTTACGCAGAGGTAGAATACCATCCTCGAGGATTATCCAAGAAGTTGAGTTAAGGATGCCAAATGGATACAAAATCGATATGAACAATGATGCTCATTGACGAAAAAGAGAATGAATGCTTTGTCATGGACAACTTATCGAACGGGATGGCCAAAGCTTTCAACAAGAAGGTAAGACCGAGACAATTCAAACCGGGGCAATTGGTGTCAAACGTATATTCCCACACCAAAAGAAGCCAAGGGAAAATTTGCACCTAATCGGCAAGGGCCTTACATGGTCCACCGAGTACTAACTGGAGGAGCGTTAATTTTAGCGGAAATGGATGGCGAAGTGTGGCCGAAAGCTATCAATGCAGATGCCGTCAAGAGATACTATGTCTAGGAGCTTTTCATTTTATATGTAATGTTTTATAATGTCTTTCTATGTAATGAAAACTACATTCCCTCGGCGGGATACGTAGGGAAAACCCCCATCGGGTTTGGTCTCTTTAAGATAGAAATTTCTAAAATTTCCATTTGCTGTAAGTATGAACTACGCCTAACCCGATTCCCGTAGGGATCGTAGGCCCACATAGGCTTCGGTCACTTATCAGAAAATTTCAATTTTATTTTGCCTTGTATGTTTTGAACTACGCCTGACCTGATTCCCGTGGTGGGATACGTAGGCGGCCTACATAGGCTTCGGTCACATTATTAGAAAATTTCAATATTTATTTTGCCTTGTACGTCTTGAACTACACTTGGCCTGATTCCCTTGGCGGGATACGTAGGCAGCCTATATAAGGTATAAGGCTCGGTCTCGTCATGTTAAAAGTTCCATCTCCTCCTATGCCAGAAACTGGGACAATTTTTAAAGGGCATCATTGCAAGAAGACATTGAGAGATAAGGTCAATTGAACCGTCAGACAGACGAAAAGACTTTGGAGAAAAGACGTTCGCTTTGTTTCACAACGTATCATGGTTCAAAGTTCGGCAGGAATTATTTATCACTATATACATATTTATCACAAATTTATGCATATTTCCTTTTATAATAATATGTTAGTTGGCCAAGACTTAGAAATAGGCGGAGGTTACAAGTCCAAACAAAGGTGGAAGAACGAGGCATCAAGAACTGGATCTTCAAAGTCAACACGAGTCAACCTCCCCCCAAAACTTACAAATTTTCTTTGAGCGCAGGTTCTCAAAATTGGAAGTTGAAATCTTTGTTTACAGCCTTGC
>NC_081342.1:27561201-27712647 GCF_029784015.1 Lycium ferocissimum
GATTCTGTTTAGATGAATGAAGGACGACTCAAAGCAAATGAAAAAGAGTCAATAAATTTTTAACGAAATAAAAGAGAAAAGCTCGGAAGAAATCAGCAAGAAAAAAATACGGACACAGGAACTATAGACACAAGTAGGAACAACTATCAAATGGATACTAGTTGAGAGACACAACAACAAAATGAGAGACTACGGAATGAAATAAAATTTTGGGGTCAATTTTGTGATAACTTGAAAACGCAGTCTTGAAGCCCTAATTGATCCAAAGTATCAATTTAAAACAACTAAATTTTTAAAATTTCTATAATCTTTTTTTTTTTTTTTTTTTTTGTTCCCTACCTAAGAAATAGGGAAACAAATCAACTAACAATCAAGGCTAAAAAAAAATTGAAAAATTGAAGTGAGAAGAAATGAAATTTGGACTTGAAAATGTACCTCAAATCTACGGTTGGAGTTGGGTATTATGTGGTCCGATGTGAATTAGGATATTATATATGCAGACCATAAAATGGTACCGTAAAACAGGAAAAGTAACTCGGAATTTTTGACTCAAATTTACGGTGGACAATGGATCATTTTTATGGTCCGTATATCAGGAATAGTAGGTAATATTTCTTGGCTTTAATTTGATGGACATATTTAATGGGCCGTGAATAATTATACGGTCCGTATAATGGCTTCAGTTGATGACGTATTGTACGTTATGCCTTGGTTTTTGAGTTGGATTTTCTGAATTTTATGTATTTCTTGAGCCCACTCAACCTTGTATTTACCTTTTTGGGGTAGAAAACACCTTTTCCCCAACTTGACTTGAAAACTTTGGATCAAATGATCCGTTGGAGTGTCTTCTTCCTTATGAAGGTTTGAAGTTGTTCAAGAAAGCTATGACCACCAAAATTCAAATCAACTTGTTTTCGCTTCAATTTTAGATCTAGACTCCTCTTCACTTGTAGAACAAAGCCAAATATAAATTAGCTTCAATTAGGATCTAAATCACTAAACTCAATTTGTGTTCTTCAAAGCTTGATGACCCTCCAATGATGGATACTCCAAACTTGTCCAAACACTCTAAAACTTCAGATTTAGAGGTTTTTAATATCAAGGGACTCAAATTCAACCTCAAATCCACCAAAACAACAAAACAAGAAAAAAAAATTGAATTTTTTGGGAATTTTCGGATTTTCTATTTTCTTGTTTTTCAAAATAAGAGGAACTTAGGATTAAGAATTGTAGGAACAATCCTTTGGCCTAAGCTCTAGTACCAAATGTAACTAATTGGAATCTCTAGAAATCAAAAACAACAAAATGCGGAAATTGAAAATGGATGAGAATTGGGGATGAGAAAAGAAGGGGATAAAAGCAAGACCCACTTGATAATGAACTCTATAGGCAAACTTGGGTATATTAAACTCAAACCCTCCTAATTGGAATTCAATCAAGGAACCTATACTATTTGAATTCAAAGATGACTCAAATTGGAGATCCACAATTGAGCAATCCTATGTGAATTCAATGGAAAGGATTCAATTAGCAACTAAGAAATCACACTTAGTCAACCAAACAAACTATTTAAGATAACTAAACAATCTTTCAAAAAACTCAAGTTTTATCAATATTCAAGCTAAGCGTAAATGAAGACTAAGGGGTCTGTTTATACTAAAGCTTATTACAACAAAGGCCCAAAAGTGTCCGTTGAGGGAAATAACCCCACATGGTCTCAGGATGCCACATGCCCAATTGCTTTGTAATTATAGCCTTGAATTGTACTCTTAACCTTGAATTGTGTTCCTAACCACAAGTTGCACTCCTTAGCCATAAATTCCACTTCTAGCCACTTTATGTAGTAGCTTCCTTTCTTGTGGCTTCCTCCTCAATCTCTTCCCAAACTATCTCCCAAATGTTATATACTTGTGAGATCTTCTCTTCAAGCTCTTCCAAAGGGCCTCTCTTCATGAATAATGCTTGTAGCTCTTGAAGCTCTCCTGCTTGACTCCGAGTGAATGGTCTTAAGCTTGTTGGGATCATATCAGACTCATACCCATCATATTACAAATTGTAAGCAGCTGTAGTAGGTCCTTTCTTTTTAAACTTGAAATTGTTTGGATGTCTCCACAATCTTGTCACAATTTTCTCTTGTGTGACCTTTCAACTTGCAGAAATCACAAAACAAATTATAGTTCTTCTTGAACTTCTAATTACCAATTGTTTTGAATATATGACTGCATCAAATTATGATAACCCAACGGTTGGATTTGCTTCCAACAACCTGATACAACTACCCCAAGCTTTAGCTAATCTCCCATAATTATAGCTCCCAAATTCATGTTGCATTAGGGTTCTGGCTATGATCAGCCGTCCTCTAGATGCCTTATAATCGTCCTTCTAGTTCCCTGTTGTAACTCTTGCCCACTAGGCTTAGGCAGATTGGATGAAAAATCACCTAGTTTTGTCTTGCTTGCATTTCAAACCTTGGTGTCCCATGATTTTCGTTCCAACTTCACTAGACCACACCCACTGTCTAGGGCTGCAACATAGAAGTAAATTAGTTTCTATTGCGACACAACAAAGATCATTTTGTTACATCCTACTTTTAGCAATAAATTAGTTTCTTTTGCAGACACAGTAAAGATCATTTTGCTCCATCCGAATTTTAGCAATATTTTGATTCTCTTTTTTCTGAGAAGAACAATAATTTATTACTTCTATTGATTATTTCAATAAGGAAATTCAGATTTTCAAAAACTCGGAATAAATTTGTGTATAGATGCAGCTCTTCTAGAGTCTACAAAATCAAAGCTACATGTCATACCTGTAGAATTACACAGCCGTGGAGATGAGAGAAGGTTGAGTATTATTGATAAATTGATCATGTAAGATTAGCTCTATTTATACACATAGTAATTGTAGAGTCCTAAGTAGTAAACAACTAGGAAATACACTCCTAATATGTATACAAGCGCATGTACACACTTAAGCTAGGAAAACTAGGAAAACCTATTGTAAGTCAACTAGGTTATCTCATACATGGAAGACTTCATATCATGCATGAGTCTTCTATCTCACAACACTTCCCCTCAAGCTTGTGAGGTGGTGGTATACACCTCTAGCTTGCTTCGAATCTTGTGAACTCCTGCTTTGTCAATGCCTTAGTGTGAATATCTGCCAGTTGATCTTTAGTTCTCACAAAATGTGTCACAAGCTATCCTCTAGCTACCTTCTCCCTTACAAAGTGATAATCCATTTCCACATGTTTAGTTCTAGCATGTAAAACTGGATTCTTGTCATGTATAATGCATCGATGTTGTCACAAAATAGTGTTTGTCTTGATTTCAAGTACACTCCTATATCATTAAGAATGTATATTATCCAAGCCATTTCAGGCTTGTTGAGGCCGATGCTCTGTATATTCGCTTCAAGACCGGACCTTGACAACGTATCTTGCTTTCTAGAGGCCCAAGAGATGCAATTTGCACCTAGATATATTGAGTAACCTGTGGTTGACCTCCTTGTTATTGCACACCTCCCCCAATCTTGCATCGAGAATCCATACAATCTAAGTGGTGATCTAGCTAGCAACCTCGACCATAGTTTGATGTCCCTCTCACATATCTAAGAATCCTCTTTACGGCCCGAAAATGTTCGGTGTTTGGAGCTCGTAAAGGCTAACTAGATTAACTGCATGTGATATATCAGGCCTAGTTAGACACGAATATTGGAGACTTCCTACAACACTCCTATACAATGATGCATCAGCTGTGTTTCTTGTTGCTAGTTGTAGACCATGTTTTTGTGCCAAAGGTGTGCCAACTTGGTTTTGCAAGTGCCATATTAGTCTTCTTGACAGAATCCCGCAAATACTTCCCTTGACTCGAGATGGATCCCTCCTTTGAAATAATGTACTTCAATTCCTAAGAAGAAGTGTAATGGTCCAAGATCTTTCATAGCAAACTCTTTTGCAAGGCCGTAAATTATATCACTAATGAACTCATCCGAGCTTCCGGGATAATAATGTCATCCACATATAGAAGAAGTAAGATAATACCTCTTCTATTCTTAACGACAAACAATGATGAGTGCCTTTTCTTTGCATTGAAAACCAAGGTGTAGTAAGTAAATACTAAACCCACAAACCAGCTCTAGGTGCTTGTTTGAGCCCATACAATGCCTTCTTGAGGAGACATACATGATGCGATATCTTGGATCAATGAACCACAGTGGTGACTCATATACACTTCTTCTTGAAGAAATCCATGTAAAAAAGCATTCTTAACATCCAATTGCCTTATAGACCAAAGTGCAAGCTTATAGCAAATGACAGAACCACCCTTATAGTTGTAGCTTTGACTCTTGGACTAAATGTTTCTTCAAAATCAATGCCTTCAAGTTGTGAGTATCCCTTGGCAACCAACCTGGCTTTATATCTATCAATAGTGCCATCAGACTTCAACTTAGTCTTGAACACCCATCTTGAGCCAACAATATTCATGTCTGCAGTTTCGGGAAACAAGAATCCAAGTCGATTCTTGTTTAGTGCATCAATTTCCTCTTGCATAGGCTGCATACGTACCGGGGGGACTAGCAAGTGCTTGTTTCACACTTTTTGGCTTCACATCTATCTTTTCAGCCGTCAATGAAGTGTGAGTCATGGGCATTTTCTTTGCCTTGTGTCTAGTCATCATGTGATGTCCTTCTGCTGCTTCTAATTCACCTGTTTGAGCAGCTTCACTTGGATCTGAGGGGACTTGTATAGGTATATTGTCACTATCTCCATGACATTAAACGATTTTGACAGGTCAACTTCCAATTGTATGCCTTGTGGATCCTGTACTGCAACACTGTTAGGACCTTGAGTTCCTCCATTTTCTTGTGTATGAGCATTATCACCACCTGTTTGAACATCACTTGCATGAACATTATCATCACTTGTGACCTTTATTTGTGTCATCTTCACGTTAGGATCATCATCTTGTGTCACATTTCCTTCCACATCATGGGCGGCGGACTTGAACAAGCTCATGCACAAACTCGGTGTTGTGTTAGTCTTATCAGGTTCTTCCACAAGGCTCACATCATCTCTTGTCTCGGCATTGTTATTAGATTCTAACAACACTTCCCCGAGATATTCTTGTCACTGAAAGCTCAAATTTGTTCTGCATATTAGAAAAGAACTCATGGAAAGTAGCTAGGTGAGGTGAGGACAACACAGCACTTGGTTGATCTGTTTGAACATAGGTAGAGTAAGCTCATCAAAAATAACATGTCTAGACACATAGACTTTCCTAGTCCGTGGATGATAGCATCTATATCCTTGTGTAGAGCTAGCTATAGCCTATGAACACACAAGGGTATGTTTTAGGTGAAAATTTGTTTTGTCCCTTTATATAAGGATAACACCTACAACCAAAGACTTTCGGGTTATAGTCGGTTCAACACCATGCAACTTCACAAAGGAACTTCATTCTTTAAAGCTCGAAGATGGTATCCTATTTATCAAAAACACGGTGTCAAAAGGCTTCAACCCACGAAACCGAGGCAATCTAGCATGAAACAAAAGTGTCAATCCGTCTCTACTATATGTCCGTGTTTTCTTTCGGATATGCCATTTTGTTCGGGGTGTACGGACAAGATATATGCTGATAATACCACGAGTTTTCCAAGTGCTTGACAAACTCGGCTGAATGAATTCACCACCTCCATCACATTGGAATATCTTAATAGTGTTAGAAAAGCTGTTTTTCAACTATCTTTTGGAATTTAAGAAACACTTCATAAAACTCGATTTCTTTCTTAAGGGATAAAGCCATGTATATCTTGTATGATCATCCACAAAAACCACATAGTACTTCATATGTTGAGAGGACACAAGCGGATGTGGACCCCGGAGAGATCACAATGTATCTTATGTAAAGGAAACTTCTCAATTTTATTTCTTGAATCAAAAGGAAGTTTACAACTTTTCCCTAACTGACGACTAGTACGGACGGTAGGCACTTTGTTCCAACTTCTAACATCAATATTCTTGCTACTACTCAATAATTTTAAAGACTTCAAACTAAGATGACCTAATCTAGAGTGCGAATACTCTACGACTTCTTCCAATCTGTGTTCTTTGCTAAGGCATAGAGGTTGTTATCTTCCGATTGATATAGTCCTTTTGTATTAGGTCCCTTGGCCAGTAGTGTCCCGACTTCTTGTCCTTAACAAAAAAACCAAACTCATCAAACTCAAGTTTTGCACAATTATCCTTTGCAATTTTACTAACTGTGAAGCTTCTTTGCAATGTTAGGAACTACAAGTATATCCTTAATATGCAATCCGATTTCTTTGTATTGCCAACGTGTGTAATATCTAACCGTGCACCATTCCCAACAATTATTTTATCGGTTCCTTTATAAGTGTGGAGATCGAACAGTTACCTGTTGTATTTGTTATGTGTGTAGTGGCACCGAGTCCATATACATGGCTTCATCCTCACACAGTAGGATTACGCGAGTTGACAACACTAAGGCACGAGGAAGATCTTCTTGACTGATACGAGTAGTCCCATCCGTAAAAGCACTTCAAGGGTGAATGATTGTTTCTTCCACAAATTTGACGAGCCTCGGTACTAGTTCTTCCTTTTCCATTATTTGAACCACTGTACCTTGGTTATTCTAAGTGTTTTGGTTTGTGGTAGCATCTGCTGAGTGTACGAAACCCCTTCCTCTTGAATTGTAGTTGGAGTTTCCTCTTCTCGATTATAGTTTCCTCTTCCCCTACCTCTTTGTGTAGTGAAAGCCATATTGTAGTTCGTTGTGGCATCTCCTCCTCTTCTTCCCTCGTGTCAAAACCTCTAAGAGAGTTGACAAATTCATTCGGCGTGGGATATGGAGCTTTGCCCAACATGACGACAGTCCTAAAGGTCTTATACTTTGAACTAGACCTCGGCAAAGTTAATGACTTTGCTATCTTCATCGGCCCCGGCTTGTGTATAGCGACAAGGCCATCACATATTCCCTTGAATTCTTTCAAATACTCATCAAGTTTCTTTGTCCCTAACTTAATGTTTTGCGATTGTTGCTTAAGTTGGAACTCTTTATCCTTTGTTGCTTGAAGGTAGGCTTCCTCCAAGCACTCCCACATCTCTTTGGCAGTGTTGCATCCAACAATGAGGTACATACTTTCCTCAGTCATTGTTCCTGATATCCAAGTCCTCACAAGAACATCTTGTTCATCCCAACTGCTCTCAGAGACCTTCTCCTTCTCCTTTTCATCAGCAGCCTTTCCAGTATCATCTTTGTCCTCAGATGAACCTGTCTTAGGCTTGTTTTCATGGACTATTTTTGTCACTTTCATGACTTGCATCAACTGCATGATTTGAGTTCTCCAAATAAGGTAGTTGGTAGGCTTTAGCTTGATAGGGCAATCACCATAAGGTGATGCGGTGAGGAAGCGAGAGAGGGACAAGGAAGAGAGGCGAGTTTGAGGCCATTGTTGTGTTTTGCGATAACAGGTTTTTGCAGCGTAGTTGTGTGTGTTTAATGCTCTGATACCATGTAGAATTACACAGCCGTGGAGATGAGAGAAGGTTGAGTATTATTGATAAATTGATCATGTAAGATTAGCTCTATTTATACACATAGTAATTGTAGAGTCCTAAGTAGTAAACAACTAGGAAATACACTCCTAATATGTATACAACTGCATGTACACTTAAGCTAGGAAAACTAGGAAAACCTATTGTAAGTCAACTAGGTTATCTCATACATGGAAGACTTCATATCCATGCATGAGTCTTCTATCTCACAACAATACCATCCATTGATTGAGTAATTGATGGATTCTTCTCCAGTACTACCTGCCAAATGGAATTTTTTTTTTCTTAATAATAGGTTAAATTGGCGAAGGGGAACTATATTAACCAGAACGCAAGATAACACTCTCTTCATCCTATTTCATGAGGCATAAATTTGTACACATCAATCAAGACATCAGTTGACTTTGTTTGACCTCTAAGCATTAAAATTATATAACAAGAAAACAATTTTGAAGTTTCTAGATTATTTGGCAAGATTATTGCTAATGGATCATAGTTTAGCTATTTATCAAGGTGCCTATTATGGCTATTCATTGAAGTGTTTAGGATATATTGACACATCAAACTGGCAACTCAATGGCTCAAAATTTGCAATATTTTCATAAACTCAATTCTTGTTTGTCTTCCTTGCAGAGAGACCAGGCATGGGACTTTTCTTAAGAGATTAGAGATTTATTTTGGTAAATGCACTATTTTGGTGGATCGTCTGTCCAATTACCTTGGCCAAGCCTAAGATCATTGGGTTCACCGTATTGTGACGGTGATGGGTCAGATACAAGATCAGTGATAGCTAGGAATTTATTTGTGACTTGCAGAGGGTAGCACCTATCATGCGTCTGACGTAAGTGGCTTTATTATGGATGACGCATTTCCAACATTTCAACTCGAGTGGCCACATTCTCCATATCAGTGTTACACGTGCTCGGTTTGATGTCCAGATTCTAGATGGTCGTGTTCGTCCTGAGTTGCAGTGTGCTTTATGTTTATGGGTTGTGGGTTTTGTTTTACACGTGTTCTTAGATTACAGTATAGTAATCCTTCATTGATAGATAAATTTGTTAAAAAAGAATAAGAGAAAGAAGAAATTTTATACCAGAATGATATATTTTTGTATGGTGTGTCTAACAGTGAATTGATTTTAGCAAGTTCCAAGTAGAAATGTTACACTTCAATAAGTTCATCATGTATATACTGTTTGTCATATGCTAGAATAGGAAGAAGGGCAATTTAGTCATTTTTTTGTTTAGCTGGTTGGTAAGTCAGTTGAAAGTTGTTAAAGGTTGTTTGAAGCATTACTAGCCTATATATGTTTCAGATTACTTTTTTTTCCATCCGGTATTTGGTACCCGCATTGGGGCCCGACTAATCCAGATTCGTTCCGGGTGATCCCACTTTGGGGGGTAATGCACTCCTTAACAATGGTGAGTCCGTACCCAAAGGGGCTCGAACTCGAGACCTTGGTTAAGGATGGAGTAGTGCCAGCCACTACACTACAACCATTGTCGGTGCGTTTCAGATTACTTGTAATTGATTCATTTAGAAATAGTGTTGCCTTTTTTTAGTTTTTCATACTACCTTTAACTTCACATAGTAACATTAATATTTTATGATAGTAAGGATTGATTCAAACTAATATGATGTTAGCCATTCGTTTTAAATACATTACCTTGGATGTTGTTGTTGTAAGAACTATATAAAATTATAAATATTTGACTAATTTAATTCGAAGTTCTAAAATATTTCTCTTACAAAGTAGATAGTGTTTCTTTCTTTATTTTATTATATAAATTTTGTGCTTCTTTTCACAATTTTCAATAGTGATTAAGATAAAAATAAAATCATAAAATTCATCCTTAAAAAATTTTGGGACATCAAAAGTTTAGGGGCCTAAAGCAATGGTATTACTAGCCCCACCCTTGAGCCACCCCTGTATGGATCTACAACATTTCAGCTTGAGTGTCCACATTTTGCAGATCAATCTTACACGTGCTCGATTTGATGTCCAGATTCTTGATGGTCGTGTTCGTCCTGAGTTGCAGTGTGCTTTATGTTTATAGGTTGTGGGTTTTATTTTACACGCGTTCTTATATTATGTATTAGTAATCCTTCATTGATAGATAAATTTGTCAAAAAAGAATAGGAGAAAGAAGAAGTTTATACTAGAATGATATATTTTTATATGGTGTGTCTAACAGTGAATTGATTTTAGCAAGTGTTAAGTAGTAATGTTACATTTCGACAAGTTGATCATGTATATATTGTTTTGTCATATGTCAGAATTGGAAGAAGGGCAATTTAGTCATTTTTTTTTGTTTAGCTAGTTGTTAATTCGGTTTAAAGTTGTTAAAGGTTGTTAGAAGCATTACTAGCCTATATACGTTTCTTGTAATTGATCCATTTGGAAAAATATCAATAATATCTCTCTCTATCTTCTAGGGTGTGTTTGGTATGGAGAAAAATATTTTTTAATTTTTCCCATGTTTGGTTGGTCAAAATGGTTTCGAAAATATTTTCCCTATGAAAACAAGTTCCTTAAAAATGAGAAAAATGACTTTCATAATAAAAGTAGGGAAAACAAACCCCATATGTGATATTTTGAGTTCATTGTTTCCTCCCCACCCACCCAACTATTCTAACCCCGAGTCTGGAACCAAAATGACCCCAAAAAAAACACTGTGAACCAAAATATCCCAAGAAAAAAAACTAGTACCAAAGTACATTTAACGCAGTAAAATAATGTGTTAAAGACTTTTTTTTTTTTGGTATAACGTAGTAAAACACTGCGTTGTAGCGACCGGTAAAAAAAAAAATTAGGTTAACCTTTTTATTTTTTGCAACACTTAGTGTTTTTTTTCCATACTTTGACCAACGATTTGTCGTGTGTCAAGACTCCGAAACGTCAATATTTTATATAGAACCTGATATTTTTTTCTCCGTACAATAATGTAGGCTCAATACATCAAGGATACGTAAACGTTCGGATCATCGTTTTAGAGGTTGAAAAGGTACCCGAAGTATCAAGTGTTTTGTTTGGAAACTCAAACAAAACTTACTTCGGGCACCTTTTCAACCGATAAAACGATGATCCCAACGGCTATGTATATTGAGCCTACATTATTGTACGCAGAAAAAAATATCAGGCTACATAAAATATTGACGTTTCGGAGTCTTGACACACGACTAATCGTTGGTCAAAGTATGGAAAAAAACACTAAGTGTTGCAAAAAAAAAAGATTTATTAAAATAAGATGTTGCGATCTTTTTAAAATAATATTTATTATTACGAAATAGATACACAAAAAATATACTTAATATTTACTAAAACATGCACCAGCCTAGGTTTGATCCTTGGTGGTTGGGATAAAAAAAAAAAAAGAGATGCATAAACTACCAAGCCAAGTTTGTGAATGAGACAATGGAGACATTTTTTTATTATTTATAAAGCTCACTAATGCCATCTAACTTGTTTTCATAAATTGAATTCCGAACCTTGAAATTGACATTCAAAACATCATTACCACGGGATTACCATCTTGAAATATATTTTTTATCACTAGATTTTTACTAAAGATGAATGAAAATTGTGTACCAATTTGGGACAAAATTCAAATTGAATGGGAAAAAGGAGGTTTTCCTAAAAACTGGCCCGGCCAAACCGCCTTGCGGCGTTTGTGCGGCTAGATCTCGTAAAAATACGCAGAATCAAAAAAAAAAATCGCTTAAATCGAACGTCCGAGCGCAAAGTTATAACCATTTAAAGTTTCACCAATTTACAACTATTTTTTCTCCCTATACTCATTATTTGATATTTTATCTTATCAATTTATATAACTACTTAAGTTCATGCCACATCAAACAACACTAATAATCTAGCACTTTTTCAACCATGCCTTGGTCGGATGCATGGTGCATGTTTTAGTAAATATTAAATATATTTTTTGTGTATCTATTTCTAAATAATATATCTTATTTTAAAAAGATCGCAACATATTCGAAATAAAGTTAAGCATTAAAAAATAACACACTTAAAATTAAATCCTAATAATAGAAAACTTTAAGCAAATGGCAACAAGTCTTCAAACAAAAATGGACTGCGAGCACTTTTCAACCACTAAAACAACGACCCGAAGCTTTGCTTATCCTTGATGTATTGAGCCTACCTTATTAATCACACATAAATAAGTAGGATTCTATATAAAATATTAAAGTTCCGGAATCTCGAAGCATGATTAATCTATGCCCAAAGTACGGAAAAAGTGTGAAACAACAACAACAACAACCAAAAAAAAAAAAAAAAAAAAAAAAAAAAAGGATACCCAAAATAACGTAGTAAAATAATGCGTTATTGGACTTAATTGGCCCGTTACAGTTAAGTCCAATAGCGCAGTATTTTATTGCGTTAAAGCTACTTTGGTACTAGTTTTTTTTTCTTGGGGTATTTTGGTTCACAGTGTTTTTTTTTTTTTTTTTGGGTCATTTTGGTTCCGGACTCTCCAACCCCCAGCCCTTGACCATCTCACCCTCCAACCCCCGCTCCCCACTCCATGCCATCCCCATTGTGTTTTGTTGTCACATATAAATGCTATTGGAATAATATTATTTTGCTTGCTTACCAAACATTAGAAAATAAGTAAGAAACGCAATTGTCTTCCAGGAAAACATTTTCCTTCGTACAAAACACACCGCTACTCATGCACTCTCTATTTTCCTGTAACAGTAACTCTGTTCAGAAGTTCTTCCTATCGACTTCTCAGGACTACAATTCCGGTACTCTTCATTGAATACATTTCATTGTTCCATTAATTTATTATTTTAATCGGATAAAATGGTTTTGGTATTACTTAGGCACCTTTTAATTAGATGGACTTTATCAATAGCGAGATGCATTTATCCCTTAAATAAGACTGACAAGTATGTACAGTGTTCCATAGGATAATAGTTACCCTTATATGGTTGCATTGATTAGGACCAAAAACAATGACATGGAAGTGTGTTGACTACAAATAAAATAGTCTTAATATATAGATAGTTGCTTAAATTTTTCAGGATATTTCATTTAAACACTCGAACTAAGCCCAGTTCTAATTGAACACATCAATTCCTAACAAAGTGTTTCAATTGGACACTGTCGGTTTCAATTTTGGAGTTCCCTTGCGTGTGTTTTCATTTATTTATTAGACAATTAAGCTAATCACAAAATATGTAACCTCTTCTGACAAGTTTAAGGGGCGGAAAATATAGCTAGAAGGGTCATTTCACTGGCAGCATCCAAAATGCTGCTTATGTATTACGCCAATAAGAATAAAATATAGTACTAGTAATAACATGGAATATGTTTTGATGCGTGGTCACAATTTTGAGAGAACATACAAGAAAATTAGGTGAGAAAGTCGAATAATCGTATTATTATAAAGTATATACCCCTAAAGCTGTTGAAAGTGACAATTATAAAGAGTAATTGAATTGGAAGAAAATTAAGAGAATTTATAGTGTTCATGGTTGGGCGTAAAAACCCATATGTGTTAGACGCTTACATCTACGATATGACAAGTTGGAGAAGAAAGGAAAAACAAGAACTTTTTTACACAAATGAATTTGTCTTTATCATATAGTACTGATTAATCACGATTGGCGCATGAATTTTGTAATCCTTGCCAGTCATCAATCCTTGCGTTTTATTTTCTTTTCTTTATCCTGCGTCCCGCTCCATTGTGGTAGTTGTCCATTAATTACTGATATAAACATCACGGAATTCCCACTTTGAAGCTAAACTTTTATGGATTATAACGCATAGTGAAGACTGAAGATATCTACATAAAAGAGATTATAGTTAAAATTATCTAACTCAGTAAAAATCAACAAGGATATGTCTACCTTGAATTTCACGTGAAACCTACTGCAGAAGCATGTGTATACCGGGACATAAGCATGCACGTCTATATATCATCATCATCATATATATATATATATATATATATATATATATATATATATATATATATATATATAATATATATATATATATATATATATATATAATATTTAAAAGTGCAAAGTTGAAATACCAAAATGCCCCTCAACAGTTGAACAACATTGTCACACTTCAAAAATAAATTGCTCCTTCAATATTAATTACAAAATGTAAAAGTATTCCATTTAATTAAAAATTGAGTCTCTTCCACTACTCATGAAATTATGATTACACAAAATAGGATGCACGGTGTGTCTTGTATACTTTGATTTTGTGATGTCTTTTTGCATTCCCTACTAAATTCACTGTTTGTTTTTGGTGGATGATTCTTCATAAATTCTTAATTAATTAGTACATTCATGGACAACCTGTTAACCTTTTAAGTGATATTAATAAACTTATTTCTCACCCTTTATATATATCCAAGAAAATGAGCAAGGAAACATAAAATTCAATATATAATGCACGAAGCACTTTTGGGAACTTATGAAATCTTTTTGTATCCTACCAAATCCATCTAATGTTCATTTGGTTAGAAAAATTGTTCGTGGCTTCTTGAACCATTGTTCCATCAGGAAGATCACCAAGTTAATGCGGTTCCTTTCTTTTTTTCACTTTTTTTGACAAAATTATGATCTCCTTAATTTGATCGACAATTTGACATGTTCTTAACTTCATTTTGCTTATTAGTTCACATGTTTATCCAAAAAAAATTATGTGCACTTACATAAAACTATTCTTCAATTTTGTTGTTATACTTTCTATATATATACACTATAATTTTAATACTAATATCTTGAACTGCCTATGCAGGCTGTGAGAAAAATAACAAATGCAATTCCTAAAGGGTACAATTTAAATTTTGGTAAAATTTTAGTATTTTATATATTAATTCTATTAGAAACCAAATAATTTGATGAACACAAGTTCTTGAGACAGGATAATGGCCAGCGGCCCCTAAAAGAAGTAAAATGATATTTTATTTATTATATGTGCATGATTTTTTTTTTTTTTTAATATTTGATTTGTCTTTGGTTACATTGAATTGAATATGTAGTAATATATATTTATTGTGATACTAATATTAAACAAACGAAAAAGAGTAGAGTGTTTTGAATTTATTCGTTCTTTAGGTTGTATGAGAGGTTTAGTTCTTGAAAAATATATATTTAATGATGTATATCAATATTCGTCTACAACACTTTTTGAGTTTGACAATTTTTCTCTTCTCATTCTAATGATTCAATCTACCTCTCTTCTAATTTTGGAAATTATAATCCGAATATAGTATTACAAACATATTCTCTATGTCCCAAAAGGAGTATTGGATTCATGAAAACCCACTTGCGGGAGAAAATAATTATGGACATTCTTATCAGGTTACTCGAGCGGTCTCTTCTTCGTTTCAGATGTGTTTCGAACTTTTGGAAGACATTAACTCTACGACGAAATTTAAGATAAAGCATCTCAATCATGCCAATAATAACCAAAATTCTCAAAAACTTCTTATTAGCTGAAGATGTCCCAAGGATAACTCGATGTCGTATTATTGTTCTGTTTTATCATTCGTTCAACCGGTTGAGGATGCACTTGGTTTCCCTTCAAATCACAGACTGTGCCAGTACACAATATTATGTTGTTGCGATAGCTTGGCTCTTTTTTGGGTTCAAGGTGAACATTTGTTGTGGAACCCATCCACAAACGAATCAATAGTTGTTCGGAATCCTAATTCAGAATTTTCACCGAGTTACTTCACATACGGATTTGGATATGATTCGACTGGTGATGACTTATAAGATTCTTAGGATTAATAACACGGATGAAGGAGGTGCCTGTCAAATCCTTGCGTTGAAGAGTAGTTCTTGGAGAAGAATTGATGAACATCCTCGTGGCCGTTGTAGGGCTAATTCATGAATTGAATCAAATGGGGTCTTTTCATTTCCAAAATTTGATCAACATTAAACTAAAGAGTCACGCTCTATAAAGAGGCTTAAATCATCACTTCCAATCCGATAAAGGGCTTTTTTCTTTTCCACGAAATGATTGTACCTGTATGGACTCTCTGGCATTTGTACATTGGGCATTTCATTGGATCGGTACATGTGGATATATCAACTGGCAATTTTATGTGGTTTCATTTAGTATATCAAACGAGGCGTGCCGAGAGATACAGTTCCCATAGCTAGCAGAAAGAACTTGTAATGCTTACGGGATACCTTTGCGGGCACTGGTGTTTCAGTGTTGGGTGGACTGATTTGTGCTTATTATACTCAGTAGGAACAGGGAGGCGTCCACTGTAAAGTAGTGGGTTATGAAGGACTACGGTACTAGGAAATCTTGGACTGAATTGTTTATTTTACGGAACGCCCATCTTTATAAAGCCATACAGAAGTATTGGTTTGCACGTGGTGAAGTGCTACTCTTCTGCGAAGAGGGTGGACATCAAAGGGACCATTAGGATAGTGGCCTAGATCTCGTGCCTTCCAACAGGGGATTTGCTTTTACAGAAAATTTGATCTCTCCAAAATTACTTACTTAATACTTCCTCCGTCTCAAAAAGATTGTTTTACTTTTCTTATTAGTTTGTTCCAAAAAGATTAACATATTTCTATATTTAAAAACAATTTAACTTTACGAGATAATTTACAGTCACATATATTTAAGGCTTGTTTTGGACCAAACATTTCAAAAAAAATTCTTTATTTTTTAAACTTCGTGTCAAGTCAAACTAATACAATCTTTTTGGGATGGTGGGAGTATTTGTTTATGCATGTTTTATTGATGTACCTATTTTTATTCTTTGTGGAAAGGCTTAAGTCATCGACAAACCCTCAAATTTGTCCGTGAAATCCATTTAGACCCCCCAGCTGAGACTCCTATCATCTGAACCCTCCAAGAAGATGTTTACTGTGCCACTTGAACACAAAATAAATATACAGCCAAACATAAATAGTGCGTGCAATTCACACGCCAAAATAACCAATAAAATGTAGACATGTGAATTTTAATTTTAAAAAAGAAAAATTACAAAAAAGAAAAATATTGTTCACTTTCTTCCGCAAACAACCCCGCCCCTTCCCCTCTCTTCTTCTCCTGCACAGTTCTCTTTTCCGATGAGGAAATTCTAGCTCCGGTGAACCGGAGCAACCACTAAACCACCACGATGCCCACTGCTCACCCCTCTCCCTCCTTTCTCTGTTAACACGGAACTCTTAAAATCCTTGAAGAAGACGCACTATTGTGTTGTTGCTTTTCCGCCGTTGGCGAAAGTTTTAAAATAAAACTCAGTAATTAAGGACACAAAAGTAGCTTAGTAGAGCACTAATTGTTATTAGACATGTATCCGAAAATCTACTTTAAGCATAAACTGGAAATTTAAGAAAACAACAGAATCTGGAAATTATATACTTAAACTAGAAATTGGAAATTTAAGAAAACAACAGAATTTGGAAATTATATAAGAAACAGTATCTAAAAAAATGTCAGGATTAAATCGAGCCCACTGAATGCATAGTGTATCCTTAAGGAAATTATTCCTCTCAATGTACCCGAGGTTGTGGAATATATCCTCCCAGGATAGAACGATTTACTCACCGTAGTAGCAGTACTGCAAACTTTGGTGAACAGCGAACTCACTCGAAAGCTGTAAATCACACGAGAAACGGATCCGAGTCGTAATCTGGATTTTAATTTATCCGGAAAACCACATCAAAATTTTGGATAATGAATGACTAATTAAACAATTAAAACGGATCCGGGTCATAATCTGGATTTTAAAATTAATCAATCAATCAGATCATTTGACCGAAGCCGAAGCTGAGCCGACCGAGTGAGCGACGACGACAGCGCGAGGCTTGCCTTCCTCTCAACCCTTTAAGAACTAGAAAGAATGCTTCTATATTTAAGTAGAAGGACTTTCCTTTCCACTACCAATAAGGGAGAAATGCTTCCTCTATAAAGCAAAAGGGAATAATTCATTTTCCCTCCATATTTCTTCCCTCCATTTCTCATTCATCCAATCATTAAAACCCAAGAATCCCCTACATGAATGGGGAATGGCTATAAGATAAAGGAATGCACGGACAAGTGTGTGATTTACAAGTAAAGACTAATTGCATTTGGATAAGTAGGTTTCCCTTTGAACTTTCCGTAGTGAACTTATATCAGATATACTCGGTCAATTGATAGATGTGATATCTTTGAACCGTCGAGCTTTGTTGTATACCTAGACAACATAAGTCACACAATTAACCCTTAACCATCTATGGTTTTCACGGTTGTGTTCGTTTCATCCCAGAACACTGCTTGCTTTCATTATTGCATAGAGAATGGGCGTTTACTATCATTCTCCTTGAAGGGGCTTACACTTCACACTCACATAGGTGATTTCTAAACGTGAAATCCTATAGATACATTATTCGGTCATATCCTTCCAAACTTAGAAACCATTAAAAAACTTTAATGCTTTATTAACTCATCAAAAAGCCTTAACGCTTTATCCTTGTTTCTGAACATTGTCTTCATCACGATAATGGTTTGAGTTATTTGACAATGTTGAACCATCATTCATAACTTTGTTTGATCTCTTTGAAACTAGTTATTGGGATCTCCAGTCTACTAGGTAGAGTTACCGCCATGATGACTTGTCCTCGGCCTTAAACCCATTCCCTTCGATGATCTTTCAACTACCTCTCTAGATAGGCCTTTTGTGAGTGGATCCGACACATTATCTCTTGACTTTACAGAGTCAATAGTGATAACTCCACTAGAGATTAGTTGTTTAACGGTATTGTGTCTCCGTCGTATGTGAAGAGATTTCCCATTATACATAACGCTCCCTACCCTACCTATTGCCGCTTGGCTATCACAATGTATACATATAGGTGTCAAAGGTTTGGGCCAAAATGGAATATCTTCCAAAAAATTCCAGAGCCATTCTGCTTCTTCACCGGCGTTGTCTAAAGCTATAAATTCAGATTCCATTGTAGAGCGGGCGATACATATCTATTTGGATGATTTCCAAGACACTGCTCCTCCACCAACAGTGAAAACATATCCACTTGTGGATTTAATTCCAGATGATCCGGTGATCCAGTTTGCATCACTATATCCCTCAATTACTGCGGGATATTTATTATAGTGTAAAGCATAATTTTGGGTGTGTTTTAAATGTTGACACCCGATTTTGTCCCGCCCTTTTCCAAAATATTTATTTGCGAATAGTTATCTATACTTTACCACGGTTATTTGCTTTTTATTAATTTGGTCATTTCCCACAGTCCAACTTAGTCATCACCTATTATCGTTATTATTATTATTTTTATTATTATTATTATTATTATTATTATTATTATTATTTTATTATTAATATTATATTTATTATTATTACTATTAGTATATTATTATTTTATTATTATTAGCACTTAATATTATATTATTATAATCACCGTCTTATTATTAATGTTATTATTATTGTTATTATTATTGTTATTATTATTATTATTATTATTATTATTATTATTATTATTATTATTATTATTTTTCATCATTTTCATATTGCGAGCACTTAATATTATAATCACGCGATGGTCACTCTTAACATTTCTATTTATCATTCTATGCAAAGCGCACGGCATTTATTTTATTGAACGATAGCATTTCTTTACCGCACGACTTTCATAATATATATACATATACACATTTATTTGAGTACTGATAAATATATTAAGTAATATTTTTACGCACGTTACCGTATAATTAAGTAAAGAGTGTTCGTCATTTAATTTTTTTTTTGAAATCCAAATTTACATAAAATCTGGTCCAAATTTGGTCAATAATAGCCCAATTCCCATACCCCATTCCATCCAACTGTTCCGCGTGGATGCCACATAAGCGCCACGTCTGCGCCAAATAGGTTCAAAACACACTACCAAAGACATGCCTCCCACATTCCCCACATGTCCCTGCCACGTGTCATCCCCGTATTGGTCGATATTTTCCTAAATGACTAAACTACCCCTCCACTATATGAAACCCTAACATTTTCTTTTCCTATCCGCGCCTCCCTTTCTCATTTTTTCTCCATGGCAGTTGTCTCCTTACCATTTTCGTGCAAATCTTCTCCTCTCTCTCTTTCTCTCCATGGCAGGAGACGATTTTGTCTCCTTGCCCAGTTTGAAGTAAACCCCTCGCCTCTCACCGTCGAAGCCAGGTTGTGCCTCCCCAATTTGGGTAGGGTTCGACTTTCCGTTTTCTGGGGGGACCCCTGAGAGCCTCGCATGGTTATTTTTTTTCAAAAAAAAAAAAAATCGCAAACGGGCGTAGCAGAGATAAGCTTTCCATTTTTAAATAAAGATCAAGGCTGTGACATCCCCTCCCCATTAATTGAGTCAACGAAAAGCCAAATTTCTTTCCAGATCTCTGAGGAAAAATCAACCTTCAGAGATCGTTTTTGACTTTGAAATCCCTTTTGGGTTTTGTTTGAAGCCACACATTTTGAAATCCGAAACCCTAATTTGAGGCTATAAATACAAAGTTTGAGAACCATTTTAGGGGGGTTTTTTTTTTTGGAACGACGATCTGATTCCCAAAAATATAGTTGTAGCCTTACAAAAAAAAAAAAAAAAAGAGAGCAAAAATAGTCAGAAATTACTCCATTTTCGTTTTGGTCTGAGACTTGGTTAATCCGAGCGGATTCAAGTTTGTCGCGTTCGAGTATAGATCCAAGGCCTAAAGCTCCAGTTCACCCGAAAAAAGTAATGGTTCTCCCTTTCGGTCATTATTTTTAGTCTATTTAAATATTTCCTTTTGTTTATGTGGTCTAGAATAGTAGTTCATGCTCTGTGTTGTTGTAGGATTAGTCTTTATTTAATCATGTTTTAGTTCAATTTAGTAGCTTATCAATTTTGTGTAGAATAGGTCATGTGCTCCACATTGTTAATTGGTTTATGCTAGTTACTCTTGAATGTTTTGAGTTAGTTAATTGATCATAGTCTAGGTGTGGTTATGTGACCTATTCAATTGCTAATCATGTTTGTTTTAGTTATTAGTCTAGGTTGCGTAGTTTATTCAATCCATGCCTATATGCTCAAACTAGATTGTGTACCTATAGTCTTTCTCTGATTTTGTTGATGTTTTCTAAATAGGGTTTAAAACATGTGACCTCTATTGAATATGGTTATAATGCTCATTTGTCCAGAGCTTAGTTGATTTAGTTTGCTTAATCTTGTCTAAACACTTGCTTGCTTGAATTTAACTGATAAATCCCGCCTAAGTTGCTTATTGGCCTATTCACTACTAACTTGTGTGCAACTTGCTAGTTATGGAGTGTTCCCCTGTGCGTTAAGGTCTGTTGGTCTGTTAACATTGATTATGTCAAAAAAGTAAATTATCGAAGTTATTTGGTTTAGGATTTGTATTCACTATGCTTAATATTCAGTTGACTATCCATGATTTTTTGGGCCTATGCTTACATCATATTAACTTGTTAAACCCCAATTAATAGTTGACTAAGTGTAAAAATATTACTACTGGTTGAGCCTGCCACATTGCTTTTAAGGGATGTTTGGCATTTTTCAATTTAGTTTAAACTTGCAACTCATTAACTATGATTTTTTATGTGCCGTGTTTTCCACTTAGATATCAGTAGACTTTTTGATTACATAGAATATTGTTTTCCCTTAAAATAACCTAGTTATCTCATTAGTAGAAGTTTGGATATCCCGTTGGTTTGTAAAAGTGTGTGTGTCATGTGTGTTAGTCTGAGTCTATTTTCCCTCTTACTGAAGCAAATTTTATTGGAAATTTGTTGTGATTAACACGCTCGGTTCATATACAAAGATCAGAAAGGTGTTTGAAATTTAAATAAATGGAGTAGGATTAGGCAGTCATTGATAAAGGGATCAATACACTTAGACCATTCAAAATTTGTAGAAAATTTGCCTTTTTTTGTTAAAATTTTTATTTTTTTTTTTATATATATATATTTTTTATCTTAAGGTTTTTTACTTCAAGAGTGCGGAAATCTATGTTCATGAACTGTGTGTTTCAAATGTGTTAAGTGCTTTACCTTACTGAGTTGATTTCCATGAAAGTCCTGCACTTTTCCTTTTATATGTTGTTAACATTTGTGTTGCATATTGGGTGTGTACAAAGTATACATGACTTGCATACACTAGAGTGTATACAGGGAGGTATATTTTGTATACCCCTGGACAAGCCTGAGACCTGCTTTACTCAAGTTAAGTTTTGGGCCATGTTACTGCCTGCACTTTGGTTGTTTGTTGTTCGTTATTACTTATTCATTTGTGAAACTTTGCCATGAGCTGTCGTGTCCATTCGTCGCTGTATACTACCTGTGGCTGCTGAATATGACGCCAAACCGTGGCTCTAGCTGTTGATTGCTATATTTTTCGTGCGTATTCTCGCTTGGCCTGCAAAAGATATATTTGAACTATAAGAAAGATGGTCGAATTAGTAAGGAATTTGTGTTTAAATTATGACATGTTCCCTGCAAAATGTGATTTTGTTTATGGACTGCTTGCTAATCTCGTTTTCGTCCTTTCTTTTACATGTACGCTTCCGGAGCAAAATGGAGTCCGCATAAAAGGCTCCCATTGTTGCAGTCCTCTTTCTTCTTTTTGTGCATATTAATCCGCGTCTTCTTTTTCCAATTCTCTCCTCTCTTGAAAATATCCGAACAAATGCAGGGAGAAGAAAGGATTACTGATGCATTTTTGCTCGTATTAAGATTACTAACTGTTTTTATTTTCTCGTTTGTGAATATTTATTTGATTCGATTAAGTTTATTGACCATAGAACACTTAAAGTAGACGGGGTAGTTGATATTGGAAAAACTAGTGGTGTCACTGATATATAAATACGGGTTCAAGCATATTGTTAACAAACATTTTTTAAGTTTGGTATAGTTGCGCATGTTTTTACAATTGAGCATAAGTAAAAAGAAAAAATGATTAGAGGAATCGCTCATATTTTAAAAAAATTAAATTATCGGGTTTTGCTAAGATTAATCACTTATAGTTATTTTATAATTTCAAGTCCAAAAGCTATTTAGATCTTGCAAGCAAGTTAAATACTTAGTGATTTTCTTCAATTGAAAATAAATGCCTTCACGCTCTTTTTGATACATTGAAAATCAAAGGTTTTATGTTTTTAATCAATTTGGATCTCTCTTTTTGCAATGACTTTTCATTCATTTCATTTGAGAATATATAGTTAAAGTAAGTAAATTTTAAGCATTGTCGTATCTTAAAAGCTAATCCGCACTTAGTTATAATAAACATCATATTTTCTTTAAACTATTTTAGTAATATATTTTAACTCCTTTTTAATTAATCTAAGTTTGGCCGGATTAATCGTTTTTAACGAATCTTAAAGGATGCCTAACCCTTCCCTTTAGGATAATTAGAACCCTTACCTAGAATTGATTATTCGTAAGACCTTAAAAATGGAGTTTAGTTTAGCAATATTTAGTTAATAATTAGGTGTCCTAATTCACCATTAAAATAATTAGGTGGCGACTCCTTAAATAAAGCAAAATAGGAATCACCAATATGTTGTACTCTAATTTAACCCGTTTAAATGGGGTATAACAGCTTGGCGACTCCGCTGGGGACTTTAGGTTCTAACCATAACAAACTTAGGTTAATAATTAATTTGTTGGATGTTTTGAGTGTTTTATTATTGCTTTAATTGTTTCTATTATGTGTTTTTGTAATAATTATAGTTATTGCTTTATTATTTTCTTTATGTGAGTTTTTTTTTAAAAATAAATGTAATAATATGTTACTGCTTTCTTAAACTGTCATTCCGTTCATATTCCCTCCACTTTCGGAAATTCACACTATCACACGTGCACGCGAGGTGTGTTTTGCGCACCCGCAAATTTCTTTCAAAATCCCAAAATTTAGGAGAGTTGGCATATGCGCGGGGTGTCCGAATCTCCGGTGACCGCGTAGCCTTCTCACTCGAGTAGTCCGCTCGGGAACCTTGTGTCTAGTAAGCCAAATCTTAGAAAACTTAGGATAGAGCTATCCCACCAATTCTATTTAAGTCATGCATGCATAAACCTTAGGTGGGTCGGTCCTTGGTATCGACTCCACAATTAGGATGCCCACCAAATTGTCGACGGGTTTCATAACCCAACGACCAACAAGCATGTTATGTGTAACGTGATAATGATAGAAGGATCCAAGCCTAACCGTGACATGTCGAGTTTGGGAATCATTTGTTTTCTTTTTTGTAGGATGGATTTCGTCCCCCAGATCCCCAAGATTAAGATGGTTAGTGGCGTCCCGAGCAAGCTGAGAGTATGGTGGGAAGACTTGGACCTGGGTAGTAGATTAGCTGTTACGAGGAGGTTGAAGTTCCTCAACTCACTATTCCAGATCACTCCCGACAAACATGTGATTAGAGCGTTACTCCAATTTTGGGATCCAAATCGAGTCGTCTTCAGATTTAAGGACTTCGAACTCACGCCCACATTGGAAGAAATCAGTTATTTCACTGATTTAAAATACCAAGGGAGAGGTCAGATTATCCCACACAGTCAGTCAGGGAAGAAATTTCTCCGCTATTTGGGGTTGAAGAACACTAAAGAACTCAGATGCTTCGAGAATAACTGGGTTTCTTTGGATTACTTGTACGAGAGGTACGGGCGTCCGGATGGATACAAGCTGTTCAAGAAGGAATTCTTATGCACTCCCGCCCATTGGCAAGTTAGACGTCCCATTGTGTTTGCCGTTGCCTTGCTTGGGACTTTGGTATTCCCACGTGAATACGGGAAAATCAGCACTTGCATATGTGCCGTGGCCCGAGCACTTTTTGAAGGAGTTGACGGGGCGCAACTCACCTTGGTTCCCATGATTTTGGCGGAAATACTTCGAGCCCTGGGGAAGTGTAAAAGAGGTGAAACAAATTTCTTTGAGGGTTGCAATCTTCTCCTACAAATGTGGGCGATGGAACATTTTTACCAACGTCCAAACATGGCAGACATATATGCTTCAGTGATTCAAACAAAATTAGTAGTTTTTATGAAAGAACAAAACCGTTTGTATCTCCAGTTGGCACTAATGACTGGTATGAGTTCTTGGCTTCCCGAACTGGCGATCAGATCCAATGGAAATACCCTTTGCTATCACGTACCACGGCCTACATAAGAGGTAGAAGGCTTTACTATATTGAGCTTATTGGGTTGAAAGGCCTCCAGCCATACGCTCCAAAGACGCGTACTCCCATAGGTTCGGCCTAGATCAAGTAATCCCTCTTCAAGCTAACATGAGTGGTTCTGAAATTCTTTTTGGGCCAGACTTCAGAGTTCCCAGGGCTGGTCAGATTCTCGAGGAATGGATTAATATTAATCCAATAAGTATTGGGGCTGGACCGGCAGGAGGTACCCCAGAATATCACGCGTGGCTTCAAGAAGACAATGGAAACATAGATCCTAGCCCAGCAGGTGAGCCAGGCTTCGAGGATATCGGGAAGACAATTTGGATAAGACATGCTCGCTTGGGGACTATGGTTGTCACTCCCGAGATGTGGGCTCAAATGGCGAATATAATGCAGTATTTGGAGAATGCGGGAGCAGGTCCTAGCAATGATGGGGCGTCATCTTCATTTCCACCGCCGGCGTGATCAAGTGCAAAGATCTAGGCCAAGTCTTAGGATTGTTTTTACATTATGCCACTTTTGATGTATTTTAAATTATTGTCTCATCAATGTACTCGCTTTATTATTTCAATGAACTTGGCCTTTTATTTCCCAAACTCAAGTGTCTCAATTTAATGGCTTGGATCACTCTATCATAATCTCGAATATTTGGCGTTAGGCCCACCTCTGGCACAAAAGAGGTCCCATGCATAATAGGTCGCGCTATGATTTTTCTTTTGCGCTATGATTTTCTTTTGCTATGTGATTTGTTTGCTATGCGATATATGTTTCTTTCAACATTAATTGCTTATGTTAACAGTATTTTATCAAAATAGCAATTACTCGCACTATACTAACGTAGTTTTCTTCATTTTTGAAGGTTTTCTTTTATTTTGATTATTTCCCCAAAGGTTGATTCGTGTTGACTGCGAACTGGCGGATCACCCATACTTCACAAGATCAAAAGCACGAGCATCCGACAACATGAATGATTCAGGGGCATCTGAACAGAATGGCTTGGGACTTATCACCGTTCCGAGAGACGAACCTGAGGCTTCGGAGGGAAGGAATGCTGATGAACTCATCGCCCAATTAATGCAACAAATGGCCATCATGCAAAGTGAAATTGAGCGACTGCGAAATCTCACCAACCTATCCATTACCCTCAACACTCCTCCTCATGAACAAAGAACAAGTGCGGCAATCCCACCATCCTTTTCGCCTGTTGACTCGCCTGCCCCTCAACCATTTCCCTCAAACCCTCCACTTCACACAATCAATCCAAACGCCACTAATTCGCCCCCCATCCCACAACAAACTAATCTACAACAAACCGTCTCTCAACAATCTAATCCACAACAAGCCACCCCACAAACAACTAACCAAGCCATCCCGCAACAAAATAACCCGCAACAAGCCAACCCGCAACAAGCCAACCCACAACAAGTTAACTTTCAACAAGCCAATCCGTTACCCTTCACCACTCCATATGTTCCTCAGCCTTCAGTTATCCAAACTATCCCACTCAACCAGACTACCCCACTTACCCAAAGCTACCAAGCAACCCAACACATACCTTTGGCACACGCCGCTAACCATAACACGCAGTATGTGCCACCGGTATATGTAGCGGAAGCTCAACCCTTCACTACCCCATTACAAGCCGCAAAAACCAGAGGCCGATCCTTATGAGGAGATGGAAAGGGAAGCTAGGGCAAGAGCGGAAGAGAACGTTGCAAAGGAGATTCGTAGTCTGAAGGAAGCATTCAGAAGCATCCAAACCCACAAGGGATGTGAAGGACTTGAATACGAGGATCTGTGTATCCATCCCGATATTGAGTTGCCTGCTGGATATAAGGTGCCAAAATTTGATATGTTTGATGGAAAAGGAAATCCTCGGGCTCATTTGAGATCGTACTGTGACAAGCTTGTTGGAGTAGGGAAAGATCAAGCCATTAGGATGAAGTTGTTTATAAGGAGCTTGACAAGAGAAGCACTTGACTGGTACACATGCCAAGATCCGCAAAAATGGCATAGTTGGGGAGAGATGGCGCAAGAATTCATGGATAGGTTCGTGTTTAACACCGAGACCGTCCCGGACGATTCTATTTGATGAAGTTGGAAAGGAAGTCAACGAAACTTTCGAGAGTATGCTATGCGGTGGAGAGCGAGAAGCCGCAAAGGTCCAAATTTCCCCGATGGCGGAAAGTGAGATGACGACACTTTTTGTACAATCTCTAAAAGATGCAACATACTATGAAAGGTTGATAAGTGTCATCGGGCAGAAGTTTTCTGAAGTTATCAGGATGAGAGATTTCATAGAAGAAGGTATCAAGATAGGAAGAATCACAAATTTGGCAGCCTTGCAAGCAACAAGTAAGGCAATTCAATCAGATTCAATTGGGGGAGCAGTTAAGAAGAAGAAGGACGGAGTGTCCGCGGTCATGACCATCCAGGAACGTAGACCAAACCAGATGTTAACCTACCAATACCCTTCATCCCAGCCCGCATATTACAGCCAATACACCCAAACCCCTCAGCCTTATTACCAGCCTCCACCCGCTCCCTACCCTGTTTACCACACCCAGCCAACATATTGTCCACCTCGAGCACCCGCCTATCAAAGCCCATCACGATACCAACCAACCTACTCGCCTCAACCCCAATACCAACCACAAAACCGTCCACAAAATACACCCCGACCTCGTCCAAACTTTGAAAGAAAACCAGCTAAAACCTATACACAGTTAGCCGAACCTTTAGCCCAATTATATGAAAGATTGAGAACCGCAGGATACTCCAACCGATTCAAGGAAGAGTTCCTAACCCCCTTCCTGGATGGTATGATGGGACTAAACATTGTGCGTATCACTCAGGAGTTGCCGGACATGATACTGAAAATTGCCTTACTCTTAAAGATAAAATTGAGGCGTTGATCAAAGAAGGAATCATCCAGCTCAAAGGGGCTCCCCCAAATATAAACGACAATCCTCTACCCAATCATGGTGATGCAAATGTGAACATGATCGCCATTGATGAAGACTGTAACCTGGAAGGGACTATTGTACCGGTCAAAAAAAAGAGAAAAAGGTTGAATCATCGCCTTTATCGCTCCCGTAATTACAGTTCAAGTGAGGGCACCGATTGAAGTGGAAGTACTCACTCCCAGGCCTAAGATCACAGCCTTAGTTGCTCAGGCACCTTCTTTCAACACCAAAGCAGTTCCTTGGAATTACTCGGCTGATGAAAGGAACAAAGGAAAGGCAAAATTGGTTGTAGAAACTGTTGCTGCCGGGATGACAAGATCTGGGCGGTGTTATGCCCCCGAAGAGGTAGCACGAGGAGCACCGAGTAAGGAAAACAACCAAAAGAAAGCTGTGACCGAGGCTGAAGTAGAAGAATTCTGGAGGAAGATGCCAACTAAGGAATATTCGTGGTAGAACAACTAAAGAAAACACCAGCCCAAATTTCTTTATTGTCATTGTTGATGAGTTCGAAACCCATAGGAGCGCTTTAGTGAAGGTACTAACTGAAGCTTATGTTCCAGCTGAGACCTCTAGCGAGAAATTTTCAGCCATGGTTGGAGAAATTCTCGAAGCCCACAAAGTCTCTTTTCATGACGATGAGTTGCCACCTGAAGGTTTGGGGCACAACAAGGCATTGAACATCACAGTCAAATGCAGAGATAAGTTCATTTCTAAAGTGTTGATTGATGGGGGTTCAGCTGTTAACATATGTCCTATCGTTACTCTCCGAGCTTTAGGAATTGATATCGGAAAACTTCGTGATAGTCACGTGAGAGTCAAAGGTTTTGATGGAGCTCAAAGGGGTGTCGTAGGGGAAATTGACTTGGTATTGGAGATTGGACCCGTGGAGTTTACGGTCGAATTCCAAGTGATGGACATATCCGCTAGCTACAACTTGCTGATAGGAAGGCCATGGATCCATATGGCTGGTGCAGTCCCTTCTACCTTGCACCAAAATTTGAAATTTGTCTGGAATCATCAAGAAATTGTGATCCATGGAGAGGGCAACAATTCGATTTATCCCGAAAATTCAATTCCCGTCATTGAAAGTGTAGAAAGGCTAGATGGATCTTTTTCCATATTAAGGAAACCATGTGTACCACTCGAAGCTGAAAGGGTAAAGTTGCCACGCGTGCTTATGATGGTGGCTTGGGAAATGTTGAAGAATGGTTTTAAGCCTGGTCGGGGTCTTGGAGTGAACTTGGATGGAATAGTAGAACCAATTCAATTACCCGGTCAGAAGGATACTTTTGGTCTTGGATACGAGCCCACTCTTGAAGAAATTTCACTGGCTAGTCTCAAAAGGAAAGGTGATATTCCCTTGCCAAAGCCTGTCCCTCTCCCCGAATCAGTCATTTTTCAAGGCGTCTGTCACCCAAGTACCAGAGGAAGCTGCTGAAGACAACCTCGTGGAAGGTCTCAAGAATCTATTCATTGCCGAGGAAGAAGCTGAATGCAATGTGATTCTGAACGATTGCCCAGAAACTCCAACTATCTGGGATGCTGAGCCTGGAGATGCTTTAAACAATTGGACTTGTACCCCGCCCCCGGTTCTCCGGGAGTCTTGGTAGATGATTTGTATTAGTATTTGATGAAACAACGCGATTCAAATTTGAGGCCTGAATCGTGTTTATACTTTTGTTATGTTTTGCCTCCACCTTTTGAAAGCTTAAATGCCAAATCCAAACTATAATTTTCTATTTTAATTTCGTCTTCATTTAATTAATTTCTCTTTCTTTTTCAAAGAATCAAACTAATAAATCTGCCGATACTATGAATGTGACACATAATGAAACAAGCGAGCCCGTATTAAATGCCGAATCAGACTCTGAAAAATATGAAGAGGACATGCAACCCGAGGGGATAACTAAGGATTTTGAATATTTTGAGAATAAGCCAAAACCAAATTTGGACGAAACAGAAACTATAAATTTGGGAAATTCACAAATGAGGGAAACAAGAATTAGCGTCCATTTAACTCCGTCACAAAGGGAAGAATTGATCAACCTTTTGAGACAATATATAGACGTGTTCGCTTGGTCTTACGATGATATGCCGGGTTTAAGCACAGACATTGTTTCGCATAAGTTGCCTATTGATCCATCTTGTCCTCCAGTGAAACAAAAGAAAAGAAATATTAAACCGGATTTGAGTTTAAAAGTCAAGGAAGAAGTCTCCAAGCAATTTGATGCAAAGGTCATTCGAGCTGCAAGGTATCCCACTTGGCTAGCCAATATCGTGCCTGTACCAAAGAAGGATGGCAAAGTTAGGGTATGCGTGGATTATCGGGATCTCAACAAGGCTAGCCCGAAAGATGACTTTCCCCTCCCAAATATTCACATACTTATTGATAACTGTGCGAAGCATGAGTTGCAATATTCGTTGATTGCTTCGCAGATACCACCAAATTCTGATGGATGAAGAAGATGCTGAGAAAACGGCATTCGTCACACCTTGGGGAGTATACTATTATCGAGTGATGCCTTTTGGACTCAAGAATGCAGGTGCCACCTATATGAGAGCCATGACTACTATTTTTCATGACATGATCCACAAGGAGATTGAAGTCTATGTGGATGATATCATCATCAAGTCACGAAAGAGTTCAGATCACCTGACGGATTTGAAGAAGTTCTTTGACAAGTTGAGGCGCTACAATTTGAAATTAAATCCCGCAAAGTGTGCATTTGGTGTTCTCGCCGGGAAGCTCGTTAGGTTTTATTGTGAGCAGGAGAGGGCATAGAATTGATCCTTCAAAGATAAAGGCTATTCAAGAGTTGCCCGCCCCAAAGAGTCGAAAGGACGTGATGAGTTTCCTCGGTCGACTCAACTACATTAGCCGGTTCATAGCACAATCGACAAGAATATGTGAGCCGATAATCAAGCTATTGAGGAAAGATGTCGCTACCAAATGGACGGAAGATTGCCAACGAGCTTTTGATAAAATCAAGGAGTATTTGTCTAATCCGCCTTTTTGGTGCCTCCGTGTCGGAAGACCTTTGTTATTATATTTGTCCGTGTCAGAAAATGCATTTGGATGCGTGTTGGGACAACATGATGAAACAGAAAGAAGGAGCAAGCAATATACTATTTGAGCAAGAAGTTCACGCCTTATGAGGCCCGTTATACTTTGTTGGAACGCACCCGCGTTCTTTTGACTTGGGTTGCACAAAAGTTGAGACATTACCTATCTGCATATACTACTTATCTCATCTCAAGGATGGATCCACTCAAGTATATCTTTCAGAAGCCCATGCCTACTGGGAAGTTAGCCAAATGGCAAATTTTGCTAAGTGAGTTCGATATTGTATATGTTACCCAAAAGGCTATCAAAGGGCAAGCAATAGCGGATCATCTTGCTGAACATCCCGTAGATGAAGAATACATGCCTCTCAAAACTTATTTCCCCGATGAAGAGGTGTTGTTTGTCGGAGAAGATATCTCAGAAGAATATCCAGGGTGGAGAATGTTCTTTGATGGGGCCGCAAACTCCAAAGGAGTTGGCATTGGAGCAGTTTTAGTTTCGAGACAAAGCAAGATTATCCAATTTCAAAGAAAGCTCGTAGGTTTCCGTGCACCAACAATATGGCAGAATATGAAGCTTGTATCCTTGGACTTAGAATGGCAGTTGATATGAACATACAAGAATTATTGGTTATAGGTGATTCTGACTTATTGGTTCATCAAGTACAAGGCGAATGGACCACTAAGAACGTGAAGATACTTCCGTACCTGCATTGTGTGAAAGATTTGTGTAAGAGATTTATCAAGGTGGAATTCAAACATGTCCCAAGGGCTCAAAATGAGTTCGCGAATGCTTTGGCAACCTTGTCCTCTATGATTCAGCACTCGGACAAGAATTACATAGATCCTATCAAGGTGAATGTGCAAGATCAGCAAGCCTATTGTTTCCATGTAGATGAAGAACCTGATGGAGAACCTTGGTACTATGACATTAAGAAGTATCTCAAGGCAGGAGACTATCCAGAAGGCATAACCAGTGTTCAGAAGAGAACACTTCGAAGATTAGCAAACCACTTTTTCCTAAATGGAGAAATCCTTTATAGGAGGACTCCAGATTTAGGATTATTAAGGTATGTTGATGCCAAAAAGGCGGTCAAGTTGATTGAAGAAATACATGGCGGTACATGCGGACCTCATATGAATGGTTTTACTTTGGCTAAGAAAATTCTACGAGCCGGCTATTTTTGGATGACTATGGAAACAGACTGCATTCGTTTTGTGCAAAAGTGTCACCAATGTCAGATTCATGGTGATTTGATTCGCGTCCCACCAAATGAATTAAATGTGACGAGTTCTCCTTGGCCATTTGCGTACTTGGGGCATGGATGTTATTGGTCCTATCGAGCCGGCCGCATCAAATGGACATAGGTTCATTTTGGTAGCCATCGACTATTTCACAAAATGGGTAGAAGCATCTTCGTACAAGTCAGTGACGAAGAAGGTAGTGGTAGACTTTGTTCGCAATAACATCATTTGTCGATTCGGAATCCCTGAGTCAATTATAATAGATAATGGAGCTAATCTTAATAGTGGTCTGATGCGGGAGATATGCGAGACATTTAAGATTACTCACCGCAATTCCACCCCTTATCGTCCTCAGATGAATGGAGCAGTTGAAGCAGCCAACAAAAATGTTATATCCCGTATTTTATACATTGGGACATTCCGAGCTAACCATGGAAAGTTAAGGACAGGACTATTCCGGGATACGAGGTTGAGACTTTTAATGTTATATCCCGTATTTTTGTACGTTGGATTATTCATAAGTGGTGGTCCACGTGTTGAGATTTTTTTTGACATATGACAAGTTATATGAATAATATATGTGAAGTTAAACACAACTCAAGAAGGACCCTTGAGCCAAATCAAAGTGGAAGTCCTCCAAGCAAATATTTTTAAGTAACGTTTTCGGGTGATCGACTTTGAGGGGCGAAACGGTATTATAAGTTTGGAATTTGGAAAAATACCAAAGATAGAAGTTGTAGATAATTAAATTAGCTTTCCAACCATAGGGAACCTACGGATGACATCGGATAAGGAGATATGAATATTTTAAAGTATAAAGGTCGAGGAACGGTATTCGGCCCAACCCGATTCCAAGTCGGGTCGCCCAATACCCATGCCATTTAAGTGAAATTTTCAGCTTTCTCCTTCATTTTTCAGACCAAAACGTCCAGAATTTTCAGAGAGAAAGAGGAGAGGTAGAGAGAGAAACCAAATTTTGACCATAATCTAAGCCCCGAATCGCGAAGCTCGTGCGCAGAGAAAAGTGTTGACGTTGCGTTGCCTTCAATTTGGGCTAAAAATCAGCCAAGAAAAAGAGGGTGACGTGTTGGCGATACTTAAGGTAAGACTAAGGTCCCTTTTTCATTGTTAACAAGTTTAATTAGAGTTTTAACGGATTAGAACGGAGAAAATAATGCGTTATAAACTAGTTTGTTATTTTGTTGAGATTTATGGATTAAGGGGATATTTTATGTGGGTTAAATGGTTGGAATTAGCTGTGTTATGGATGTTTTGAATGTGTTGTAGTGTGTAAAAGTGGATGGAAATCATGATATGTTGTGTGTTGAAGTGTGGGCCGTATATGGTGTTGAAGGAGACATGATGGACTAATTTTATTTAGTGTATTAGTTGATGATTGTTGTGGATTATATGATGAAGATGAAGGTTTAATGATTTAAATTGAAGTTGTAATTGTTTGTGGGTTGTTGTACAAGTTAATGTGATTTTAGCATAGTTTCTTGAATTTATGAGAATTATGTTGTCAATGTGTGGATCAGTTAATGAATTTGGAAGAAAGAATGGGGTTGTAGTTCTTGTTGAATGTGGACGTTTTCGGGTGGAGTAGTACATTGCTTGGGTTGGTTTGAATATTTTGCGGATTGTTGGAAGTGTTCTTGAGTCGTGTTTGAATGGTTTCGGATTAGTGCTTGAATGTGTGAGCATTGATGTTGACTTGATTATATATGGTTGAATTGAATGTAATTGGAATGTTGTCGAATTATTTTACAATGTTAGAATACATTTTGAATTACTTATTGATGTTGTTAGTATGGTTGTTGGTGTTGTTGTTGATGATATTGGTCAACAGTTGAATTCTCGGGGTTGTTGAATTTATATGTAAATGCCTTAATGTCTTTCTGCTAGCTTAGAATCGATTTCTAAGTGCCTAGACTAATGTTTGGTGCCAAATGATGTTATTGTAGATTTTGAGAAGCCGAGACTTGAATTCGGATTAGCTTAGGAAGCGGACGAGGTATGTAAAGCTTAACCCTTCCTTCTCATGCCTTAGTTGTAAATAGGCTATGACAGAGAAATATTCTTGCATCCGAGTATGCCACGATTCTTATTTGCATTTTATTTTGACATTCGTAATGTAATGGAATAATGGCCCTGTCTTTGAAATAATTGGTTTTCAAATGTTGCTAAAAGTTTTGTAAAGGGTTCTCTCGTCGAAAACGAAACTACGCCATGATATGCTCGTGGGATGTTCCATAGCGTATAATGATTAACCTTCCATAGGCGGGCTCGGATTGGTTGACGTCCGTCCGTGGGTCCCGCCTACTTTTCTTTGTATAGTTCCCATTTGACAAAACTTTATGGCTACCATAAATATGGTTTACTTATCATAGAATGATGATTATGCTTTCAATCCATAATATGTCATATGGTTTTAACACGTATCTATGAATTCCAAAGCTCTATTCGTATGTCCCCGAGCGACGTTTTAAACTTGATTTGATTAATGTTTTGGTTCTTAAGTAATGGTTTGTTTTGATTATGCTATTGAGTCTTTGAAAATGTTTTCGATCGCATATGGTTATTCACGACTCACATTCGTGCGCACTATGAAAATGATTTCAATTTTTATTATTCAACCGTGTATATATTATGAACTGTGTCGCTGACCCGATTCCCAGACGTATATATGCTATGATGTTTGATGTGTGCTATACGGATATATGAAACCTTCAGTATGATGTGTTATGGCGCCAATGTCCGACATTGATTTGTATTTTAAAAATAAGCATTTTGGTATTCTTTGCATTTACAATTCTCATTATGATCCTATTTACTATTTTCATGCTTTGCATATGCTATTCCGTGCACGACCCCTTTCTTGACTTTGGAAAAAGTACGTTCGATACTTGTTTGGGTGGTATATATATATATATCCAGTCAAAGCGCTCCCCAAATACTTTGGACCGCATTCCGTTATTATACATACGTAATGTTTGTTTCAATCCCGTCAATGATTCGTTATTCACAAGGTCCGTAGAATATGTGTGGGTTAATTTTTTTTCAAATTTTCGGGACGTCCCCCGTTAATGACAAAGATACCATCCGCCGGAAGTTGTGACCGTATATATATATATATATATATATATATATATATATATATGTTTATTTGTCTCATAAGATCCGATTATGTCGGCTAATGTCCGACCTTTGTATATATGTAAGCTATTTGTAAATTATTTATCACACTATATACATATTTACAAAAAACATCAAGAGGATATTGCGGAAGAATTGATAATTACCGACATTGGCATGAAAAATTTTGGCCCTTCTCGGTTATCGCACTTTTAGGACTTCAACCGGGGCAACCCCTTATCTTTTGGTCTAAACGATTGTTTACCGAGGTCAAATACCATCCTTGTTTCCAAGAAGTTGAGTTAAGTTGCCAAATGGATACAAAATCGATATGAACAATTGATGCTCAGACGAAAAGAGAATGAATGCGGTTTGTCATGGAGGTTAAATGTTTCCAAGAAGGTAAGACCGAGACAATTCAAAGCAATTGGTGTTGACCCACACCAAAATGAAGCTAAGGGAAAATTCAAGAGGCAAGGCCTTATATGGTCCACCGAAGTTAACAGGAGCGTTAATTTTAGCGGAAATGGATGGCGAAGTTGTAGAAAGCTATCAATGCAGATGCCGTCAAAATACTATAGAGCTTTTCATTTTATATGTAATGTTTTATAATGTCTTTCTATGTAATGAAAACTACATTCCCTCGGCGGGATACGTAGGAAACCCACATCGGGTTTGGTCTCTTTAAGATAGAAATTTCTAAAATTTCCATTTGCTTGTAAGTATGAACTACGCCTAAATTCCCTTTTTACATAGGCTTCGGTCACATTATCGAAAATTTCAATTTTATTTTGCCTTGTATGTTTTGAACTACGCCCGACCCGATTCCCGTGGCGGGATACGAGTTTTCGGTCACATTATTAAAAATTTCAATATTTATTTTGCCTTGTAGGAACACTTGGCCCGATTCCCCTCAACTGGTCTCATGTTAAAAGTTCCATCTCCTCCTATGCCGAAAATTTTTTTAAAGGGCATCATTGCAAGAAGACATCGAGAGATAAGGTCAATTGAACCGTCGCAAGAAAAGACGTTTTTGTTTCACAACGTATCATGGTTCAAATGTATCGGCGGAATTATTTATCACTATATATATTTATCACAAATTTATGCATATTTCCTTTTATAATAATATGTTAGTTGGCCAAGACTTAAAATAGGCGGAGGTTACAAGTCCAAACAAAGGTCGAGGCATCAAATGGATCTTCAAAGTCAACACGAGTCAACCTCCCCCAAAACTTACAAATTTCTTTGAGCTTCTCATAAATGCTTTCTAAATGTTTACACCGCAAGGACTATGTTCGAACGGTTTGCATCTAGGAGAAATTATTTCGCTTTCAATAACATCGAATTTTACCGCTTAAGTTTTACAAAGATTTTCAAATATATCGATGCACAAATATTTCCTACTGCTTTCAAATGCTCCGCATAAATGCTTTCAAATACACTGCACATGCATCGCACCACTGCTTTCAAACGCTCTGCATGAATGCTTTCAAATGCACTGCACACGCATCGCACACAAATGCTTTCATTTGCTTCACAAATGCTTTTAAATGCACCGCACATGCACATCGCACCCGCACCGCACAAATGCTTTCATTTTAAATGCTTTCAAATACACTTTTGCACTACCGCAACAAATGCTTTCATTTACTCCGCACCGATGCTCTCAAATGCACCGCACTACTGCTTTCAAATGCACCACTTGCTTTCAAATGCCTTGCATGCCCACTTTAAGAAACACTGCACACGCACCGCATAAATGCTTTAAATTGCTTCGCGCAAATGCTTTCAAACACACATGCACCGCACAAATGCTTTAAAATTCACTGCATAAATGCTTTACACCATGAGTCATGCTGGTTTGAAAACCTCATTTTCATCAATCATTGGGTTTTAAAGAAAACCTCATTATGCCGGCTTAGAAAGCCTCATTTTCATAAATCATTTGGCTTAAATAGCCTCATCTTCATATCTGGTTTAGGGCCTCATTTTCATTAATCATCGCCAAAGGCATCATTCTCATGAATCATCGGCCTAAGACCTCATTTGCATTTAGCCTTAGCTAAGGCTATTTTACGTCGCTTTACTTTCGATATTTATTTACTAACTATTTTATCTAGTTTAAGTTTCGCAGGAGCTTTAGCGCAACGTGGAACTATTTCTTCGGCAGTGAACTGGGGCAATTTGTTGGGAAGGGTAATCAGACTTCCCAACAAAGGTCAAGGGTCTACCTCGAACGCTCGTCTCTACCCCCAAATATTCCGTTCACATCCATAACCCGATCATCGAATTCGCACGTGATCATAGTCATAATACCCAGTGTCATTATAATTCGACACTGGGACAATATTTTTCAAAGATTCGCACCAATCGTGACCTGTTATTCATAGGTGTCGTAGTCATCCCAGAACTACACACGGCCTGATTCTCGTGCAACCCGAGATATGTAGGCAACTCGGAGACCGGAGTTCGGCCGCAATGCTCTCAAATTTTTTCTTTACCCTTATAGTCTCCCATTTTCTTGTAGTCGGGACAAAATAGGCTACTAAGTCAACGTCTTTGCCCGAAAATTCTTTCATCATTACCGGTCAAAGAGGGACAAGTTGTTGACACCCGATTTTGTCCCGCCCTTTTCCAAAATATTTATTTGCGAATAGTTATGTATACTTTACCACGGTTATTTGCTTTCTATTAATTTGATCATTTCCCACTGTCCAACATAGTCATCACCTATTATCGTTATTATTATTATTATTATTTTTATTATTATTATTATTATTATTATTATTATTATTATTATTATTATTTTTTATTATTAATTATTATATTTATTATTATTACTATTATATTATTATTATTATTATCGCGAGCATTAATATTATATTATTATAATTATTATTATGTTATTATTATTGTTATTATATTATTATTATTGTTATTATTATTATTATTATTATTATTATTATTATTATTATTATTATTATTATTATTATTATTATTATTATTATTATTATTATTATTATTACTATCATTTTTCATCATGCTGCGAGCACTTAATATTATAATCACGGTGGTCACTCTTAACATTTCTATTTATCATTCTATGCAAAGCGCACGACATTTATTTTATTGAACGATAGCATTTCTTTACCGCACGACTTTCATAATATATATACATATATTTCATTTATTTGAATACCGATAAATATATATATTTTTACACGTTATATATAATTAAACAAAGAGTGTTCGTCATTTAATTTTTTTTTAAATTCAAATTTACATAAAATCGGTCCAAATTTGGTCAATAATAGTCCCATACCCATTCCATCCCAACTTTTCCACGTGGATGCCACACGCAAGTGCCACGTCGCGCCAAGTGGTTCAAAACACACTACCACATCTCCCCATACGGCCATGCCTCCCACATTTCCCACATGTCCCCCGCCCGTGTCATCCCGTGTGTATATTTTCCTAAATACTAAACTACCCTCCACTATATGAAACCTAACATTTTCTTTTTTCTATCCCATTTTCTCATTTTTCTCCATAAGCTATTGTCTCCTTACCATTTTCGTAAAATCTTCTCCTTCTCCTCGTTAAATCCATGGCGAACGATTTTGTCTCCTTGTTTAAGGTAAACCTCGCCCTCACCGTCGAAGTTGTGCCTCCCCAATTCGGGTAGGGTTCGACTTTCCTGCCCCATAGCCGATGACCTGTCTCGCAGTCTTTCTTTTTTTCAGCCGTGCTAGCTTGTAAGACTAAGCTTTCCGTTTTAAATAAAGATCAAGGCGTTTGGTCCCCTCCCCATTAATTGAGTCAACGAAAAGCCAAATTTTCTTTTCCGATATCTAGGAAAAAATCAACCTTTGCGATCGTTTTTGACTTTGAACAAATTTGGGTTTTGTTTGGAGCCACAAATTTTGAAATTCGAAACCCTAATTTGAGGCTATAAATACAAATTTTGAGAACCATTTTTAGGGGGTTTTTTTTTTTGGAACGTTTATGCCTATTCTCAAAAAATATAGTTGTAGCCTTACAAAAAAAAAAAGAAGAAGAAAGAGAGCAAAAATAGTCAGAAATTACTCCATTTTTCGTTTTGGTCTGAGACTTGGTTAATCCGAGCGGATTCGAGTTTGTCGTGTTCGAGGATAGATCCAAGGCGTAAACTCCGGTGTTTGCAGTCGTGTAATGGTTCTCCTTTCGGTCATTATTTTTTAGTCTATTTAAATATTTCCTTTTGTTTATGTGGTCTAGAATAGTAGTTCATGCTTGTTGTGTAGATTAGTCTTTATTTAATCATGTTTTAGTTCAATTTAGTAGCTTATCAATTTTGTGTAGAATAGGTCATGTGCTCCACATTGTTCTGTTTTATGTAGTTACTCTACTTTTTGAGTTAGTTAATTGATCATAGTCTGTGTGTGGTTATGTGACCTATTCAATTGCTAATCATGTATTGTTTTAGTTATTAGTCTAGGTTGCATAGTTTATTCAATCCATGCCTATATGCTCAAATAGATTGTGTACCAATAGTCTTTCTTCGATTTTGTTGATGTTTTCTAAATAGGGTTTAAACATGTGACCTCTATAATATGGTTATAATGTTCACTTGTCCGAGCTTAGTTGATTTAGTTTGCTTAATCTGTCTAAACACTTGCTTGCTTGAATTTAACTGAGAAATCCTAAGTTGGTTATTGGCCTATTCACTAACTTGTGTGCAACTTGCTAATTATGGAGTGTTCCTATGCTTTAAGGTCTATTGGTCTCTACATTGATTATGTCAAAAATAAATTATCGAAGTTATTGTTTAGGATTTGTATTCCACTATGCTTAATATTGAGACTATCCATGATTTTTTGGGCCTATGCTTACATCATATTAACTTGTTAAACCCCAATTAATAGTTGACTAAGTGTAAAAATATTACTACTGGTTGAGCCTGCCACATTGCTTTTAAGGGATGTTTGGCATTTTCAATTTAGTTTAAACTTGCAACTCATTAACTATGCTTTTTTATGTGCCGTGTTTTCCACGTAATATCAGCTTTTTGATTACATAGAATATTGTTTTCCCTTAAAATACGCACATGCTAGGAAGTTTGGATATCCAATTGGTTTGTAGTGTTCTTAGATCTCATGTGTTAACGAGTCTATTTTCCCTCTTCTTGAAGCAAATTTTATTGGAAATTTGTTGTGATTAACACGCTCGGTTCATATACAAAGATCAGAAAGGTGTTGGAATTTAAATAAATGGAGTAGGATTAGGCAGTCATTGATAAAGGGATCAATACACTTAGACCATTCAAAATTTGTAGAAGCAGTTCCCTTTTTCTGTTTATTTTTTTTTTTATATATATATATTTTTTATCTTAAGGTTTTTTACTTCAAGAGTGCGGAAATCTATGTTCATGAATGGTGTTTCAAATGTGTTAAGTGTTTTACCTTCTTTTAGTTGATTTCCCATGAAAGTCCGCACTTTTCCTTTTATATGTTGTTAACATTTGTGTTGCATATTGGGTGTGTACAAAGTATACATGACTTGATATCTAGAGTGTATACGGGGAAGGTATATTTTGTATACCCTGGACAAGCTTCTAACTGCCTTACTCAAGTTAAGTTTTTTGGGGCATGTTGTACATCGCACTTTGGTTGTTTCTGTTCGTTATTACTTATTCATTTGTGAAACTTTGCCATGGTTGAAAGTGTCCATTCGTCGTATACTACACAGCAGGTACCTCGATATATGACGCATGCATGGAGCTCTAGTCATTGCTATATTTTTCGTGCGTATTCTCGCTTGGCTGCAAAAGATATATTTGAACTATAAGAAAGATGGTCGAATTAGTATGGCGGCTTTGTGTTTAAATTATGACATGTTCCTCATTAATGTGATTTTGTTTGGCTGAATCCGTGCTAATCTCGTTTTCGTCCTTTCTTTTACATGTACGCTTCCGGAGCAAAATGGAGTCCGCATAAAAGGCTCCCACTGTTGCACAGTTTCTTGCCGTCGCCAGTATTGGAATCCGCGTCTTCTTTTCAGCCAATTCTCTCCCTCTCTTGAAAATATCCGAACAAATGCAGGGAGAAGAAAGGATTACTGTTGCATTTTTGCTCGTATTTAGATTACTAACCGTTTTTATTTTCTCGTTTGTGAATATTTATTTGATTCGATTAAGTTTATTGACCATAGAGATTAAAGTAGACGGGGTAGTTGATATTGGAAAAACTAGTGGTGCCAACATATATAAATACGGGTTCAAGCATATTGTTCACAAACATTTTTTAAGTTTGGTATAGTTGCACATGTTTTTACAATTGAGCATAAGTAAAAAGAAAAAATGATTAGAGGAATCGCTCATATTTTAAAAAAATTAAATTATCGGGTTTTGCTAAGATTAATCACTTATAGTTATTTTATAATTTCAAGTCCAAAAGCTATTTAGATCTTGCAAACAAAAAATACTTAGTGATTTTCTTCAATTGAATATAAATGCCTTCATGTTGGTTTTTGATACATTGAAAATCAAAGGTTTTATTTTTTTAATCAATTTGGATCTCTCTCTTTTTGCAATGACTTTTCATTCATTTCATTTGAGAATATATAGTTAAAGTAAGTAAATTTTAAGCATTGTCGTATCTTAAAAGCTAATCCGCATTAGTTATAATAAACATCGTATTTTCTTTAAACTATTTTAGTAATATATTTTAACTCCTTTTTAATTAATCTAAGTTTGGCCGGATTAATCGTTTTTAACGAATCTTAAAGGATGCCTAACCCCTTGCCTTTAGGATAATTAGAACCCTTACCTAGAATTTATTAGGTTCGTAAGACCTTAAAAATGGAGTTTAGTTTAGCAATATTTAGTTAATAATTAGGTGTCCTAATTCACCATTAAAATAATTAGGTGGCGACTCCTTAAGTCAAGTATATAGGAATCACCAATATGTTGTACTCCGCTTTGACCCGGTTAAAATGGGGTATAGCATTAAATACCCCAAAACTCGTTTCATTGCCATTTAATGAGTTTGATTGGGATTACTTGTGAAACGACTCAGCTTACTAATAGCACATGCTATGTCTAGTCGTGTACAATTCATGATATACATTAAACTTCCTAATACTCGTGCATAGTCCAAGTGTGAATCACTTCACCTTCGTTCTTTTGAAGTACAAAACTTACATCAATTGGAGTCTTTGCAACATTGAAATTCAAATACTTGAACTTGTCAAGTACCCTTTCAATATAATGAGAATGTGATAATGCTAGACCTTGTGGAGTTTTATGAATCCTAATTCCTATGATTAAATAAGCAACTCCTTAGTCTTTCATATCAAATTTGCTAGCCAGCATACACTTCGTAGCATTTATGTCGGCAATATCTCTACTCATTATCAACATGTTATCAACATATAAACAAACAATGACTTCATGATTTGGAGTATTATTAATGTAAACACATTTGTTACACTCATTAATCTTAAATCCATTTGCAAACATTGTTTGGTCAAATTTTGCATGCCATTGTTTGGTGCTTGTTTTAGTCCATAAAGCGTCTTAACAAGTTTGCACACTTTCCTTTCTTTACCAGGAACCATGAAACCTTCAGGTTGTTCCATGTAAATTTCTTCCTCTAAGTCTCCATTTAAGAAAGTTGTCTTAACATCCATTTGATGGATTTCAAAACCATACACGGCCACTAGTGCTATTAACATCCCAATAGATGTTATCCTTGTTACCGACGAGTGCGTGTCAAAATAATCAAGACCTTTTTTTTTTTTTTTTTTGTCTATAACATTTAACAACAAGTCTTTCCTTATATTTCTCAATAGTGCCATCAGCTTTTATTTTCCTTTTGAAGATCCATTCGAACCTAAGGGTTTGTTTCCAGAAGAAAGATCAACCAATTCCCATGTATGATTGTTTAAGATTGTCACGACCCAACCCCGTAGGCCGTGACTAGTGTCCGAGCTGGACACTCATATACACACAATGAACTATAATCAGTCCACAACTAGCATGATAAGAACTTATATATAACAAGGCAAGACGCCGTCTCAAAACTGTCGCATATATAGACATCTCATAGCAACCTGTCTCCTGAGGAGTTACAACTTTCAACAAATAACATCGCACATAAGTCGGCAAGGCTATCACAATATAGGGGAACGTCCCAGCCATACACGAGCCGACAAGGCTACCATAACACACAACCTCCAAAACATGTATATATATATATATATATATATATATATATATATATATATATATATATATATATATATATATATATATATATATATATACGCGCCGACAAAGGGGGCCACTACCACACATAACATCCCAAAACATGTATATACGCAAGCCGACAAAGTCGCCACTACGAAAAGAGGGAACGCCCAAAAACATAAGTCATACGAATACAAGCGACAAGAACTATATACAACCTGCATATGTCTACAGACCTCTAAGAGTAACAACGGTATCATATGATGGGACGGGACCCCAAGTACCTATCGAACAGACATATATACAACGAAAGGATCTATACCCAAAAGGCTAGGCTCGGGACAATGGAGCACTCAAGTCAGGCTAAACGAAACCACAAGGCGGCGGATCACCAAAAGCAAGAATTTGTACTGCGAGCATGAAACGCGGCCCAGAAAGAAAGGGGGTCGATGATATTGTGCGAGTATATAAAGCATGAAATACGAAATGATTATGAATTCGAAATAAGTACGATAAACGAGTACAATAACCGGGATACCAAAATGCTTGCTTTTGAAATGCAAATCATGCATGTCAATATCATATATCATATCAGAGCCCGTTGTGGGACTCGGTGAACATAGTCGCCGCCCAGGTCTTTGGCACCATAACACGGATACTCCGTAACACGAGATAACTCCGTAACACGGCATAACTCCGTATCACGGCATAACACCGTATAACACAAACATAACACCATAACACGGCGTAACACCATATATATATATACGTGCCGGCCTCTAGCGAGGGACTCGGTGAACCATGCAGTGGAGGTGTGCACGATGACATACCGGCCCGGGACTCGGTGAAAGATGTAATAACAGTATGCACGAGCAGAGTAGTGAGTAACCATATGCATATAAATCATCATTTGAGACTCAATAGATAAGTAAACTAATCAACGCTCGAGTATCAGGATGATAGTCATATTCAGTACTCTTTGAATATCATTATAAACTACATCAAATAACGCCTCGGGGATCATAGACATGTATCAAACTAATACGGGAAGCCTTATAAAAGTTATGGTCATTAGTCATTATAGAGTTTTTTAGAATAGGAACTTTCATGTATCATTTACTACCCGACATATAGAAAGCTCGAGGGCGGTAAGCTCGACTATTTTAAGAATTCTAATGTCAAGAGGTGAATAAGAATCATAAAACATGCTCGGAACTTATGAATAGAATTACCCCAAAGCTCGTATCTTATCTTAATTACATCTAGGACATGCCAAAAGAAAGAAGGGATAGGCTTTACATACCTTTTAGCGACTATTCGTAAATCCGTTCGCCTCGTCGCTCTTTTATCCTATTTAATATAAGAGTAACGTTATCGTTAGTAACTATATTTTCTAGTTCGTAAATCCGTAGGCCATCGCTTATAGAACTTATTCTTTAACCTATATGTCTCGTTTAGGGTTTTTCATTATTCAAGGACTTAACGAAAATCGGGCGGCATTTCCTATATATTCGCCTAACCCGAATTTCCAATTATTCTCCTGTTGACACAAAAATACCAACAACAGAGATATACATATAAAATTCTCACAATCCAGCCCATAACTATTCTAAATCCATTTCAATCCACGATTTCACATAATAACAATTTCATGTATTTTCTTACTTTCGATTTCGTCCAATTCAATTTTAGTAATCTCATTACAACATCATTAATACAACTACACCATAAAATAGGAAAATCTTACCACAATTTCCTCGGAGAAATTTGTATGCTTAATTGTTCCGATTTCACAATTTCTTCTTCCGCAATTTAATACCCAACGTTGCTATCACTTCCTTGAACTCATAATTCAATTTGAAACTCAATCAACAACAAGAAGCAAAATTTTTTCTTAAAAACCATGGCTGGCCGAACCATGGCTGCCATGGTTATGCATATATTTTTTTCTCTTTTGTTCAATATTGTATGGAAGATGATTCATTAAGTCACTCTTGGTGACTTATATATGAGTTCTTTAGGCCCTACACGTGCCCTTCTATGTGGCATCATTCCCCCCCCCCCCCCTCCCTCCTTCTTTTTTTTTTAATTAAAAATCGGGTGGGGCCCACTTTGGTAATTAATATTAATGAATTTTAATTAATCACTAATTCTTGCTTAATAATATAATAACAAATAAGATAACCCCAATCTCCAATAATATTTTTATACTAAATAAAATTTATAAACAATTCGTGTATTAATTAAATTCGGGAATAAAAAGTCTCTATCTCATACCCCGAAATAGTCTTGTCCTTAAACTTATCGTGACTAGCTTCAAATGTCCCAATGTACAAAAATACGGGATATAACAAAGATTGATTCAATCTCACTATTGACTGCCTCTTTCCAAAATGGTAAATCCGAAGAGGACATGGCTTCTTTAAACGTTTGAGGCTCATTTTCAATAAAAAAAAAAAGTCACAAAATCCGGTCCAAAGAAAGTAGATGTCCTTTGACGTTTTCTACACCTTGGATCCTCTTTAGTTGGTGTATTTTTGGTTGGTTTTTCCCGTGGTCGTTTAGATCTTTCGCCAGACAACTCACATTCATTTTTATATAGATAAATGTTTTCAAAGAATTCAGCATTATCTGATTCAATTACCGTATTAACATGGATGTCGGGATTTTCAGATTTATGAACAAAAAACTGACATGCTTTACTGTTGGTTGCATATCTAATAAAAACACAATCCACATTTTTTAGTCCTATTTTGACCCTTTTGGGCATAGGAAATTGTACTTTAGCTAAGCAATCCCACACTTTGAAATATTTCAAGTTAGGTTATCCTCCTTTCCATTTTTCATATGGAATAGATTGTGTTTTGCTGTGGGGCACTCTGTTGAGTATTCGATCAGCTGTAAGGATAGCTTCCCCCTACAGGCTCTGTAGCAAACTGGAAACTTATTAATAAAGCATTCATAATTTCCTTTAATATTCGATTTTTCCTTTCCACAATTTCATTGGATTGTGGTGTGTAAAAGCGATAGTTTGATGGATAATTCCATATTCTAAACATCTACGCAAAGGAGATTCATACTCTCCACCCCTATCACTTCTTATCATTTTTATCTTTTTAGTCAATTGATTTTCAAATTCAGTTTTGTATTGCTTAAATGCGTCAATTGTTTCATCCGTACTATTAAGCAAATAAACATAGCAATATCGAGTGCAATCGTCAATAAAAGTTATGAAATACTTTTTCCCACTGCGAGATCCTATTGACTTCATATCACAAATATCTATATGAATTAAGTCTAAAGGATTGGAATTCCTCTCAATAGACTTATAAGGATGTTTAACAAACTTAGATTCAACACATATTTGACACTTTAATTTATTACACTCGAATTTAGGCAATACTTCTAAGTTGATCACTTTACGCAAGGTTTTGTAGTTGACATGTCCTAAACGAACATGCCATAAATCATTTGACTCCAATAAATAAGAAGAAGCTAGAATTTTATTAATACTGTCAACAACCATTACATTGAGTTTGAAAAGGCCCTTTGTGAGGTAGCCCTTTCCAACATACATATCATTTTTGCTTACAACAACTTTATCAGATACAAAAACACATTTAAATCCATTCTTGACTAGTAGGAAAGTTGAGACTAAGTTCTTCCTAATTGTAGGAACATGAAGAATATTGTTAAGCGTCAGAACCTTGCCGGAAGTCATCTTCAGGAATGTCTTCCGATATCCTTCAACCTTGGCTGTTGCAGCATTTCCCTCTAAGCTCTTCTTTGAGTCCCGCTGGAGTATATGTAGCAAATGCTTCTTTGACAGCACAAACATGTCGAGTGGAGCCAGAGTCAATCCACCACTCTTTTGGGTTTCCAACTAAATTGCAATCCGTGAGCATAGCACATAGATCATCAATGTCATCATCTTCTTTTCCCACCATGTTTGCCTGATCTTTTTTCTTATTTTTCTTAGGGGCCCCACAATCTGGAGCCTTATGTCCAGCTTTCCCATAATTATAGCAATTGCCTTTGAATTTTTTCTTATTTTGTTCCTTCCGCTGTCCTGAAGGCTTCTTCCTTTTCTTATTCTTTGGAGCAGCTTCCTCAATGATGTTTGCTCCCATTATCGTTGAATTTTCACGCGACTTCCTTTCGGCCGCTTTATTATCCTCCTCGATCTTCAAGCGAATCACGAGATCTTCCAGCGACATTCCTTGCGCTTGTGTTTCAGATAGTTTTTGAAGTCTCTCCATGAAGGAGGCAACTTCTCTGTTACACCTTGGAAATTTCTCCTTAGCGTACAGTGAATGGACTAACGAAGGGCATGATGTATACGAGGTTGGACAAGTAAGAAATAGTATTTGATGGTCCTAATTAAGATTTCCAAAGACATTCGAGTTAAGAAAAGAAAGTTGTTAAGGGAAGCGAGTTGTAAGTTGAGTGTGTCGGGCAAAAGTACGAATATTGAGTTAATTGTGTTTTAATGATGCTTCGAGGAAGAGTTATAACGTCCCTTAGATTGGTATTGAGGTGTTAAACAAGTGTTAAGAAGGTTCCATAAGGATCGGAGATCAAACAAGTCGACGAGAACAAGTCTCGAAAAACTGAGCAAACATACGGCCAGACATACTGGCCGTATAAAATGTATGGACCGTATGTCCAACCGTAGATCCATCCCAGTATACCATGTCTCACTGGACCAGATCTACGGCCAAACATACAGCCAGTAGAAAACATACGGACCGTATGTTAGTCCGTAGATCTCGGTCGGGACTGAATTCAAATTAATATAAAGGGACCTCTTTTCATTTCATTTTTCATCTCCACCATTCAAGAAACCTCTAGAACACTCCATACACTTCAATCACAAGAAAATAAACTTCAATCACAAGAAAATAAAGGAAATCAAAGATCAACAACAAGAAATGGGGAGAATCAAGTGTATGAAACCCCATTAAAAGCCATTCAAGTCAAGAAATCCTAAGAGAGTGAAATAGGGTTTTGGTGCAAAAGGTGTATCACCATTCAAGTCCTATTCATCCATCATCTAAGGTGAGTTTTATGACCTTTCCATGTTGTTTGAAGTATTGGTACGTTGAAACACTCGTATTGTGGAAGAGTATAGAAAATGGGTCATAAATGTGTGAATAGTGTCATTATTGAGTAGTAGTTGGATTGAATCATGGAAATGGATATGTTGCGATTATAAATATGTTATAAATGACGTTTAGAACATGGAATAAGTATTGTATGAGAAAGAACGCGATAATGGACTTTGACCATGACTATGGAGAATTGGAGTGAAATTGTGAAATGTAAATAATGTAAATGAATGACGATTGTGTTAGTGACATTGTGATTGTTGTTATGAATGTTGGGAGTTGATATGGAATATGGCAGAAAGTAGTATAAACAAAGGAAATGCTGCCCAATTTTCTCTAGCTTTAGTAAGCTCGTTCCTATAATTGTATAGCTAATGTCGATATAATTCCCTGAAGGTATAAACGAGCGCGATTAAAGGAGAAACCGACAAGCGATAGAATAGTTAAATGACAAAGGTATGTGAGGCTAGTCCTTTATTTCTAAGGCATGAGTTTATGGCATGAATTTCCTCCTTTCTTATGAATGTCTCATCTTTAAGAAAACTATGAGTCCTTGTTCATGAATAGCCCTATGAGAAAAGAGTTATGCTACGAGTATAATAATGATAATGACAAGCCTAAGTCTAGAGATGCTATAGTCTACGATATTATGTCCCTATAAAGCTAATGAAGCTATCCGTAACCCATTGATGTTGATCATTAGATACACTCACCTTATGCGTGTTCCTTCAGGTGAAGAGCGGGGCTTATGAATGTTCCATAATGAAATCGGGGGTCCACGACCTTACGTCACCCCGATAGAGTATGATTATTTATGAGTCTCTATGCATGCATTATGATGAGTTATGATAAGCATATTATTATGAACATATTATGACAAGCATACGATGATATTACACCGCGCCTATATGGCCGGGCATTCACCGCCAAGGCGGGCAGCTATACACCATGGCCAGATGGCATAGGCAGACACCACTAGTGCGCGGCATGAGATGGTACCCCGGACGCGGGAAGCCTGGACGCAGGCTAATGTTATTGATTATCACACCGTACCTACACGGTCGAACAGCTTATACATTTATGCATACATGACATGATGATGATTATGAGAGTAAGCTAGCATGCATTATCTCTCTTTATGATACGATACGATCGATTCTGATTGCTCCTCATTTGATGCTCCCCTATTTCATTGATGTTTTATTATTGTTTATGCTTACATACTCGGTACATTATTAAATGCGACGTCCGTTTTTCTTTGGACGTTGTGTTCATGCCAGGGTAACGGGGAGGTGCGGATCATACGAGCATAGGCGCCATTACGCTATTGAGCCCTCTGCTTTTTTCGGAGGTGCCATTGATTATTCTTTTGGTACATATGTGTATATATTCATGATTTGGGCACGACGGGGTCCTGTCCCGTCCATATGTCTAGTACTCTAGTAGAGGCTCGTAGATACGCAGTGTGGGTAGTATGGTCTTATAGTCTTTATGTATGTGCGTATATACATATGTATTATTTTGATAGCCGAAGGGCTTGTGTTTATAAAAGTAAATATCTTTCAAATGATGATAGTCTTCTTTGGTTATGAGTATATGTTATGCATGAGAGCAGATAAGTAACCGAATGAGCGGTGTTCGGCGGTTAGCCCCGGATACCCGTCATGGCCCGTAGTCCGGGTCGTGACAAAGTGGTATCAAAGCGATTCGATCCTAGGAAGTGTCTATGAGCCGTATCGAAGTAGAGTCTTGTTTATGGTGTGTTGCGCGCCACGCTAATAAACAAGAGGCTACAGGGCATTTAGGAAAAATGACCATCTTTCTTCCTATGAGATCGTGCGATAGAGCCGTGTATAAGATTTAATCCTCCCTAATGAGTGTGTTGTGATTTCAGAAATACCGCCAAAAGGAAAAGCTAAAGCCGCCCTGAAGGGCAAGACTGCGACAAAAAGACGGGCAGAGAAAGAGCCGCCTATGAATATAGATGAGGGAGAATCACACCATGAGGCTCCATCTAATGCCTCCACTACTCCCTTTATTACGGAAGAGCAAGAAGGGCTTCGGCTCGGCTCACTATGCCTCCCGGTTCCTCAGCGCGGCTACTTCGGGTCAGCAGTGACCCAGAAGCCGTTCATTTATTGACACGGTTGGTTGCCGCCCGAAGCACGGCGGCGAATGTGGGACCAAGTGATCGTTCGGCTAGTACTAGAGCTCGTGACTTTATGAGTTTGAATCTCGGAATTCTTTGGGTCAAAGCGGATGAAGACCGCGGGGCTTTATTGATGAAATGTTGAGAACATTGCGGATCATTCATGCTTCGAGAGCGAATATGGAGTTGGCATCATATAGACTCGGGATGTGGCGATTTTATGGTATAATAATTAGATAGCATCGAGGCAAGAGAATGCGCCTCTCTCAGAGTATGGCAAGAATTTGTGGATGCCTTCATCGCCATTATTTTCCACGGGTCGCGAGCTAGGGCGGATAGATTTCTAAATTTGAAGTAAGGGAATATGAGCGCCCGAGAGTACAGCCTCCAATTTAATTCTTTGGCTAGATATGCTCCTACTATGGTGGCCGACATGGGCGATAGGGTTCGTAGATTTGTGAGTGGCTTAGGGCCACATTTATTCAAAGATTGTTTGACAGCTTCATTTTAAGATGGGATGGATATTTCCCGCATTCAAGCCCACGCCCAAAACCTAGAGGGACAACAACCTCCACAAAGGGGTGATCGTGATGTCGATAGAGAGTAAAGCAAGCGGGCCAGATCTATGGGCACAGGCGGTGATTATAGAGGGGGGATCGAAGGCGGAGACACATTCTAGGCACTCGGGCCGGTCGGTGACGAGTGCACCTCCCCCGATTTACGGGCGAGAAGATTTGATCACTCTTTCGTTCGGGATGGGGTCGAGCTCGAGGGCCTCGAGGCCCGCGAGTTTAGGGGTAGATTATAGTCGAGAGGAGACCTCCGTGCCGCGATGCAGCCAGTGCGGTAGATTGCATTCTGGATAGTGCCGCCAGGGTTCAGATGCCTATTATGCTTGTGGTCAGGTAGGGCATATGATGAGAGATTTCCCGTCGATGAACGGCAGAGTTGGGGTCCGGCCACGGGATCGGCGGCGGTTCTTCTTCGGTCGTCTGCGGGGGGCGGAACTCCCCGAATTCGGCGGGAGCGAGTAGAGGCTGAGGGGGGAGCATCCCCGGGTGCCACTCGGCCCGCTTATATGCTGGCGGGACGACATGATCTCGAGTCCTCCCCGGATGTGGTTACGGATATATTGTCGTGTTTTCTCATGATGTGTATGCATTGATAGATCGGGTTCCCCGTTATCTATATTACTCCGTATGTTTCCAATCCTATTGGGGTGAAACACAGAGCGATTAAACCTTTTGAGGTGTCTACTCCGGTTGGTGATCCCGTGATAGCTAAACAAGTGTACAAAAGATTGTATGATTGTGATATGTGATTGCCAAACTAAAGTTTGATTTAGTTGAGCTTTTGGAAATGTTAGACTTTGATGTTATTATGGGTATGGATTGGTTGGCCTCGTACTATGCTAATGTTATTTCAGATTGAAATTAGTTCGATTCCAATTTTGGGAGAGCCGGGTGCTTGAATGGAAAGGTAATACGGCGACTCCAAGGGGTAGGTTTATTTCTACCTTAAGGCGAGAAAGATGATAGCTAAGGGCTATATTTATCATTTAGTCGAGTTCATGATACGGAAGCAAAGCCACCAACTTTCCAATGTTGATTAGGTAGTGAATGAATTCACGGATGTATTTCCGGATGAACTTCCAGAGACCTTCCTCCGGAAAGAGAAATTGACTTTGCTATTGATGTGTTGCCGGATACTAAGCCTATTTCTATTCCTCGCTAGAATGGCTCCGGCAAAATTAAAAGAGCTAAAGGCACAGTTGAAGAATTTACTTGAGAAGGGGTTTATTAGACCTAGTTCATCACCATCGGGAGCACCAGTCTTATTTGTGAGGAAGAAAGATAGGCTCCCTGCGGATGTGTATTGATTATAGGCAATTGAATAAGGTGACGATAAAGAATAGATATCTCTTCCGAAATTGATGATTTGTTTGATCGGCTACGGGGTGCCAAGTGGTTTCTAAGATAGACTTGAGATCGGGTTATCATCAAGTGAGAGTTAGAGAAGAAGATATTCCCAAAGACGACTTTCGGAACGAGATATGGCCATTATGAATTTCGAGTAATGTCGTTTGGGCAACTAATGCTCGGCGATGTTCATGAATTTGATGAATAATGTATTCGAGTCTCTCTTGGATTTGTTCGTGATAGTATTCATTGATGATATTCGGTATATTCTCGCACGGAATCGAGGACATGCAGATCATTTACGTATTGTTCTTGGAATTCTTCGAACTCGGGAGTTGTATGCAAAATTTTCAAAGTGCGAGTTTTGGCTAAATTCGGTGACATTTCTGGGTCATGTTATTTCAGATGATGGCATTAGAGTTGACACTCAAAAAATTAAAGCTGTGAAGACTTGGCCAAGGCCTACGACGCCTACAGAAGTTCGTAGTTTTCTGGGATTGGCAGGTTATTATAGAAGATTTATAGAGGGCTTTTCATCTATTTCAGCCCAATTGACGAAGCTAACCCAGAGGTCAGCGAAATTTTAATGGAATGATGCTTGCGAGCGTAGCTTCCAAGAGTTGAAGGACGGCAGTTAACCTCGGCTCAATCTTAACACTCCCGGAAAGGGCCGATGGCTATGTTGTGTATTGTGATGCTTCCGGTGTTGGGTTAGGATGTGTATTGATGCAGCACGAAAAAGTCATTGCTTATGCTTCGAGACAGCTGCGAAAACATGAAAAGAATTACCCCACTCATGATCTTGAATTGGCTGCAGTTATTCATGCATTAAAAATGTGGAGACATTACTTGTATGGCGTGCACGTTGATATCTATACAGATCACAAAAGCCTTCAATACATTTTCAAACAGAAGGAGTTGAACCTGCGGCAAAGGCGGTGGTTAGAATTATTGAAAGATTATGATGTGAATATCTTATACCATCCTAGAAAAGCAAATGTAGTAGCGGATGCGCTTAGTCGCCGATCAATGGGTAGCTTATGTGAAGTGCTCTCGGAGAAGAAAGAAATGATTCATGAACTCCGCCAATTAGCTAATCTTGGAGTACGTTTAATTGATTCAGGCAATGCAGGGATTGACGTCCATGATCCCACCGATTCGTCCTTGGATATGGAAGCGAAAGAGCAGCAATACGAAGATCCTCAATTGAGCCATTATAGAGATACATGTCATGCAAAAGAGAATTCTTCATTTGAAACCTCTGTAGAGGGAGTTCTTAGATACTAAGGCAGGCTATGCGTTCCAAATGTTGCAGAACTACGCCGCCGAATCCTAGAGGAAGCTCATTATTCTCGGTATTCCATCCATCCAGGAACGATAAAGATGTACCATGATCTCAAAATGATGTATTGGTGGGATGGCATGAAAAGAGATATAGCAGAATTTGTAGCACAATATCCAAATTGCCAGCAAGTGAAGGTAGAACATCAAAATCCAGGAGGATTATTGCAAGCGATGGAAATTCCTACGTGGAAATGGGAAGTGATCAACATGGATTTTATTGTAGGATTACCCTGTTCCCGAGGCAAGTATGATTCCATATGGGTGATCGTGGATAGATTGACGAAAGCTCATTTTCTTCGGATCGAACCATTACTCGTGAAGATTATGCGAGGTTGTATATCAAGAAATTGTGAGACTTCATGGTATTCCGATATCTATTATTTTAGGACGGAAGGAGCACTGAGTTTACGACTAAGTTAAAATCTTTCCAAGAAGGTCTAGGTACTCAAGTAAGGCTCGGTACGGCATTTCATCCACAAGGTGACGGACAAGCGGCGTACTATACGGACCTTGGAGGATATGCTACGAGCATGTGTACTAGATTTTGGTGGTAGTTGGGATAACCACTTACCCACAATCGAATTTGCATATAATAATAGCTATCATTCCGGTATCCAAATGGCTCGTATGAAGCTTTGTATGGAAGGAAATGCAGATCTCCAATTGGATGGTTTGAAATCGGAGAAGTACAATTAATAGGCCCGAGTTGATTCGGCAAAGTTTGTAGAAAAGTTAAGATAATCCGAGATCGATTGTTGACAGCCCAAAGTCGCCAAAAATCTTATGCGGACGACCGCCGGCGAGATTTAAAATTTCAAGTTGATGATTGAGTATTCTTGAAGGTATCACCAATGAAAGGGGTGATGAGATTTAGTAAGAAAGGGAAGTTAAGTCCTCGATACATTGGACCACTGGAGATCATCCGCAAGGTGGGTCAAGTAGCGTATGAATTGGACTTGCCTTCAGAGCTTGAATTAGTTCATCCGGTATTCCATGTCTCGATGCTTCGCAAATGTGTTGGAGATCCCACAAAGATTGTGCCAATAGATTATGTTCAGATCACAGAAAAGCTAGCCTATAAAGAAGTGCCTATTGCCATATAAGACAGGCAAGTGCGAAAACTTCGGAACAAGGAAGTAGCTTCAGTTAAGGTCCTATGGCGAAATAACAACCGAGAAGAGATGACTTGGGAAGCGGAAGAGAAGATTAAATCCACATATCCACATCTATTTCAGTCCCCGGAAGAAATTTATGATGAGACATCGGGACTATGAGATATGTATACTTTTCTTTTATGTGTATGGGTCGTGTGTGGCCAATCTATATTGCTATTGTGTTATGGCCCTGTGTGGCGATGATATTATGGGTTGTTGTGATAGGATGGTAGTGCCATATTACAGGGGAAACTCTGGCGAAATTTTTCTAAAATCTCGATGACTTAACATTCGAGGACGAATGCTCCAAAAAGGGGGAAAGAATGTTACACCTCGAAAATTTCCCCTTAGCGTACAGTGAATGGACTAACGAAGGGCATGATGTATACGAGGTTGGACAAGTAAGAAATAGTATTTGATGGTCCTAATTATGATTTCCAAAGACATTCGAGTTAAGGAAAGAAAGTTGTTAAGGGAAGCGAGTTGTAAGTTGAGTGTGTCGGGCAAAAGTACGAATATTGAATTAATGGTGTTTTAATGATGCTTCGAGAAAGAGTTATAATGTCCCTTAGATTGGTATTGAGGTGTTAAACAAGTGTTAAGAAGGTTCCATAAGGATCGGAAATCAAACGAGTCGACGAGAACAAGTCTCGAAAAGGCGAGCAAACATGTACCGGACATGCGGCCGTATAAAATGTATGGACCGTATGTCCAACCGTAGATCCAGCCCGATATGCCATGTCTCTCTCGACCAGATCTACGGCCAAACATACGGCCGATGAAAACATACGGACCGTATGTTGGTCCGTAGATCTCGGTCGGGGCCGAACTCAAATTAATATAAAGGGACCTCTTTTCATTTCATTTTTCATCTCCACCATTCAAGAAACCTCTAGAACACTCCATGCACTTCAATCACAAGAAAATAAAGGAAATCAAAGATCAACAACAAGAATTGGGGAGAATCAATTGTATGAAACCCCATTAAAAGCCATTCAAGTCAAGAAATCCTAAGAGAGATGAAATAGGGTTTTGGTGCAAAAGGTGTATCACCATTCAAGGCCTATTCCTCCATCATCTAAGGTGAGTTTTATGACCTTTCCATGTTGTTTGAAGTATTGGTAGGTTGAAACACTCGGATTGTAGAAGAGTATAGAAAATGGGTCATAAATGTGTGAATAGTGTCATTATTGAGTAGTAGTTGGATTGAATCATGGAAATGGATATGTTGGGATTATAAATACGTTATAAATGACATTTAGAACATGGAATAAGTATTGTATGAGAAAGAACGCGATAATGGACTTTGACCATGACTATGGAGAATTGGAGTGAAATTGTGAAATGTAAATAATGTAAATAATGATGCTTATTGTGTTAGTGATATTGTGATTGTTGTTATGAATGTTGGGAGTTGATATGGAATATGGAGGAAAGTAGTATAAACAAAGGAAATGCTGCCCAATTTTCTCTAGCTTTAGTAAGCTCGTTCCTATAATTGTATAGCTAATGTCGATACGAATTCCCTTGAAGGTATAAACGAGCACATTAAAGGAGAACGAGCAAGCGATAGAATAGTTAAACGACAAAGGTATGTGAGGCTAGCCCTTTCTTTCTAAGGCATGAGTTCTATGGCATGAATTTCCTCCTTTCTTATGAATGTCTCATCTTCAAGAAAACTATGAGTCCTTGTTCATGAATAGCCCTATGAGATAAGAGTTATGCTACGAGTATAATAATGATAATGACAAGCCTAAGTCTAGAGATGCTGTAGTCTATGATATGATGTCCCTATAAAGCTAATGAAGCTATCCGTAACCCATTGATGTTGATCATTAGATACACTCACCTTATGCGTGTTCCTTCAAGGTGAGGCAGAATGCTTATGAATGTTCCATAATGAAATTGGGGGTCCACGACCTTACGTCACCCCGATAGAGTATGATTATCTATGAGTCTTATGATGCATTATGATGAGTTATGATGAGCATATTATTATGAGCATATTATGATGAGCATATGATGATATTACACCGCGCCTATATGGCGGCGGTCACCGCCAAGGCGGGGGCTATACACCATGGCCGGATGGCATGGCGGACACCACTAGTGGGCGGCATGAGATGGTACCCGGACGCGGGAGGCACGACGCGGGCTAATGTTATTGATTATCACACCGCACCTACATGGTCGGGCGACTTATACATTTATGCCTATATGACATGATGATGATTATGAGAGTAAGCTAACGCATTATCTCTTTTATGATACGATACGGTCGGCTTCTGATTGCTCCTCATTTGATGCTCCCCTATTTCATTGATGTCTTATTATTGTTTATGCCTTACATACTCAGTACAATATTCGTACTGACGTCGTTTTCTTTGGACGCTGTGTTCATGCCCCAGTGAACGGGGAGGCGATCCGGATACATACGAGCCTCTGACGATTGGAGCCCTCGCTTTTTCCGGAGGTGCTATTGATTATTCTTTTGGTACATATGTATATATTCATGATTTGGGCACGACGGGGTCCTGTCCCGTCCATATGTCTAGTACTCTAGTAGAGGCTCGTAGATACGCAGTGTGGGTAGTATGGTCTTACAGTCTTTATGTATGTGCGTATATACATATATATTATTTTGATAGCCGAAGGGCTTGTGTTTATAAAAGTAAATATGTTTCAAATAATGATAGTCTTCTATGGTTATGAGTATATGTTATGCATGAGAGCAGATAAGTAACCGAATGAGCGGTGTTCGGCGGTTAGCCCCGGATACCCGTCATGGCCCGTAGCCCGGGTCGTGACATTCTCAATCACCGCAACCACTTGAAATGCCTCATTAATTGCCATACCTTCAGCAATAAGGTCACGGATAAGGAATTGAAGTCCTTGATCTTGGGTTCCAATAGTCTTGCTTTCCACCATTTTGTAGCCTAGAAACTTGACAACCACAAATTTTTTCAAGCATGCGTCTTCAGTTTTATACTTCTTTTCAAGTGCAATCCACAACTCTTTTGATGTTTTCGCAGAACTGTAAACGTTATACAAATCATCCTCTAAAGCACTAAGGATTAACTCTTGCACAAGAAATAACGAACAACTGATTTTCTGGCATTCCTTCTTCTGGAACAGGAGGATCTTCGTTTGTGAACTTTTGCATACCAAGAGTAGTCAACCAAAAGAATATTCTTTGCTGCCATCCTTTGAAGTTAATTCCATAAAACTTTCTTGGTTTCTCTGTCGGTGCCATGGCATGTGCAACAGTTGAACGGCTTGACAATGCAACAGTCATCGCCACAACAGTCACCGTCGCAACAGTCTCCACTCCAGTAGACATATTAACATCCGTCTCTACTGCCATTTTTCCTTTTCTCCGTCAATAGTTGACAAACAGTTTAATCAATGGAAAACAAAAACGGAACAGTAAACAGTGAATATTTATATGTTCAAACTGTTTCACAAGTCAACGATGAATTTTTTATGTTCTTCAAATCGTTTCACTCTTATGAACTTTAATAATCCAATGAAGTTTTTATGACTTCAAATTGGACTAGAAAAATTCAAACAGGGTAGAAAACCAGAAAGGTTTTAATCTCCCGAAATGAGTCTGATTATCAAAAATATATTAAAATAAATTCCTTAAGATTGTTATTAAACATGTATCCGAAAATCTACTTCAAGCAAAAACTGGAAATTTAAGAAAACAACAGAATCTGGAAATTATATAAGAAACAGTATCTAAAAAAAATGTCAGAATTAAATTGAGCCCACTGAATGCACAGTGTGTCCTTAAGGAAATTATTCCCCTCAATGTACCCGAGGTTGTGGAATATATCCTCCCAGGATAGAATGACTTACTCACTATAGTAGCGGTCCTGCAAACTTTCGTAAAAAGAAAACTCACTCGAAGGCTGTAAATCACACGAGAATTTTATGAAGTGCAAAACAAGAAGAGAGAAGAATATAAAAAACTTCATAAGGAAAAATATGAGGATCAACAGATTATAAATAGCCATGGATGCGTTGGTTCAGAAAGGTGCAACCTTTCAGTGGCACCATTTTAGGTGGCGGGAATATTTAAAATTATCCGGGAAAGAAAAGAAATTTTTTGGATAATTAATTACTAATTAAACAGTTAAAAATTAAATAAATTTGGTAAAAATAATCAATTCAATAAAAAATTATCAATCAATCAGATCAGAATTTTAGATAATTAATTACTAATTAAACAATTAAAAATTAAATAAATTTGATCCAAAAAAATTATCAATCAATCAGATCATTTGGCCAAATCCAAATCCGAATCCGAACTCGAAAAATCTTAGGATCAATAGATTATAAATAGCCATGGATGCGTTGGTTCAGAAAGGTGCAACCTTTCAATGGAACCCTTTCAGGTGGCGAAAATATTTAAAATAATCCGAGAAAGAAACGAAAAATTTTGGATGATTAATTACTAATTAGACAACTAAAAATTAAATAAATTTGGTAAAAAAAATTATCAATCAATCAGATCATAATTTTGGATAATTAATTACTAACTAAACAATTAAAAATTAAATAATTTTGATCCAAAAAAATATCAATGGCGAAGCCAGCCGAGCGACCGACGACGGCGCGAGGCTTGCCTTCCTCTCAACCCTTTAACAACTAGAAGGAATGCTTCTATATTTAAGTACAATGACTTTTCTTTCCACTACTAATGAGGGAGAAATACTTCCTCCATAAAGCAAAAGGGAATGATTCATTTTCCTTCCATATTTCTTCCCTCCATTTCTCATTCAACCAATCATTAAACCCAACACTAATTAACCAACAGAGATAGAAAAGCACGTGGTTTCTTGAGGAAAGATTTGAGCGAGTTTATCAATGTTGACATTTGAGTTTGATTTTGAAATGGGTTTACACCGCCGGGGGTGGGTGAAGATAGGAAGTTGGTGGCGGTTGTGCTTATCGGAAGAGGAAAATGATGTCCTTCCTGGGTTTGCCATCTACAGATTTTAGATCATTTGACCAAATTCGAAGCTGAAGCTAAGCCAAGCGAGCGACGACAATGACGGCACGAGGCTTGCCTTCCTCTCAACCCGTTAACAACTAGAAGGAATGCTTCTATATTTAAGTACAAAGACTTTTCTTTGCACTACCAATGAGGGAGAAATGCTTCCTTCATAAAACAAAACGGAACAATTCATTTTCCCTCAATATTTCTTCCCTCCATTTCCCATTCAACCAATCATTAAAACTCAACACTAATTAACCAACAGAGATAGAAAAGCATGTGATTTCTTGAGGAAAGATTTGAGCGAGTTTATCAATGTTGACATTTGAGTTTGATTTTGAAATGGGTTTACACCACCGGTGGTGGGTGAAGATAGGAAGTTGGTGGTGGTTGTGGTTACCAGAAAGGGAAAATGATGTCCTTCCTGGGTTTGCCATCTCTCTCAGATTTTTGGCGGTGGAAGCAGCGGTGGTAGCGGTGACGAAGGAGGGGTTAGTGGTAAGAAGAAGGGCAACAATAGTGTTACGATAACTTTTTTTTAGTTATTTTTTTCTTTCTTGATTATTTTTTATGTATTCACATATTTTCAAGCTAAAAAAAAAAAGATAATTATTATTTGAAATTGTTCACGCACACTCAAGAGCAAGTGTCATGCACACACTGTGCCACCTCAACAAATTTTATCCAAGTCAGCTTCTTAGAGGGTCCAAATGGTACAAGCGTCAATTGAAGGGTCCAAGTGGATTCCACGGACAAGTTCGAGAGTCTGTCGATGACTTAAGTCTTATGGAAATTGTGTTACAATCTCTTACATACATATATATACACACACACGCGGGCGCGCACACACACACACACATATATAGAATTTTATGGGCTAATAGTTACTACTAGCATCGGAAGTAATAATTTTGGGGCAATTCGCACGAACGCCCCTATCTTGGGGCGGTCTTTAATTTTTCTCCCTCAAATCACTGATCTTAATTGTTGCACTTTACATAATAAAAAAGTGATCGAAAATATCGTTTGTCAAGCAAAATTACATAGAAACTATGCCTTGTTCGGTATAGTTCTGTAGAAATTAAGTTATCTGGTATAACTTCACTTCTACAAAACTTATGCCGGACAAGACAAAATTTCTATAAGCTTATGCCGAGCAAATTAGTTACTACTACACAACTTATGCAGAATAACTTCGTTTCTACAGAACTATGCCGGACAAGGCATAGTTTCTATGTAATTTTGCCCGACAAGGCAAAGTTTCTATGAAACTATGGCCGCGAATTTTTTTTCCGACTCTGCTGGGGATCAAACCCAAATCTCTACTTTTGTAGGCCAGCGAATGAGGATACTTTGGCCGACAAATTTTCATTAAATGAGAAGCAGGGGCAAAAATTAAAGACTAAACGGGGGGTCAATTTAAAAGATACTAGGAATAATTATATTTTGGACCACTCAAAAAAATAATCGCCGACAAATGTATAGGTTTTGTATGTTAAGGATAAATATACATATAATAGACATGTTGTGTGTGTGTGTGTGTGTATAGATATATATACCAGTGTATATGTTTTGTACATTTTGGCTAGCGTCCGTAATTTGTTTGGGTTGGCAGGCCAAAAATGAAAAAAGCCCAATAGGTTAAAACACCTATTCCCATAAGTAAAGGGGCAAATTTGACCCTTTTCCATTTCATAATAGACTGTACACTGAGGCCCTATTCCACAAGGAGGAAACCTACAAATCAAACAAGAACCTTAACAGAAGAAACCATTAGTACTATACAAGGCTCCTGGCTGATCTCAAGATATGTTTCACCGAAGATCATCTACTGGTGATTGTCTAAGAACATGTATCTGGATGTTCAATATCCTAATTCCTATAGTAACCAATACTACTCATAGTAGCCAACCAATCTGACTTGCCTTCAATAAGGTATGAACAAAATACAGATGCCAGCATGGAAGCCCCTTCAAAATGATGTTCAAACCCCAAGATTTTATACCAGCCCTCCATCCTAACAAACCTTCCTGTTTCAAGAAAGAAAAAGAGAGGGAGAGTTATGTCGTAGTATTAGCAGCCTATTATATAGTCTAAATCCAAATACATGTACACAAAAATAAGCGACAAATAGAATCACTACCCTCTCACAGGTGTCAAAGTTCTTGTCTGCCACAGGCCAGAATCAAACAAATCCCCAGAAGATTCAGAATCATAACAATTATAGTCTTCATAATTCTATTAACAAGAAGACAGCAATTCAGTAATTTGTGCAAAGTGTGATTCAAATTGGAAAAGCGCTCAGGTAAATCTAGAGGAAATTGAGAGGCAAAGGAACGAACCTCATCATACTTGCCAACATCAGCTGAATCCGCCTCGTCATCCACCTATAGATGCAAATGTCATTTACAGTATTCTAAAACTTTACATGAAAATTAAGCATCTAAAAAGGAGGGACCAAATGCTTTATTGCAAATGAACCAACTTATTATTCATCAAGCATGTCAGAATATAAAAATTTCAAAAATTAAAGCCACATAAATTTCCTGATAGATTCAGGAGATAAGAAGATGTAAAATGTCATTTACCACTGTATGCAGGAACCTGTAATTTTAAGTTAAGCATCTTAACAAGGAATCAGAAAGATCAAAGCATTATCCTTAAGGAACTTGTAGTTTATTAAGCACATTAAGAAAATTGCAAGCGGAAGTAATGTAGGATAGCAAATAAATACAGAAAAGAACATTATGAGCTCTAGCTATAAAACTTCCAGAGTCGAAGTACCATTCAGCCTCCTGATGGGAGATATAAAACTCGGTAATCTAGTTTCTGGGTGGAAAGTTAGAGGCAGAAATGATCTGAGGCAAATGTTTATTTTTAAGGGAGACTAATGCCATGGCAGATAGTGAGAAGTCTAAAACACAAGTTTGGAATCCGAACTATATTTATCATTGACATGATCAATATTTTATCTAAATCAATAAATAATGACTCTATGTCCTCTGCTGGAGAATCTTGTTACTGGATAAGCAAAATTTTAACTGTCATGTTTTCTAGCCTTGAAACAGAAAACAAAAAAAACAAAAAAAAAGAAAGAAAGAAAACATCATCTTCCTAACAGAACAAACACTTCATTTAACAAAAAAACACACACAGAGGAAATTCAATTAAGGCTGATATTTAGCCCTGTACTGAAGGAAAATTCAAAAATGGATGCCACACAATAAGACAAGGGCATATTCTTATTTAAAAATGCATTCCCAGCCAGCAGAGACCATTTAGGAGTAGAATATGCAGAGTGGTAATCAATGATCATCTAAGGAATAAGCAGTAGTAGCAGAACAAAGAAATGTAACATGCTGATTACCCTCCATGGCATATCATTCTCCTCTTTGCGCAAAAGTTTCAAATGTGCAAGATTAATTGTTTCGGCTTTCATGAAGTACAAAAATCTCTCCTGAAATTAAAAAAAAAAAAAAAAAAAAAAAGAGAGAGTTCAATTACAGAAATAAATACTTCAAAGAACAAATGATGATGAATCATGATTACTAGCGATGTGTGATTAACAAAATATAGCCAAAAGCTCAAACGAAAACAACTAGTACCTCAAGTGTCATGTTTATCCACGTCTCAAAACCTTTCTTATCCACTTCAAACTCATTTCCATCGATGTTTTTCTTCACAAAATCCTCCCTGCAACACCAAACCCATGAGGAAATGACTACTTAAGAAAGTGACTTTTTTATATTTACTGACACACTCCCTTCGTCTCAAATTTAGCTGTCGTAATACTCTTTTACACGCCCCTTAAAAAAATACTAGTACTAATTAGGAGGGGTCTTTAACTACTTTACTCTTCATTGGTATTGAACAATCGTATCATTGCCTCATAATTGAGGTGTTTGTAGTAAGTAACTACTAAGGGTGGAAAAAAAAAAAATTAATTTCATTTGAACTTCTAAAACATTAAATAATTTGAGATAAATATTTTAGAAATTACGACATATAATTTGAGACGGAGGGAGTATTCAGCAAACGATAGATATCTGTAATATGGCTGTTCTTTAACGTTAAGATTTGGCACACACATTGAATATGTTAAATAAGCATATCTAGAGTGTGTTCAGTATGGAGGATGAAAGTGTTTTCCAGTTTTCGTATATTTGGTTTGTCAAATTTTTTTAAAAAAACAATTTCTCAAGAAAAACAAATTTTACAAGTGACATTCTACATTATTGTGTTCGCCACAACCTCAAACACACCTCATCTTCACCCCGACCCCTGTAGACCCTATCCCTACCACCCCACAGCCCACACCTCTGCACCCTCACCTCCCATAGTATTTATCTAAATTATATACAAATGCTTTTAGGATAATATGTTTTTACTTATGTACCCAACATAGGAAACTCTCTTATTTTCGTAAAAAACACGGAAAACATTTTCCTTCGTACCGAACACACCCCTAAACTCATATACTCAAATAAATGCGATTGAAAATAACTAAACACAGAGATAACAGCCAACTTACATGAAAATTCGAAAAGCTGATCTGGGTTGGTCTCTGAGCCTTTGCTTTTTAACAACACTTATGTTTTTGGGTAAGCATTTAAATTTCTTTACATCCTTTCTTGGTTCACATTCATGCATGTCAGCCAACGCTATTGCCACTGAAATGCCACAAGTTTCACTGCAAATAACCTCCACATTAATAGAAACATCCAAAAATCAAGAAATTTATAGATATACATTAATCAAGAAGATACCATTTTTGAAAAGCACTGCCATCAGGACCACGATGTATTTGGATACCAAATACTCTTTTCCTTGTTCTAGCTTGGTAAACCATTTTATTATTATTAACTAGGATTAATCTAGTACTGGACAATTAATTTAAACATGCACCGAGGTATAGGATAATTTCTGGGATGTTTGCTTAATGCTTAGGTAGTAATTAAGGGGTGGCAGGACACGACGCCATTTTGAGGGAACATATTAGCGGGAGAGAGGATATTCTGCTAATTTGCGCAGGCGGGGAGTTGAAAAGTCTCAATTAATGAAAGTGAAGCGCCTTTCAGAGAAGGGGAAAAAATTTCCCGCGATAACTCAAAAGTGGACATTGCAGGGACCTATAAGGAAATGACATGTCAAAAGTGCAGCTGCTTGATTTTGGGTTTGGGTTAGAGGGGAACAAAATTTATACATTAAATAATACTCTCCGTCCAAATTTATGTGATACAATTTCGATTTTAAAGTTAATCTTATTTATTTTAATTGTGAATTTGGATATATAATCTTTAAGTTTTTTGAAAAATAATTTACATAGTTAGAAACTATATTATAAGTACTATTCACTCTGTTTCAATTTATGTGAATTATTCTTATTTGAAGTCTGGAGTTGGTTCTTTGGCCATGCTTTCCTTACATTTTTTCGAAATTCTTTTAATTTTAAATTATCATGACTTATACTTCCTCAATTTTAATTTATGTGAACCCATTTGACTGAGCGCATAATTATAAGAGAAGATTTTTAAACTTGTGGTGTTAAATGAGTTACATATGTTTTGTGTGGCTATAAATCATTGCATGAAGGTAAATTATTTTCAAATACACAAAGGGTCATTCTTTTTGACATGAACTAATAAGGAAATGAGTTCACGTAAATTGAAACGGAGGAAGTAGTACTTTTAATTTAGTTTCTAAATACATAAATTTTATTTTTACAAACTTAAAAAATTTATGTCAAAATTTATAAAGTTTGGCTCTCGTACTCTGAAAAGGTTCACATAAATTGAAACGGATGAAGTATAAGTCACAATTTAACAATTCAAAAGGCATACAAATAAATTGCCTCAAAAATTTTCTTGTTTGGCTCGTATTACATAAATTGGGACAGATGGAGCAATGACGTATAATAACCAGGGAGCAGAGTAATTCTTTTTTCTTTTTTTTTTTAACAGCAGAGTAATTGAGGACGCACAATAGATGATTAACACAATTGTCCAAGTCGCTAACGAAATTATGTCAGAAAGTAAGGTAAAATTCTTTATGAGAGAGTCAATGCTCAGTGTTGGCTCTCGTCGATCCTCATTTCTTGATCTTCCTATGTTCGAGGTATTTACATCATACTGATCTAGATTTTGCATGCCCATACACCAACCGACTTCTAATTACACAATTAAGTTGTTAAAATGATTTTTATGGAATACAATTAAATCATATCTTATCTCAAAATAACGTATTTATCTGCTTATTTTAATAAATTTCTCGGATTGATTCGAGTTAGTAATGCACCCAATCGACCAAGCATTTCAAATTGGTCTATTTGAATTACACTTATTTTTAACCAAATAGATGCATCATTCACTCAATGAGTTGACGAATTGCAGATTTATGAGTCAAATTTAACACTCAAGACCATGGGCAGCAAAATGTGCCGTAAAAAGATGTGATGATGAACATAAAACATGCACTTGATAGCATAGTCCCCAAGGACAACTAACTTGCCCTTTTCCATGGAAAATTACAATCTTCCATATCTTTGACATTACAAAAAGTCGTAAGAAACGGCATTATTCTCATTACTAATGTCCTGGTTGGGTCCCCCTAGGCCCTAGCATTTCTATTATGATATTCCTTTGACTCACCAGCGAAAGCAATCGGATCTGATCATTTTAACATTAGGCCATAAGTGAACCGAAGATTTGAATTGTCTACTACTGGCTTGTAGCAACTGGTAGGAAAATATAACACCAACATGAAATAGACTTGTATATACTCAAATCTCAGATTCCAAACACGCAACATAAATTGGAATTTGGGCCATTGTCATAAATCCAAATTTGGGCAAACTTCTAGTGAAGATTTGGGCGAAGTAGACGGACTAGATGTTTAGACAAAGTTTAGTAGGACACTAACACTAAAGTTTGTCATGTAATAGTGCGGCAGGAATTCATCTACGGCTGTGTTGAAGTTGCTGGACATTCTCCAAAATGCTGTTGATCCCAGAGTCTTAGATTCAAACATTACCTTTTTTTGGTTTTGTTTTGGGTGGGTGACACTGTGAATAGTGATGTTTTCCGCACTCTGAATAGTGAGAAGAAAAGAAGAAGACAGTTTTTAGATGAATTGGTGCAAACAAAAAAGAGATGGTTGACATCATGCATCTATAAAACTTGCATGTCTGGATCATGTCAATCTTTACAGAGATAACATTTCAATCAAACTTTTTCAAATGAAATTTACATCTGGTATATGTCCATATAACAACGATGTATATTTTGATCAAAATTACTTCTCTAATATATAGTAAAGTTGGATAATAAACTTAGTCATTTTCAGATGCAGTGAGGACTTGTTAATTGAAGCAGCAATAAGAGAGTACATGCTCTACTACGAGGGGTTCGAGTGAAGCTGCATTTTCAGTCTCACTATTTTTACCAAAAAAATGCACTGATCGCTAGCTTCAGAGGAGCTCGACACCAATCATAAAAAGAAAGCGGAAACACTCAGTAATCACAAATCAGAAACACAATAGATATGACAGCATAATACACACTTAAAAAAAAAAAAAAAAAACAAACATGTGCAAGCCTAGTAAAAACAAGCATCAGACTGATGTCGGAGGAAGGATAGAACACATTATTCCTCGGATGAAAACATTATCTCATGTTTAAAGGCTGCGTCTTTTTCTTATTTTGTTTGGGAAGTGGTACTTGAATGAAACCAAACTTCTTCTTCTGTGTAATATATTGCTTGTGCACATTCCCATCTTTCATAGTTTTCGACGGATTCAATATGATTCCACTCTGTTCCCGAAGCATTTGGCTAAAAGACACATGTTTTCTTTCAGTGTGGCTTTCCATATGCTTATTCACGACAATATGATCATCTTGCAAAATCAGCTTCCTGCTCAGTATGTCTCCAATTGATATAGACGATCGAAAGACGGGCACTGGTTTGTCATTGACATCGTCTGGTTGATCGCCATCAACCAGCCGGGGGTTCCCATGACTACTGAGAGATGGCTGAGGATTTCTGAACTTAGATTTGGCCGAGTTATGCCCAGAGTAATGCAATTGAGTGTGTTCCGATCTCTCCCTGTAGAAACCATCTTGTTCAATAAGACGACTTCTTTGAGTACCATCTTCATTGTCTAAAGCCTCTTCTAGTGTACTCCTGTTGTGTCTAATTTCTTTGGTAGTTTCCTCCATCTTTGCTTCATTGGTTCTGCGCATAGTGTTTGTATCTACAAATTTTGTTTTGCATAGTTCTTCAGCCTGCTGTGCTTTCCGGGCAAGAGCATAATATTCTTCATATGAAATTGTGATCCCCTCAGGTGTGTGCTGAACAACAGCTGACGAAGAATTCTTTCCATTTAGTAAAGCCTTTCTTTCTGCAAAAGCAATTGCTTCCACAGCTTTGGCTGCTTCTTCCATCTTTTTGGCTGCATGTAATCTCATTTCAGCCATTCTAATACTTGCCTTTGTTCGTTCAATCTCTGACATCGCTTTCATCACCTCGTATCTTGAAGCTTCTGCCATTTTCTTGAATTGCTGCGCTTCAAAACTCAACTGTTGGAGCTCTTTGGTCATAGTGTTGTTTTCCTCAATTTTCATCTGACTACTTCTGTCAAGCATTACTTTTTCTTTCTTCATTTTCGTATTCAGAGTCTCAACAGAAGATCTAATTACAGTAAGGTCTGTCGACATCTTGTTAAGGTCTAGTTTTGCTCGGTTCAATTCCATTAGTACATGTCCGGGGGACTGAAGAGGACATAGACTTAAGTTTTCTGCTGACAGCTCATTAAGATTTGGAATTTGGCTCTCAGGATTTAAACCGGGACTGGACACAAACTCAGATACTTCTTGCATCAAATTTAATTTCAATCCTTCTACAAATCTTTTAGCTTCTTCCACTTCTCTCAAGACATTGAGGGCCTCCTGTTCCTTGACAATCAAGTCTTTCTCATATTTTACTGCTTGCTCCTCCATTTTGCCCACGTCTACAACTTCAGTATCATCCTGTCAACAGTAAAATCTCATTATTGAATGTGTTGATAAACACCAATATGCTACTAGTATCCAATTTTATATTTTCATTAAAAAGAAACACTTCTAAATTCTATATAAAATGTATGTAAAATTATAAAGCACCAATATTTATCATCTACAAGATGACAGAAAATGAACATGGCAATCATCTGGCCCGAGTTCTAGACTGCCATCTTACATGCTAACGCTTGCAACAGCTAATACAGAGCATTATGCACCACCATTTATGCAAATTTGCGACCAACAACAACAACAACAAGAAGCCCAGTAGAATCCCACCAGTAGTATCATATGCAAATTTGCGACCAAGATTAATTAAATTAGATTTAATTTTCATGTTAATGAACAGAGAAGGAAAAAAGTAGGATGTGTTGTCCACAAATTCTAGTAGTAACTAGTAACTAAGAAGTATATTAGTACTTCCTTCGTCCCAATTTATGTGACATTTTTTTTCTTTTTAGTCAGTCCCAACATGAATGATATCTTTCTAATACCTATTTTATCCCTAGTGAATTTAGACCATAAGTTTCAAAAGTTTTTATTTTCCTATTAAACTTTGCGCCCAATCAAATGCATTCATATAAATTGGAACAGAGGGAGTAGGAATTTCGTAGGCATGTACGACTTCATACCCAATAATATCAACAAAGGAAAATATCAGGAAAATATTCTTGAGACTCTGCGTGTAAGCGTTAGCAACACTTCGACCCCGTATGCGCATTGCACATTAGAAAACATTCATTAGACCTAACCCACGGAAAATCAAGAATTAATTAGAGGAAAGCGACGTTGAGCTAAGCTGTTCACTTTGAGCCAAATGTTTTCTCCAAGAAAAAACCTCACACCATTAAGAATATTCCTAATTATATGTGCATTCCTTTTATCATCATCTCCCAAGGTGCGACATTGTTTTCACACCAATAAAACAAACGAAAGAACTAAAAAACAAAAATCTACCAAATATACTGCTATAGATTAAGGTGAGTGTCACTGTAAACAAGATTATATGGTACGACTACCACAGGGCTATCTTAAACCTTGTCGGAGCTTAGATTTCTCAAATGTCACTCAACTAATAGTTATTATTTCAGAAAGTTACTTTGTTCTTGATTCCAATTTCCTTCAACAAGTTCAGAAAGTGACTTTCTGAAATAATACTATTAATTGAGTTACCATTTGACAAATCAACTCACCTTGCAGGTGACTATCTTTGAGTTTGACTTTCATTACTTTTTAGAGATCAATCATAACAATATTATAGTTCAGCTGTAAATTAAACTTGTAGAAAAAAGGAAGGGAGGATTTGGTCTTACGTCGGGAGGTGGTAAACGGAGCAAGTGATGGGGAATCCAAGGGCCACTCCCCCCAAAATGGTCCACGGCCTCCTTTACCGACTCGAATGGCGGAGATGTGTCAATTTCCACTCTTGGATTGATAATTTTTTTCGTTTCAGATTCTCCATTTCCAGCCATATAGCACCTGTAGTTGATACAACTTAATACTACAATATTTGGTTACAAGCGAGTGAATAAGGAGGTAACTAGCAGGGCGCCAAGGTATTTATTTAGACAAACGGTTCACAATAGCACGTAGTAGGGGTGGGCGTTCGATTTTTCGGTTCGGTTTTATCAATCTTCGATTTGGCTATTTCGGGTTCGGTTTTTTGAAGGTGGACACCAAACACCGAACCAAACTAGTTCGGTTCGGTTCTTTCGGTTTCGGTTTTTTAAAGTTCGGTTCGGTTCGGTTTCGGTTTTTCAATTCGGTTTTTTTAATATAATATTAGAAGCGATTCCATTGTGTGATAATTCATATTCCAAAAGTAATAAAACATAAAGGCGATAAATTGAAATCAAAATCAAACAAACGGATACAAGCAAAAAGCTAATCATGACGTAGGATTACTAAGTGTTATATACGTCAAAGAATAATTAAGAAAACATAAAAAATCATACATTAATCCTAAAGAGACATCCTGATTACCTTTCTTTGTTAAGGATATTTAATTTTTTTCAATTGAAGTGGAAAATTAGGGATACAAATGCAAAAGAGGACTTATTACAATTGGGTTTTTTTGTTTAAACTTAACGAATTTATTTTAATTTTTTTGGGTAATGTATTAAATTTCGGTGCGCTTTCGATTTTTCGGTTCGGTTTTATCAAAGTTCAGTTCGGCTATTTCGGTTTCGGTTTTTTGACGATGGACACCAAACACCGAACCAAACTAGTTCGGTTCGGTTCGGTTTGTTGAAGTTTCGGTTCGGTTCGGTTCGATTTTTCGGTTTTCGGTATTTATGTCCAGCCCTAATAGCACGAGAGAAATTTGACTGGGCACGTAAAGTTTAAGAACAAAGAAAACACGTATAAAACTTGTGAAGTAAAAAAAGTTATAGATATTTAATCATCTCATTAAACGTGAAAGGAGTAGCTTAAAGTTAAATTGTGACCAAATAGAAAAGAGTATTATTCTTTTTGGATGATAAAAAGAAAAAAGTGTCACATAAATTGAGACAGAGGGAGTAATAGTTTAGATTAATACTCATTCGGTTCATTTTATGTCACTCTTTACATTTTAATTTGTTTTACTGTATTTAAAAATAATTTATTACTTATTAGACTTTCAAATTTACCTTGATGATATGCTTTTATAGCCACATAAATGTTATCCTTATGATGTTTAAGACTATAAATTATAAATATAATATTTAATTCTATGGTCAGTTAAACAGATAATTCACGTAAAAGGAAATGAAGATAATGCGCGTTGTCATAGAATAATACAATAAGAATAATAGGGTACTTCACGATGACTCATTTAAGTCCAAACTTCGCCATTAGTTACACAAATTAGAATGGAGGAATGTAATGTAATGATATTTGCAGTGAATTTGAGAGGTTGATCGATGATGATATTGACGGGTAGTAGTGATGGTGATGATCATGTCGGATGTTGAAAATGGGACCATTGTTTTTGTGAGCCCATGCGCTTCTCTTTGGGAAAAATTGCACACAGAGTACAAACCATTAATCCAACCGTGTTCAGTGAGAGCATGTATGTGTATATGTGTGTGAGTGCATATGAAGAAAGTGGAAAGAGGGGGCAAACTAAAGCATTAAAGGGGAAAGTGGTCGTTGGTACATCAACTAATATTACGAAATTACTGAGATTTTTTTTTTTTTTAAAAAGGGTCACTTTTGTTTCTTAAATAGTATACGAAGGACCTCTGGAAGTATACCTTATATCTTCAATTTGGTCCTATTTATCTGCGGAACTATTATTGTTAAGGTTAATACATCGACAATGTCAAGAAGCAATCTATTTTACCAATATTCATACAGTTGGAAAGAAATTCGTTGATAGTAGCGCATATAATAAATCAAAACGATCTCAATATTTATCTATAGAGGCAAACGTATTCTTATGCATGAATAATAACACTTCCCGCCTATTGTAATTCATTTCTCCTTGTTTATTAAGGTTAATTAGACAAACTACTATATAGGGCCAACAAAATGGTTACAAAAACAAGTAATCACCCAATCTGACCCGTTAAATATGGGTCGGATAATTGACTTTTCAAAAATCATTTTTGAAAAGTCAATTATCCAACCAATATATATCCAGATGGATAATATGAATATCCATATTATCAATGCCATTTGCTTGCTTGTTATTTTTGATAAGTTCTTGCTTTGGGAGCCTAAGCTATTTTGTCTTTTAGCTTGTGTTGTCACCTGACTATTCCTCAAAATCATGGTTAATATAGATATCCATATTATCAGTTGTTAACCCATTTTTTTTATCCGTGCTAATATGTGCGGATCAGATATTTTATCTATTTTTGTTAACTTATTTTCGATCCGCCCATATCCGATCCAACCAACTCATTTACCACTAAAACACCCCTAAACTTGACACGAATTGCAACTTCAGTACCCGAACTATTGTCACACTTAAAAACACCCCTGATCTTAACTAAATAGATTTTAATTCACCCCCGCATAGACATGCCACGGCAAGTGGAATGCACTTGCCGTCCACTTGGCATTTTCGCCCTATGTGTCCTCCACATAGATAAAAAAAAAAAAAAATTTTAAATGTAAAACTGATTCTTTTTTATTTAAAAATAGTAAAACTGATTTTTTTTAATAAAAAAAACTGGAACAATGGAATATTTATTTTAAATCTGGAAAATTTGATTTAAAATAAAAACTGAAAAACTAGAGTTTTAATTAAAATATCTATAAAAAAATGGATTTTAAAAAAAATTAAAACTTGATTATTTTTTTTTTAAAAGTGTCCTCAAAAACCCAGATTTTCATGATTCTTTTAAGGCACTTCTTTAAAAAAGAACTGGAAAACAGTGGATTTAAACTTCAGTTTTATACAAATATGGAAAAACTGATTTTTTTTTAAAATGTGGAAAATATTTTTTTAAAAAAAATAATCCCGAAAAATTAAATTATTTATTAAATCTAGAAAAAAAAATCAGTTTTCCACTTTATTCTAAAAAAAAATCAGTATTCCAAATTTTGAAAAAGTTCATGTTTTTAATCAAAAATTCAATTTTTCAGATTCATTTTTTTTTTGGAAAAATGGGTTTATTTAGTTTTTCAGATTTTAAAAAAGTCTAGGTTTTTAAATTAAAAAAAATCAATTTTACAGATTTCTTTTAAAAAATAACGGGTTTCAGTTTTCAAGATTTAAAAAGTTTCAGATTTTTTAATAAAAAAATCCAGTCCAGATTTATTTTTAAAAAAATGGATTTTCCACATTTTTTAAGAAAATTCATTTTTTCTGATTTAAAAAAAATATACTTTTTAATGAAATTTCTAAAATTGATTTTCTTTAAAATAAAAATAAAAACTGATGTGGAGTCTCCCATGCGCCTGAAAGTGTTTGTGCACACTTGCTGTGCCATGTGGCAATGCGGGTGAATTAAAATTCAGTTAGTCAAGCTTAGGGGTGTTTTTAAGTGTGTGATAGTTCAAGGACTAAAGTTGCAATTCGTGTTAAGTTTAGGAGTGTTTTAGTCACTTCAGTCTTTCTTTTAATGATGATATATTCTCTTTCTAAAATCCCATAAGTCTATGTTTGAAAGGAAGAATGAAGGAATAGGATTCGGGTCAAATGTAGAGCTTCCTTGAAGGCCTCTTTATTTTGTACGCCTTTTTGTTGTTTGTTCATTTAGGTGGAAGGATTGAAGGAGGTTGGTAGAGAGAAATAAATGAGGTATATTTTGGTCCTACCATGCTCGTAAAGCTATTCTCCCGTTTTGAGAAGGCAGTCGGCACCAGCAAAAGTTTGATTTGACTAAAGAGAGAAAAGTGCACATAGAGCGAGCATTATTATGCATTAAAGCACAAACAAAAAGCAGAGGACACACGGAATTTCACTTTGCTATTCCACACCATTATTGATTGGCACGCAATTGATTGCCAATGCAATTTTCCGCGATTATAGGGCCTTTAACCATTTATTCATTTTAATGAAACTTTATCTATCACCTTTTTTGCTCACCCTCTTTCCCCCTTAATGCTTACTAATAAATCCAATTGTCTACTTTCTCAAGCCATGGAATTTCGTTCTCCCAAGAAGAATGTTGAATACCTTTTCTTATTTTATAATAAATCTCTCCAACGACACAATAATAACATACGCAGTTAAATTCCATAAGTGGAATTTGGGGAGGTTAGAATAAACGCAGGCCTTATTTTTATCTCGTGGAGTTAGAGATAGCAAAGCAGTTTGAAAAGAAAATAGAGAAGTAAAGAAGACATAGCAAATAATGGAGAAAACATTACATAGCATTCAAAAAAGATAATGAACAGTAACCAGAGGCGGACCCACCCTCTTAGGAGGGGGTCACGTGCCATCGCTAACCTCAGAAAAACATTGTATATATATGGTGTATACACCGGATAAACGTATGTATATTTAAAAGGACCACTGAGATATATCCACTACTTTGGTGAACAATTGGTTGTTGGTTCCTTATATCCTTACATGAAACCTAGGTTCGAGCCTGGCTATAGCAATTTAGTTTTGATTTTTTTGTTGAGTTTGTTTTGTAGACTATCTACTACTTCTTCTTTTTTTATTCTTTAGTCCTCCCTTAACACCCTCCCCCCCACCCCCCCCACCCCCCACACACACACAACACACACACACAAAAGAAGAAGCCCCAAATCAAATCTTTTCCCCATTCTAAACACATTCTCCTTCTTCCAATGTTGAAATTTATACTTCATACTATTTTACTAATACCTTATCATAATTATTAAGTTTTTAAAAAGTTGCACGCCAAACTTTCACAGTAACAATTGACATGTTACTATTATGGCATTTGGTCATTATTGCCCCCTCTGCGTCAAAATCATGGGTCCGCCTCTGACAGTAACAACAACAAAATAATGCGATAACTGAATTAAAGAAAAAAAAAAAAGGTAGTAATAGAAATCAAAGCCCAAGAAACTACAAGATTAATGCTAATAATACTGGTATGAAAAAGAGAAATAGGTATTGTGCACCAAACTACCACCAAGCCTATTTCATAAGAAAGCAAGACAACTAACTACTAATTACTAACCTTCAACCCTAATCTATGATTTCCATATCCTCCTATTTAAGGTTATGTCCTAGGTAAGCTGAACATGTGTTATCTACTGTCTAATTACCTCTGGCCAATATTCTTTAGCCTACCTCTACCTCTCCTTAAACCCACTATTTGCAACCTTTCACACCTCCTCACTGGGGCATCTACGCATCTCCTCTTCACATGCCTGAACCATCTCAGTCTCGGTTACCTCATCTTGTCCACCACGAAGGACACTCCCACCTATTTCAGATATCTTCATTCTTAATCTTATTTCTCATGTATGCCCACACATTCACCTCAACATCGTCATTTCTGCAACTCACATCTTTTGAAACAAATATTTTTTTGAAAAATATATTCAAGAAGTGCTATGTTTTTTCCTCAAATTATTCTTCTCTAAAAAATTCTACAATGTCCTTACATTTTCAGGGAAATTTAGTCTAGACCTTCTTAACTATTGTTATTAAATGATTTTCTTAATGAGTATGTTAAATCTATATAAAAAAAAAAAAAAAAACATTTATTGTAGAAAGGAGGGAATAATTGTTATTCAACACAGTCGAATAGACAAGCGTCGGTTATTCAAACTCATATGTAGTGCCAAAAAACAATTTAGACGGTGTATCAAATAAACTGTCCTTCCGTATACCTCACAGAAATAGTAATATAAACTTGTTAATAAACCCCTAGTTCTATTAATATTAATAGATTAGTCTTAACCTTCTTATAGCGTATTAACTACTCCTTCCGTCGTATCATTTTCTCTTTAGTTCATTTCAGAACGAGTAACAATTTTTTAAATGCGAAAATTAATGTAAACTTCCCAATTATCTTTAACTAAAAGTTTTATAGCCACACATATATCATGGAATGTTTGAGATTGTAAATTTCAAAAAATTTATAGCTGTATAAATATTGTGATATATTTAAACTCATAAATATTTTTAACTCCGTATCTGTCCAAATTTTGTCGCATAAACTGAAACGCGGGAATATTACATAAATGTATTAATTTGGACAAGAGATCAAGAGGGAAAAGTCAAATGAATAACTTATGTATGTATGAAGAAGAGAGGTTACCTACGCGGATAAAATGGTTTAATAGCATCAGTCAAACTTGTGCTTCGCCCTCAGACATTTGGATATGTGATTTGAAACCATAGTTAAAACTATGAGATGAAATCAGCGTTTGGACATGAAATTTCATCTCATGGTTTCATGTCATGAAATGAAATCCCAAATCATCCAAAAAGGCATGATTTGAGGAGTCAGCGACTTTTTTAGTATGGAAAAAAAAAAAAAAACTAACACAAAAAAAAAATTTATATAAGTAGGTTTCACGCATGAATTCTGTGCGTGAAATGACCAAACTGTAAAGTTAAAACATTGGTCCTTTCACACACAGAATTCGTGCGTGAAAGAGGTAACAAACTGCCCCCTTTGTTCTTTGGCCAATTTTTTTAAAAATTGACGTTTTTTTCGTACTTTGACTGAAGAATAGTCATGTTTCAAAATGCTGGAATATCATTATTTTATATAGAACTTAATATCTTTTTTTGCATACAATAATGTCGGCTCATTACATTAAGTACACCTAAACGTTTGGATCGTCATTTTAGGGGTTCTAAAGTGTCCCGAAGTAAGTTTTGTTTGTTTGAAAACTTGTTAGTGTTAATTTGGTTCAACTTATATAGCAACAAAAATTCTAATTAATCTTCACTAGGCGAAGGAGGGAACGAAGAAACCGGAGGACCTAGAGCTAGTTTGCCAATAGGTATTGGCTTTGTCAAGCTAGATGCACCGTTCCTCGGAGGAGAAAAACAACAAAAACAACCGGAAGATATTCATCCGTGTCACATAGAAAATTCGAGCACGAGTTAACAAAGCCATTAATATTAATTAAACCTTTGATACCATACAACACCCTTTCATTCTATATTCTTGTAAAAGTTCATTTATATTCTCTTTCTTTTCATCTCTTGTAAAAAAGTTCTTATATTCTTGTGTTTTAAAGTATTTGAACACTAGTTAACAAAACCATTAATATTAATTAAACCTTTGATACCATACAACACCCTTTCATCTATCTTATAAAAGTTCATTATATTCTCTTTCTTTTTCTCTTCTTGTTCTTATTTTCTTATTTTAGCAATGACAACAACAATTTCAGCTAAAAAACACTTAACCTAGAGGCTGAAGAGTTCAAACCAACTTTCATGGAGAAAAATGGAGTGCCTTCTCTTCCCCGCTTAGCCATTTTTTAGCAAACTCTTCTTCTTCATTTCCTCCATTTTCACCCCTTCAATACACTTTGCTATAGAACCCAATGTTTGTGAATGCGGTTATTATTGTTGAATTTTGTATGAATTATTAACTCTAGAAATTAATAATAGACTTAAACAATCAAAGCAAATTCAAAACTTACTAATTTTTTTCTTATTGATGACTTCATCATAAACTAACAATACAAATTAACCACATGAGTCAGAAATTTAAAAGAACTTAAACAACCCCTAATCTTCATCAGAATAGAAGTCCTCAATATCGTCCTCAGAAAAATATTGGCGATTTCTTAAGACATATCTTTTTTTAGTAGATGTTAGTTCTCTACCGATTGATGATGCTTGTTCTTTGGCCAACTTTAGCATGTAAAATCTACAACGTCTTCCGAGCATTCTATTGTTTTCTTTTCTAATCCTTTGTACAGCAAGCTCGCAAGTTTCTGGACCTACTCGAGGCATGGTTATTGAGTACCTTATTGGGATTGAAGCATTGAGATTTTTCAAGTCACGAACAAGACGTTCTGATTCGGCAAGCCGATGTGACCATTCTCGGCGTAAACCGCAATAATATTCTCGTGGATCTGAATATTTCACACTTTGCAAATCATCATTACGCTATGCTAGAAGGTGGGGATTTAGCTCGTCTAGTTTGAAATCACCGTTATCACTCGAAAAACTGCTATGATTTGAACTCTCATCATCACTGCTATTTGGTTCTTTTGGAAGGAGTAAAGACCAAGATGCGTTTCTACTACTCGACATTGAATACGTTGTAGTCTAATAACAAAAGAAAGGGCTACTTATATAGTTGTAAACCCCCATGTACCCCTAGTTGGGAGGGCGTGACCTTTATGAACCTACCTACTTATTTTATATAAAAAAATATTAATCTTCATCGGACATCTCACAGTCTGAATCCCACTTAGATCAAAATCTTGCGCTACCATGTACACCATATTCTACCCTAAGGTAACGCATTTGCATCCGATTGTTCTCTTCGCGAAAACGGTTAAGAGCAAAATTAAACTCTTGTGGAGTTCCACGAGGCATTGACGCAGCATTTTTTTTGGGCATTTAAGCCCTACTGTCGCTAACTTTTCCTCCAATGCTGCAGCCTCCCTAACATGTCAATCTCACTCCACTCTCATTTTATTATTGTAATCTCGATTGAATCTGTTGTTAGGGCTATTTGAGTATTGAAAATCATCATCTAATTCCCAAGTCCTACCCATTGCTTCGAATATGTTTTCCTGGGGTAAAACATGTAATATAATCAAGATTATCAAATTGGGTGTAGAATGCCATGATAACTCGTTTTATTGTGAATGCTTCTAGAAATTGTCAATCATGTTATATCTGGTACTTCATTATTTGACCGTTTTAATATGACTCTCACTTGTATTGCGCACCATTTTAATGCGCAATATAAGTGGTGATTTGACAACATGCCACGCATGACAATTTCAGGAATCTATGACACATAAAGGCTTGATTTGACAATACAATGCTAAGTTGTTTGACCATTTTAATATGACTCTCACTTACGTTGCACACCATTTTAATGCTCAATGTAAGTGGTGATTTTACAACACACCACGTATGACAATTTCAGGAATCTATGACACATAAAGGCTTGATTTGACAATACAATGCTACATTATTTGACCATTTTAGTGTGACTCTCACTTACATTACGAAACATTTTAATGCGCAATGTAAGTGTTGATTTGATAACACACCACGCGTGACAATTTCATGAATCTATTTAACATGAAGGCTTGGACGAGTGAAAAACTCATCAATTTCATAAGTCTAAGTCTTACAAGTCATTGAAAAAAAATCAAAGTTCGTAGAAAAATGTCTCGAAAATGCTTTAACCGTTAGGGTTTCACTATTTTGGGATGGAGATATCAGTGAGGACAATTACTTCGTTCGTTATAGTATCAGACCAAAAGCCCATGTTAAATTGCCAACAACTTTAAATTATGAAACACTAGTCAGTTACATGCACAAAAGAGTGAAAACTACGGCCATTGAGTTTGGAATCTCAATATGTGCGTATACCCACAAATAATATCAAAGCGGCTGTAGGCATTATGGCATGCACAATATCGAAGATGATGAATCTTTGAGTGATTATTTGGGATCACCGGAAGAATATAGTAATTTAGTATCCATTAATGTTCTTGAGATGTATGTTGGAAAGATACCTCGAGAAGAAGTCCCTCCAATTTAGCCTATTCATGGTAACACTATTGGGGACTTTAGTTCTTTTGGAACCATTTTGAGTGGTCAAGTGGCGCTGAAAAATCTAAGCCAGCAATTTAATCAAGCTTACAGTGAAAATTGGTAAGTGTATTTTTATATTATTATTGTGTGTAGTAGCACGCGTTTGTTGTATGAATTGGTAAATAAACCATTTTTCAAATCTTTATAGGAACTATTCTCAAAACTCGCCAGTGGTACCAAATATAGATGTTGGTGAATCCTCTCAGTTCGGTGGAGTTGATCATTCTCCACACCATGACAGTGCTTATGAACAACAGCAAGTTCATCACCTTAATATTAAATAATCCATATATATATATATATATATATATATATATATATATATATATATATATATATATGATGTTGGTATTTAAAATATGTTACTTTTCGTGTAGGAGGAGGAATGCACTTGATAATGAAGATTTTCCAAATTATTATGAGTCATCATCAAGTGATGACGATAAAATAGGTAATAATGCAGAGGTAACCGATGATGAAGATGATGATGATGTTCAAGTTGGTATGACCAACAATATTCCTCAAAGCCAAAACCAACAAGAACCAATGCACCACCACGTACCACCACCGATGGCGGAAAACTCAACTTCTGAAAGCCCAATTCAGTGGTATTCTAACAATATTCCTTATCTTGACAGCCTGCATGGTCGTGATGATGCATTTGTCTTCACAAGACAAGATGATCATAGTCACCTAGAAACTTGGATTGAACCAAAGGATCTCAATAGAGATCAATGCTACCTTGCAAAAGGAATGTCGTTCACATCAAAAAAGGCATTGAAACGGGCTGCCAAAATTTATTGTTTTAAGGACACGATGGAGTTTAAGGTTGATCAGTCAAACACAAAGATATGGAGGCTAGTTTGTAGATGACGGTATCAAGGCTGTGAGTGGTTGCTTCGGGGAATTGTTAAGCCTGATGGTATGTGGGCTATCACAAAATTCCTCCAAAAACACACTTGTGATATGGAAGACAATCGAGCAGATCATTATAATTTAAATGCAAACATGATCACTCAAGTGTTACTTAAAGACGTTGCCGCAACGCCAAGGTAACTTATCCTACCTAGTACATTATATGTCTTATGCCAATTATAAGATCATTACTAAATGTTGTTTGTTTAAACTTGTACGGGATCCCTATCAAAGATTGCATTAGAAACGTTCAAACTGCATATGGTAAAACTATAAGCAACAGAAAGGGATTTCTTCGGCGTAGACGCTCTTTTGAGATGATCTTTGGAAATTGGCATACCTCTTTCAATCGCTGCCAAGGTATATGGTGGCTCTACAACATTTTAATGCTGGTACTGTTTTAGAGTGGCTACTTATAGAGGGTAAAATTTTTAACTTCGTATTTTGGACATTCAAACCATGTATTGATGGGTTTGCTGTTTCTTACCAAAGGATATCCATAGATGGCATGTATGTATATGGTGCATACGACATCAAGCTCCTAATTGCAGTAGGAATGGATGCCAATGAGTCAATATTCCCTCTTGCTTTCGCAATTTCCGCTAACGAGAGCAACGACACATGGGGGGTCTTTTTGACCCATTTGAAGACTCATTATTACACCTTGGAAAATTTCGCGTTATCAAGACTGTGGACGGCTTAGTATAAGCTCAGGGGAGAGCAGACTTACACAAGGATTATGGATGAAGATTATGTTATCTGAGCATAAGAACACATATATGACATTTGGAGAGTGTATGGAGTAAATCGGTTAACATGATCACTCGATGATAGCCCTCGAAACCCTGAGTTAAGGTGGGGCCCACATGTCGGGATTTTGTAAAGGATATATTATAAGTGATACAAGTAGTACATGGAAAGTTGAGAAAGTCCTAAGAAGGACCCATAAGCCAAATATGGACATAAGCCCTCCAAAAGGACGATTTAAGGAAATATTTTCGGATGAGTTGACTTGGAGGGGCAAAAACAGCATTATAAGTTTGGAATTTGGAAAAACACCAAGAATAAAAGTTGTAGATAATTGAAATATCTTTCCAACCATAGGTCGTGGCCCCTCACACGATGTCGGAATCAAGAGTTATGGTCATTTTAAGAGCAAGACCCTAAGCTGCCAAATGGCTCCGCGGGCCCCACGTGAGAAGGTCGATGAAACCGACCTAGGAGGGGTATAATGTTACACCTCGGAAAATTTTTCGTGGATGCTCAGTGAATAGGCTAATGAGAAATATGAAGTATACGATATTTCAATGAGTAAGAAATAGCAATTGACGATTCTAAATGAGATTCGTAAGACAATCGATGTTAGACGAGAAAGATTGCCAAGAGAAGGCAAAGCTTACGATAAGTATCGGAAGGAATCTATGAGTAACGAGTTAATGGTGACTTTAAGAGATTATGAAGAAGAGTTATGACGTCCCTTAGATTGGTATTGAGGTGTTAGACAAGTGCCAAGAAGGTTCCATAAGGATTGGAGATCAAACGAGTCGACGAAAACAAGATCGGAACCATCGTAGAACATTATACGCGGCATACATCGGCCGTATAAAAAAATCACGGACCGTATGTCCAGCCTAGGTTTAGCCCAGAATGGCATGCCTCACTGGACTAAATATACGGTCCAGACATACGGCCCGTGAAAATTATACGGACCGTATGTTGGTCCGTATATTCTGGTCGGGACAGATTCATGTATTTAATGAGGGATCCAAGTTTGATTTCATTTCATTTCCATTTCACTACCCTTCTCTCTAAAACATCTCTCCACATTTCTCCCACAAGTTTTCAAGAGAATTAGTGATCAACTTCATCAAACCAAGTGAATCAAGTATAAGAAGCCCATTAAAGTTCATCCAAAGCAAGAATCCAAGCGAGGAAAAATCTAGGGTTTTACTCAAGTGAGATATTTGCACCAGAGGTTCAATCCCACACCATCCAAGGTAAGTTTTATGATGTTTCCATGTTGTTTAAAGTATTTGGAAGATGAAACATTCGGATTACATAGGAATATAAGAAATGGGTCATGAATGGGTGAATAGTATCACTTTTGAGTAAATGTGTGGAACGAGTTATGATTCTTGATGCTTTATGAATATAATCATGTTATAAATGATATTGAGAGTATGGAAATTGACATTGTATGAGAACGGACGTATTGTCGAGTTATGACTATGAATGTGGAAAATTGAAGTGAATGGTGAATTAAGGTTAATGTAGATGACTAAAGGCTATTGTGATGATATTGTGAATGCTATTGTTGATGTTTGGGAGTTGATATGTAATACGAGGGAAGTAGTATAAATAAAGGAGATCTTTGTCCGAATTTCTCTAGAATTAGTTATGAATGCTAAAGCTACCTATCATCTAATATGAATATGCGCTTCAATGAAGGTAGAACGTCAGCTTTGAAGAAGCACGTACATGTGATAGAATAGTGGCACAGAAAGGTATGTAAGGCTAACCCTTCTTTCGTAAGGCATGGTTCTTTGGCCAAATGTTCATCTTCTTATGAGTTCATGATACTCTCTAATAATCCTAGCTTGAGAAGCTATTAAGCTTATGATGCTCAATGGTATGATTGTACTAAGTCCCTTATATGACGAGTGATACTCTACGGATAGAAGGTGATGAATGACGATAGTAAAAAGGCTAAAGATAGATATGAGCTTATATGTATGTGTGCCCATGAGAGGCTATTGTGAACACCGAGCTTATATGGCCGGGTAGAATATAGTAAGTATGTATATATGTATATCTATATAACGATGCGCGCGCACCACTGCAGTTGGGTACGAATAACACTGAGCCTTGGTAGGGCTGGGTATGTGAAACACCGAACCTTCATGGTCGGGTATATATATATACTATGTATATGACATCTATACGAGTACGATTATGCTATGTATATGACATCTATATGAGTACGATTATGCTATGTATATGGCATCTATATATATTATGCTATGTATATGACATCTATATGAGTACGAATACGCTATGTATATGACATCTACATGAGTACGATTATGCTATGTGTATGACATCCATTAGAGTACGAATATGTTGAGATCATGTAAGTACCAAGAAGGGACTATATATATGCAATGTGCATGATATGAGCATGAGTATGAAAGGAGATATGAAAACGAGTGTGAAGATAGATACGAAAGGTAAATGAGCAAGAATATGAAAGTATGTACGTGAATACGCAATAGAAATGGAACGTCCCTATGGGAAGCAGGTAAGTGTTATGATGATGATGTTATTATCCCCCAGCTTATGTTGTTTCATATGTTATTCATTATGCTTCCATATTGATATTGATCATGCTTTACATACTCAGTACATTTTTATGCGACGTCCTTTGTTTGTGGAAGCCGCGTCATGCCCGTAGGTGGCAGGGAGACGATTGGATCCATAGTTGTATTATCTCGGGACTACATAGCGAGCTCTATTTCATTCGGAGGCTGCATTTTTTGGTATAGATTCTTTTGTGTATATATTCATGGGCACGGCGGGGTCCTGTCCCGCCCATAGGTTATGATATAATGTACCCTTCTTAGAGGCTCGTAGACATTGTGTATATGGTTAGATATGTTCGGCCTTGTCGGCCTATATTTTGGGATGTTGTTTTGATCGCCTTGTCGGCTTATGTACATTTATATGGGCATAGTGTTAATGATGATATAAATATGTTGTTGCCCGATGAGATTAGAATGATGATGACTTAAAAATGTGATATAATTATGTGGCTCACCTAGAATGTGATGTATAAGTATTTTAAGGGGTGCCCGGGTGGGCTAGCACCGGGCGCTCGTCGCGGCCCTCAGGTTGGGTCATGACAAAAGTGGTATCAGAGCAGTTCAGTCCTAGGGTGTCTACGAGCCGTGTCTAGTAGAATCTTGGTTATGGGTGTGTTGCGCGCCACACTTATAAACAAGAAAGGCTGGGAATTTTAGGAATAAATGACCTTCTTTCTTCATAAGAAATCGTGCGATAGAGCTATGATGTAAGAGCTTCTTGTTTCTTAACGATATGTTGTGTATTTCGAAATGCAGTAAAGAAAGGCTACGACGACCCAAAAGGGCAAGACGGTGACAAAAGCGGGATGGAAGAGCACCGCCACGTAGTAGAAGAAAGTGAGTCCCAGTGCGGCTCAATCCCGGTCCTCCCATTCGGGGCCTATATTAGAGGAGCGTGAGGGAGCCTCGGCCCTCGGCCCCGGCTCCGGCAAGACTCGGCTCCTCCACCGGATTCTTGAGGGCCAAGATGTGTGTGCGGCCGTTAATTTGTTGACTCGATTGGTTGCGGCCCGTACTCAAAGGTCAAGTTCGGGGCAAGGTGATAGGGTTGTTAGTGCAGAGCCGTGATTTTATTAGTTTGAATCCTCCGAATTCTTTGGATCAAAGCCAGGATGAGGACCCTCGAATTTCATTGATGGTATGTTGAGGACGCTTCAGTTGATACATGCTTCAGACACCGAGTCGGTGGAGCTAGCGTCCTATAAATTGAGGGATGTCGCGGTCCATTGGTACACGGTTTGGATGGCTTCACGGGGAGCCAATGCACCTCCCCCGGTATGGTAAGAATTTTTAGACGCATTCCTCCGACATTATTTGCCTCCGGAAGTTCGGCGAGCTAGAGCCGATAAGTTCCTAAATTTGAGACAAGGGAGCATGAATGCTCTAGAGTATAGTCTCCGCTTCAATTCCTTGGCTAGGTATGCTTCGGCCATGGTAGCGGATATGGATGATCGCGTACACAGGTTTGTGAAAGGCCTAGGGCCACATTTGATGGATAGATGTTTGACTGCGTCCCTTCAGGACAATATGGATATTGCACGCATCTAGGCCCATGCTCAGAATCTAGAAGAAAGTTTGTAACAACAAAGAAGTGAACATGATAGAGGCATAGCAAGGGGCTAGATCTTGGGTCCAGGTGAACGAGTATGAGGTGGGCACGGACGGCGGTCTTCTAGACATTCGGGCTATTCCATGACTAGTGCACCTCCACGGTATTCAGGCCAGAGATTTGATAGATCTACTCATCCCGGGCCGAGTCAGAGCTTTTCGGGATCTCAGTTTAGAGGTGATTCGGGTCAGGCAAAGCCGCCCGTACCACGATGCTCCCAGTGTGGGAAGTTACATTGGGGTCAGTGCAGATTGGGCTCAGAGGGTTGCTATTCGTGTGGTCGGCCAGGCCATATTATGCGAGATTGCCCCTCGGTTAGCGGCGAGAGGTAGGACCCGGCCTTCGGTGGTCGGTGGCCGGATCTTCGGATCTACCCATGCGCCCTATGGGGCCGGTTCCCACGCGCCGGTGGGCCGTGGCGAGAGGGCAAGAGGAGAGCCCCCCGGTCTAGTGGTCCTCAAAGACCGTATTTATGCTTTGGCTGGACGCCAAGATCTTGAGTCTTCTCCCGATGTGGTCACAGGTATATTACCAGTACTTTCTTATGATGTATATGCTTTGATAGATCCCGGCTCCACATTGTCATATGTTACCCCTATATTGCGGGTCGGTTTAGAATCAAACCGGAGTCGATTAAACCTTTTGAGGTTTCTACACTCGTTGGTGAGTCGGTAATAGCTAGCCGAGTATATAGAAATTGTGTAATTGTGATTGGTGGTCGCCGTACTATGATTGACTTGCATGAGTTAAAAATGGTGGATTTTGATGTTATTATGGGCATGGATTGGTTGGCTTCTTGCTATGGCAATGTCGATTGTAGAATGAAAATGGTTCGTTTCCAATTTCCGGGAGAACCAGTTTTAGAGTGGAAAGGAAATACGGCATCACCAAAGGGTAGGTTTATTTCCTACCTAAAGGCAAGGAAAATGATTACAAAAGGTTGCATTTATCATCTAGTGCGAGTTCAAGATGTAGAAGCTGAACCGCCGACTTTTCAGTCAGTTCCTGTAGTGAATGAATTTTCGGACGTATTCCCGGAAGAGCTTCCAGGCCTTCCTCCCGAGCGGGAGATTGATTTTTCTATTGATGTGTTGCCAGACACTAAGCCTATATCTATTCCTCCTTATAGAATGGCTCCCGCAGAATTGAAAGAGTTGAAGGAGCAATTGAAAGACTTGCTTGAGAAAGGCTTTATTAGGCCTAGTTCATCCCCTTGGGGAGCACCCGTATTTTTTGTCCGAAAGAAAGATGGCTCATTGAGAATGTGCATTGATTATCGACAGTTGAACAAGGTGACAATCAAGAATAAATATCCTCTTCTGAGGATTGATGACTTATTTGATCAGTTACAAGGTGCCAAATGATTTTCCAAGATAGATTTGAGATCCGGATATCATCAAGTGAGAGTTAGGGAGAAAGATATCCCTAAGACAAATTTTCGAGAACAAGATATGGCCATTTTGAGTTCCGGGTAATGTCATTTGGGCTAACTAATGCACCGACAGTGTTTATGGACTTAATGAATGATGTGTTCAGGCCCTTTCTAGATTTGTTCGGATTGTGTTCATCGATGACATCTTGGTGTATTCTAGATCTGAGGCAGAACATGCGGATCATTTGCGTACTGTCCTCAGAATCCTTCAGACTCGAGAGTTGTTCGCAAAATTTTCTAAGTGTGAGTTCTGGTTGAACTCAGTGACATTTCTGGGGCACATTGTTTCAGCCGATGGTATTCAGGTAGATAGCCAAAAGATTGAGGCTGTAAAGACTTGGCCAAGGCCTACAACTCCTACGGAGGTACGTAGCTTTCTGGGCTTAGCAGGTTATTACAGAAGATTTGTTGAAGGTTTTTCTTCTATTTCTGCCCCACTTACAAAGTTGACCCAGAAATCAGCTAAGTTTCAATGGACAGATGCTTGTGAGCATGGTTTCCAAGAGCTAAAACGCATTGACTTCGCGCCGGTCCGACACTTCCGCAGGATTGGAAGGTTATGTTGTTTATTGTGATGCTTCAAGCGTTGGGTTAGGCTGTGTGTTGATGCAACATGGCAAGGTGATTGCGTATGCTTCAAGGCAATTAAGAAAGCATGAAAAGAATTATCCAACCCATGATCTTGAATTGGCGGCAGTGATCCATGCATTAAAGATATGGAGACATTATTTATATGGTGTTCACGTAGACATTTATACAGATCACAAGAGCCTTCAGTACATCTTCAAGCAAAAAGAGTTGAATTTGCGGCAACGGCGATGGTTGGAATTGTTAAAAGATTATGATGTTGATATCCTATATCACCCTGGAAAGGCAAATGTTGTGGCTGACGCTCTTAGCCGCAGGTCTATGGGAAGTTTATGTGATGTCCAATCAGAAAAACGAGAAATGACTCGTGAGCTCCGGCGCTAGCCTAGAGTCGAGTAGTGGACTCGGGGGAACTACAATTCGTAATTCAGCCGAGTTTCGTCGCTAGTGGTAGAAGTGAAAGAGCGACAATACGAAGATCCCATGCTAGTGCAGTACAGAGATACACTCCCTCAGGAAGAGGAATCATCATTTGAGATCACAGGAGATGGAGTTCTCCGATGTCGAGGCAGATTATGTGTTCCTAATGTGACAGGTTTACGCCACCAAATATTGAGAGAAGCTCATTGTTCCCGTTATTCTATCCACCCCAGAGCAATGAAAATTTATAATGATCTTAAATCCATGTATTGGTGGAATGGGATGAAGAAAGATATAAACGGTAATTTGTAGCTCAATGTCCCAATTGTCAACAAGTGAAAATCGAGCACCAAAAGCCGGGCGGATTATTGCAAGCTATAGAAATTCCGACTTAGAAATGGGAAGTAATTAACATGGACTTTATTACAGGTTTACCCCATTCTCGATGAAAGTATGATTCCATATGGGTGATTGTGGATAGACTCACCAAGTCAGCTCATTTCTTGCCAAACAACGACGTATGTAGCGAGAAGATTATGCAAAGCTCTATGTTAAAGAGATAGTACGACTCCATGGTGTTCTAGTATCTATTATCTCAGATAGAGGAACTCAGTTTATAGCTAATTTTTGGAAGTCCTTCCAAGAGGGCTTGGGGACTCGAGTGAGCCTTAGCACGGCATTTCACCCACAGACTGATGGACAAGCTGAACGTACCATTCAGACTCTTGAGGATATGTTGCGAGCATGTATGATAGATTTTGGAGGAAATTGGGATGATCATTTGCCACTTATTGAATTTGCTTATAATAATAGCTATCATTCTAGCATCCAAATGGCGCCATATGAATCCTTGTATGGGCGAAAGTGTAGATCCCCAATTGGGTGGTTTGAAATAGGAGAGGCTAAATTGATAGGGCCAGATTTGGTCCAATAAGCCATAGAGAAAGTCAAGCTTATACAAGACCGATTGTTAGCAGCCCAAAGTCGTCAAAAGTCCTATGCGGATAATCGTTGAAGGGACCTAGAGTTTCAAATTAAAGATTGGGTATTCTTGAAAGTGTCGCCAATGAAAGCCCTTATGAGATTTGGCAAAAAGGGGAAGCTTAGTCCCCGGTATATTGGGCCTTATGAAATTGTGCGCAAAGTGGGCAAAGTAGCTTATAAATTAGACCTACCTCCTGATTTGGAGTCGGTCCATCCAGTGTTCCATGTCTCGATGCTACAAAAATGTGTTGGAGATCCTAATAGGATCGTCCCAGTAAATGATGTTCAAATAACAGAAAAGTTAGCTTATGATGAAAAACCCATTGCCATATTAGATAGGCAAGTACGGAGGCTTAGAAACAAAGAAGTGGCCTCAGTGAAAGTTTTGTGGAGAAATAATAATCGAGAAGAAATGACATGGGAAGCGGAAAAAAGCATGAAATCCAAGTACCCGCACCTATTTCAGCCCCCAGAAGAGGGCCAAGATGAGACGTCAAGATCATAAGGTATGTATGCTTTCCTTTTATGTATTTGGGTCGTGTGTGGCCAAATTATATTGCTATTATGTTGTAGCCCTGTGAGGCATTGATATTATGGGTTGTTGTGACAGGGCGGTAGTGCCATATTATAGGGGAAACTCTGGCGAAATTTTTGTAGAATCCCCGAGTGCTTAACATTCGAGGACGAATGTTCTTAAGGAGGGGAGAATGTTACACCTCGGAAAATTTTCCGTGGATGCTCAGCGAATAGGCTAATGAGAAATATGAAGTATACGATGTTTCAACGAGTAAGAAATAGCAATTGACCATTCTAAATGAGATTCGTAAGACAATCGATGTTAGACGAGAAAGATTGCCAAGAGAAGGCAAAGCTTACGATAAGTATCGGAAGGAATCTATGAGTAACGAGTTAATGCTGACTTTAAGAGATTATGAAGAAGATTTATGACGTCCCTTAGATTGGTATTGAGGTGTTAGACAAGTGCCAAGAAGGTTCCATAATGATTGGAGATCAAACGAGTCAACGAAAACAAGATCGGAACCACTGGGCATTATACGGCCAGACATACTGGCCGTATAAAATACACGGACCGTATGTCCAGCCGTAGGTTTATCCCAGAATGGCATGCCTCACTGGACCAAATATACGGACCGTATGTTGGTCCGTATATTCTGGTCGGGACAGATGTCATGTATTTAATGAGGATCCAAGTTTGATTTCATTTCATTTCCATTTCTCCCCTTCTCTCTAAAATATCTCTCCACATATTCTCCCACAATTTTCAAGAGAATTAGTGATCAACTTCATCAAACCAAGTGAATCAAGTATAAGAAGCCCATTAAAGTTCATCCAAAGCAAGAATCCAAGCGAGGAAAAATCTAGGGTTTTACTCAAGTGAGATATTTGCACCGGAGGTTCAATCCCACGCCATCCAAGGTAAGTTTTATGATGTTTCCATGTTGTTCAAAGTATCTGGAAGATGAAACATTCGGATTACATAGGAATATAAGAAATGGGTCATGAATGGGTGAATAGTATCACTTTTGAGTAAATGTGTGGAACGAGTTATGATTCTTGATGCTTTATGAATATAATTATGTTATAAACGATATTGAGAGTATGGAAATTGACATTGTATGAGAACGGACGTATTGTCGAGTTATGACTATGAATGTGGAAAATTGAAGTGAATGGTGAATTAAGGTTAATGTAGATGACTAAAGGCTATTGTGATGATATTGTGAATGCTATTGTTGATGTTTGGGAGTTGATATGTAATACGAGGGAAGTAGTATAAATAAAGGAGATGTTGTCCGAATTTCTCTAGAATTAGTTATGAATGTTAAAGCTACCTATCATCTACTATGAATATGCGCTTCAATGAAGGTAGAACGTCAGCTTTGAAGAAGCACGTACATGTGATAGAATAGTGGCACAGAAAGGTATGTAAGGCTAACCCTTCTTTCGTAAGGCATGGTTCTTTGGCCAAATGTTCATCTTCTTATGAGTTCATGATACTCTCTAATAATCCTAGCTTGAGAAGCTATTAAGCTTATGATGCTCAATGGTATGATTGTACTAAGTCCCTTATGCGACGAGTGATACGGATAGAAGGTGATGAATGATGATAGTAAAAAGGCTAAAGATAGATATGAACTTATATGTATGTGTGCCCATGAGAGGCTATTGTGAACACCGAGCTTATATGGCCGGGTAGAATATAGTAAGTATGTATATATGTATATCTATATAACGATGAGCGCGCACCACTGCAGTTGGGTACGAACAACACTGAGCCTTGGTAGGGCCAGGTACGTGAAACACCGAACCTTCATGGTCGGGTATGCTATATAAATGCTATGTATATGACATCTATATGAGTACGATTATGCTATGTATATGACATCTATATGAGTACGATTATGCTATGTATATGGCATCTATATGAGTACGATTATGCTATGTATATGACATCTATACGAGTACGATTATGCTATGTATATGACATCTATATGAGTACGATTATGCTAGGTGTATGACATCCATTAGAGTACGAATATGTTAAGACGATGTAAGTACCAAGTAAGGGCTATGAATATGCAATGTGCATGATATGAGCATGAGTATGAAAGGAGATATGAAAACGAGTGTGAAGATAGATACGAAAGGTAAATGAGCAAGATATGAATGTATGTACGTGAATACGCAATAGAAATGGAACGTCCCATGGGAAGAAAGTAAGTGTTATGATAATGATGTTATTATCCCTCGTCTTATGTTGTTTCATATGTTATTCATTATGCTTCCATATTGATATTGATCATGCTTTACATACTCAGTACATTCTTCGTACTGACGTCCTTTTGTTTGTGGAGGCTGCGTCATGCCCGCGAGTGACCGGGGAGACAGAGATTGGATCCATAGCCGTATTATCTCGGGGACTACATAGCGGAGCTCCATTTTATTCGGAGCCGGCTTTTGGTATAGATATCTTTTGTGTATATATTCATGGGCACGGCGGGGTCCTGTCTCGCCCATAGGTTATGATATGATGTACCCTTCTTAGAGGCTCGTAGACATTGTGTATATGGTTAGATATGTTCGGCCTTGTCGGCCTATATTTTGGGATGTTGTTTTGATCGCCTTGTCGACATGTACATTTATATGGGCATAGTGTTAATGTGATATAGATATGTTGTTGCCCGACGAGATTAGAATGATGATGACTGAAAGATGTGATATAATTATGTGGCTCACCTAGAATGTGATGTATAAGTATGTTAAGGGGTGCCCGGGTGGGCTAGCACCGGGCGCTCGTCGCGGCCCTAAGGTTGGGTCGTGACATATAAATACCCCATCAACCCCGTTTTTTCAGCATAATAACATTTCAAAGGTTCCTAGAAAATTTTCTACACCTCCCCCAAGCATTATGGTCCGATAAATTAAGAATTTGACAAGATTATGCCAAACTAGTCCGTGAAAGGCGATTGTTCTTGCTTCTACTTAAGCTTGGTGTTGTAAAGGATTGATGTAGCTGAGTTTTTTTCAAGTATAAGGTATGTTATTTATCCCATCTTTTATGTTGAGTTTATTTGAAGGTCTAGCAAGCCTTAAAAATGAAGCTAGTTATGGAGAAAAGGTCATAGAGTGTTGTATTGTAGTTGTTGTGTTTATGGGTCGTTTTGAACGTGTTGTGGCCGTGTGGATGGACCATTTATGCATACAAAAACGGTATCTAACATTGTTGGCGTGTTGATGAGATTATACTCCTTGATTGGGATGGAAGAAAGTGCATATTGTTGTTGTATGTTGAAAAACGTCGTGTGGGATGTTTATGGAATATGTTGGTATGAATAATAGTGTTGTTGATGTTGGTATTATTGTTGTTGTTGATTGGTTGCTGAATTGTAATTTTGGGCTAGGCTTATAAACGGAGAGCTTTCTTTATGATTTTCGGGCGAATATAGAGTAGTTTGATTTGAAATTTGGAACAAGTGTGCATAAAGAGTCTAACGTTAGTGTGAATCCTTTTAAGTGTAAACGAGCTTGACAAATAAGCGTAGCTAATAAGAGGTGGAAATACGTATGTAAAGCCTATTCTTTCTTTCTTTTGGCATGTCTTAGATGTAAGTAAGATATGATGCGAGCCTTGGGGTAACTCTACTCATAAGATCCGAGCATGTCTACGTTTCTTATTCACTTCTTGATGTTAGCATTCCTAATATAGTCGAGCTATGGTTCTTGTGTCTCTTGTATGAGTGGATAGCAAATGTTGCATAAAGAGTTCTTGTTCCTAAAGGATTTTATGTCGAATAATGTCTCTAACTTTCATAAACGGGCTCGGATTGCCTTGATGCGTTCGTAGAGAATTCTATAGTGAATAATGTCCGCAACTTTCATGGGAGAGCTCGGATTGGTTTGATACATGTCTACGATCTCTAAGATTCTCTTTAACGTAGTCTTAATGGCATTTAGAGCAGATTTAACATGACTATCGTTTGATACTCGAGCGTTGATTTGTCTACTTATCCATTGAGTCTTAAAAGTTGATTTATATTGTCACACCCCGACCTTACTAGGGTGTGATGGGCACCCGACCCTCCTCAGAGTCGAGCGAACCCTTAACGTTCGCGCTACTAAAACCTGCCATTTCAAAAAATTTAAAACAACATGAAACCTTTCAAAATAGAAATCACACGAACCTTTAGTCAATCACGTAATTTTTATCAACCAACAACATCCGAAAATACACACCCTTTAACATCTATAATCGATTTGCGCTCCTCGACACTCTAGCCGCGGACACGCTCTGCAAAGTCTCTAGGATATACAAATACCATGACACAAATGCCCGACTCGGCAACACTCCGAACTGAAATGGAGCTCGCCAATCCCGCGGAAACAACTCCTAGCAAAGTCTTCTCTTCATCTGGGTGTACCTGCGTGGCATGAAAACGCAGCCCCCCGAAGAAGGAGGGTCAGTACGGGATATGTACTGAGTATGTAAAGCGATTACAAATAACAACCACCGCTCAATTTAGAAGAAAAGAAATCACAATCAAGCTCATTACTGCGCAGCCTCGCCTGGAGGAAATATAAATGTATACATGGGGTCCTAGAACAATCCTTAAGTAAATAATACAAATGAACACACATTCCTTAAGCAAAGGATGCAACCTAACCCGTGTGTCGCCTCCGGCATACCAATGAAATAGTCCCTTCGGACGGCCGCTTCCGGCGCAATAATAATGATGGCCCCTTCGTGCATTGCCGCTTCCGGCATAATGATAATGATGATAATAATAATAATAATAATAATAATAATAATAATAATAATAATAATAATAATAATAATAATAATAATAATAATAATAATAATAATAATAGTAATAATAATAATAATAATAATAATCCCCGCCCGGGTGTGCTTCCGAAGATACGTCTATCCCGGCCCCATCGGACATGCCGGCCCCGACGTAAAATGATGGCCCCTTCGGGCATGCCGGTCCGACATACGTCTATCCCGGCCCCATCGGACATGCGGCCCGGCATCCTAGCCCCTTCGGGCATGCCACTCGTGACATACGGCTATCCCGGCCCCATCGGACATGCCACTCGTGACATACTACTAATCCTAGCCCCCCGGCATAATGATAATAATAATGAGATATCGCACCCCCTTCGGAGTGGTTTTGAAAAGTTTAAATAATAAAATCTCACACCCCCATCGGAGTGGTTTTGTACGCACCCCCCTTGTGTGGTTTTAGAAAAGCCTTAGAAAATAATATATCACACCCCCTCTAATATATCACACCCCCTTCGGAGTGGTTTTAAGAAAGCTTTAGAAAATAATATATCACACCCCTTCGGAGTGGTTTTAGAAAATCGGACTTTATACTTTCTTTAGCTCTTTAGTGTAAAACAAGTTTCAAGGTGATTCGGTTACACTTATGCAAGTTATAGATGTTTGAACATTTTTCTCAACAAGAGGTAAGGAATCTAATTCAATTACATTGAATGAATAGCACTCAATTTCAAACTCGGATTTCCATGAACAGAATAACCCCCGAGGCTCAGATCCAAACTTAGTACCCTAGGACATGCCAAAAGAAGGAAAGGGACAGCTTTACATACCTTTTCCGCTTCTTAAGCTTCTCCAAATTCGAATCCCGTTTTCTCCAAAATCTACAAATGGTCATGTTTACCAATTGTGAGTTATAGCTTCCAAGAGTTCAACTTAAATTCATGTTTGTCTACCGAAATTTCGGCAGCATTTCCCCTGTACATATAGCATCCCCGAGAATCTAACTCGGCAAATTGTAATCAATCAACAATCCCGGGAATGCAACCCGGCCAAACCAACAATCATAACAACAATATCAATACTCAACTCACAACATGTTCAAGACATTCTAACCCAAATCTTCCAATTGCCATAAGAACTCCAACAATACATTTATTTCTTTCAAACTCATAAATTATGTCAACAATCCGCATGCTAACGATCATCATTCTCATGCACACAAGAATTTATTTTAAAATCATATTGCTCTCCAAAACAGCCCGCAACATTTCCGACTTCCATTTGAGTCGTCAAACCTTCATTTTCACCACATAATCTACAACAATCAACAACCAAAATACTATATAAAATGAGTTCATTATATTTTTCTAAAATCAGCCCCTACACGGCCCAAGTTCCAAGCTACATAATTCCATGAATTCCGTTCATTTTTACATGCCAAACATATGCAACCATCCATAACAACATCAACCAACACTAAATGAATTTAGTTCTACACGTTTATACTACACTACATATATTCGGCTACAACATAATACACCAAAATCTCATGAATTCCATTCATCTCCACACTCTACAACACACAAACCATGCATAGTATATGAAAGAGAGATGGAATCCTTACCTTTTCCTCCAACTTCTTTACTTGTCCCAAATGCGAAAACGATGAAACCAACGGTTTATCTTCCGAGATAATTATACCACGTCGAAGAGCGTCTTGAACTTAATAAGAATACAAGAGAATTACAATTTTTGGACCAAGATTGAAGGCTAGGAATTTTTTTCTCTTTCCTTTTCTCTTCTCTTTCTCTTGGCTGTTTTCCTCTCTTCTTTTTTTTTGCATTTTCTGGAAAGTTTTGGAGCCGTTTTTTGCTGAAAAAATAAGGTTCTGTCCCTTTTAAAAACTGCCAACGTCGGGTTCTTTGTAGGCTACATGTACTGTAGCATCAGAGCGGTCTTTAGCGGCATGTAAGGCACCGCGGATTACTTGTTCCTGCGTCGATAGTTCAGTTTGTAACGTCTATAATTCTCTACTCCGATGTCCTATCAATGAACGGTTTGTTGCATTACAAACTAGACTCGACGAACTTCATTTTAGGCTTTTAAAACACCTTAAAACTCCACATATACTATGAGATATGCGCCTCCATAGTTGACTTAAAATTCGCCCAAAGATTTCCCAAATTTTCGTCGAACTTATTTTCTTCAATTTACTCGATCTCGAAATATTCCAACGCACAAAATGCGGGATATAACATCCTTCCCCCTTTAGAACATTCGTCCTCGAATGTTCAACTAACGTATAGGGGCTTAAGAATCTCGATTTAAACTTTTCCTTCTTGTCATCCCCTTTACTCGACTTGTAACATTCTAGATACATTACCTCGTGTCGTCTCTTAATCTTTAACTCAAACCCTTCCTTATTCATCCCATAGCTTGTTTTTCCTTTTCACACTTACCTTTGTATTCTAGCTACATAAATCACATCATAGCCTTGGCCACTTTCTCACTAGGCCTTACTTACTTTTATGATAATCCCCGTTACATTCACATTATACCTTACAAACCGTCTTATCAATACATTCACACACATCACGATTCCTTCCCTCCGTACTCTTGTCTTGGTCATACTATTAAGGCGACTTTTCAAGTCACATCACAAACCCATACCTCATTCTCTCTTGTTAATCTGAAGAAATTTCGGCGAGTTTCCTTTATATTTCTTACCGCCTCAAAACCTGTACACAGGAAATACCAACAATGCCTCACAGGGCCAACATACATATACACATTTTATATCATATCGTAGCCACACAGGGCTCCCAATATCGTCACCAGTACACAAATAATAAACACACCTCGTATGCCCAACTTTTACGGCACTCATTACACTTTCTTGTCTACTTTCCCCCTTTAGGCTCTAACTCGTATTTCAATCGCAACCGCAATTTCTTTCCCAACATATATCTTTCATACCTTTACTTACCTGTATACTTTGTGACTTCCAACATCATCAATCACATTCTTCTATCAGCGTCATTCCTCAGCTGCAATCACAAATCAGGGTAAGGAGTCCCGTCTCCTATGACTTGGCACTATGGCACGATCTCAGATATGAAAGAAGAGTAACCAACCTAAATGCCCCGTAGCCTCCTCGTTTATAAATGTGGCGCGCAACACACCATAAACAAGACTCTACTAGACACGACTTTGCGGACAACCCCTAGGACGGACACCTGCTACGATACCACTTTGTCACACCCCGACCTTACTAGGGTGTGATGGGCACCGACCCTCCTCGAGTCGAGCGAACCCTTAACGTTCGCGCTACTAAAACTTCGCATTTCAAAAATTTTAAAACAACATGAAACCTTTCAAAATAGAAATCAACGAACCTTTAGTCAATCACGTAATTTTTATCAACCAACAACATACGAAAATACACACCCTTTAACATCTATAATCGATTTGCGCTCCTCGACACTCTAGCCGCAGACAACGGCTCGCAAAGTCTCTAGGATATACAAATACCATGACACAAATGCCCGACTCGGCAACACTCCGAACCGAAATGGAGCTCGCCAATCCCGCGGAAACAACTCCTAGCAAAGTCTTCTCTTCATACGGGTGTACTGCGTGGCATGAAAACGCGACCCGAAGAAGGAGGGTCGATGACGGGATATGTACCGAGTATGTAAAGCGATTACAAATAACAACCAATCGCTCAATTTAGAAGAAAAGAAATCACAATCAAGCTCATTACACGCAGCCCTCGCCGGAGGAAATATAAATGTATACATGGGGTCCTAGAACAATCCTTAAGTAAATAATACAAATGAACACACATTCCTTAAGCAAAGGATGCAACCTAACCCGTGTGTCGCCTCCGCATACCAATGAAATAGTCCCTTCGGACGGCCGCTTCCGCGCAATAATAATGATGGCCCTTCGGGCATTGCCGCTTCCGGCATAATATAATGATGATAATATAATAATAATAATAATAATAATAATAATAATAATAATAATAATAATAATAATAATAATAATAATAATAATAATAATAATAATAATAATAATCCTTCGGGTGTGCCGGTCCCGGCATACGTCTATCCCGGCCCCATCGGACATGCCGGCCCCGACGTAAAATGATGGCCCCTTCGGGCATGCCGGTCCGACATACGTCTATCCCACCCCATCGGACATGCTTTTGGCCCCGGCATCCTAGCCCGCCCGGGCATGCCACTCGTGACATACGGCTATCCCGGCCCATCGGACATGCCACTCGTGACATACTACTAATCCTAGCCCCGCCGGGCATAATGATAATAATAATGAGATATCGCACCCCCTTCGGAGTGGTTTTGAAAAGTTTAAATAATAAAACCTCACACCCCATCGGAGTGGTTTTGTACGCACCCCGCCATAGTCAAATAATTACTTAGGAGTGGTTTTAGAAAAGCCTTAGAAAATAATATATCACACCCCCGGAGTGGTTGTAGTGAAAGCGGAGTGGTTGTGGAATAGAAAGCTTTAGAAAATAATATATCACACCCCCTTCGGAGTGGTTTTAGAAAATCGGACTTTATACTTTCTTTAGCTCTTTAGTGTAAAACAAGTTTCAAGGTGATTCGGTTACACTTATGCAAGTTATAGATGTTTGAACATTTCTCAACAAGAGGTAAGGAATCTAATTCAATTACATTGAATGAATAGCACTCAATTTCAAACTCGGATTCCATGAACGTCCGAGAATAACCCCCGAGGCTCATAAAGATCCAAACTTAGTACCCCTAGGACATGCCAAAAGAAGGAAAGGGACAGCTTTACATATATCACTCCTATACCTTTTCCGCTTCTTAAGCTTCTCCAAATTCGAATCCTAGTTTTCTCCAAAATCTACAAATGGTCATGTTTACCAATTGTGAGTTATAGCTTCCAAGAGTTCAACTTAAATTCATGTTTGTCTACCGAAATTTAAAAATCAATTTATTGGCAAAAAGATTTCATAATTTCTAATTATGCAAAAACACGGACACAATACATATAGCATCCCCGAGAATCTAACTCGGCAAATTGTAATCAATCAACAATCCGGGAATGCAACCCGGCCAAACCAACAATCATAACAACAATATCAATACTCAACTCACAACATGTTCAAGACATTCTAACCCAAATCTTCCAATTGCCATAAGAACTCCAACAATACATTTATTTCTTTCAAACTCATAAATTATGTCAACAATCCGCATGCTAACGATCATCATTCTCATGCACACAAGAATTTATTTTAAAATCATATTGCTCTCCAAAACAGCCCGCAACATTTCCGACTTCCATTTGAGTCGTCAAACCTTCATTTTCACCACATAATCTACAACAATCAACAACCAAAATGCTATATAAAATGAGTTCATTATATTTTTCTAAAATCGGCCCCTACACGGCCCAAGTTCCAAGCTACATAATTCCATGAATTCCGTTCATTTTTACATGCCAAACATATGCAACCATCCATAACAACATCAACCAACACTAAATGAATTTAGTTCTACACGTTTATACTACACTACATATATTCGGCTACAACATAATACACCAAAATCTCATGAATTCCATTCATCTCCACACTCTACAACACACAAACCATGCATAGTATATGAAAGAGAGATGGAATCCTTACCTTTTTCCTCCAACTTCTTTACTTGTCCCAAATGCGAAAACGATGAAACCAACGGTTTATCTTCCGAGATAATTATACCACGTCGAAGAGCGTCTTGAACTTAATAAGAATACAAGAGAATTACAATTTTTGGACCAAGATTGAAGGCTAGAATTTTTTTCTCTTTCCTTTTCTCTTCTCTTTCTCTTGGGCCGTTTTCTCTCTTCTTTTTTTTTTTGAATTTTCCGGAAAGTTTTGGAACCGTTTTTGCTGAAAAAATAAGGTTCTCATTCCTTTTAAAAACTGCCAACGTCGGGTTCACATCGTAGCTACGATGCGTAGCAAGATCGTAGCGTCATTATGTATCTTGTAAAGCGATGCCGCGGATTACTATTCTGCGTCGATAGTTCAGTTTGTAACGTCTATAATTCTCTACTCCGATGTCCTATCAATGAACGGTTTGTTGCATTACAAACTAGACTCGACGAACTTCATTTTAGGCTTTTTAAAACACCTTAAAACTCCACATATACTATGAGATATGCGCCTCCATAGTTGACTTAAAAATTCGCCCAAAGATTTCCCAAATTTTCGTCGAACTTATTTTCTTCAATTTACTCGATCTCGAAATATTCCAACGCACAAAATGCGGGATATAACATATATGCATATGGCTTCTCACTACTCTGCTCGTACGAGCTGTTATTACTTCTTTCACTGAGTCCCGGGCCAGGACACGTATTCGTGCACATTCCACTGCATTATTCACCGAGTCCCTCACTAGAGGGTCGGGGCACGTTATATATATATATATATGATGATGATATGATAATACAGGGATGGCGGCCAGGATGGCATATGATGATTCCTTTCACCGAGTCCCTCACTAGAGGGCCGGGACACGTCATGCATCTGCATTCACTGAGTCCCCTCACTGTGAGGACACGTTATATGTACGTATATGATGATTTTATTTATCGAGCCCTCACAGAGGGCCGGGACACGTTATACATATGCATATGTACAAGATGATTATCTAATTATGTTTCTAAGTTCCATAATGAATTTTGACATGATATCGATATGCCCTATGATTTATGTTTCAAAGGCAAGCCTCCATGATTTTTCTATACTCCCTATTTCGAGAGATCCCGTTTTGATTTCATGCTTTACATGCTCGGTACATATTCTTGACCGACCCCTTTCTTCGTGGGCCGCGTTCATGCCACGCGGTGTATAGAGGGATGTGCAGAGGATATTAGTAGAAGATGTTCCAAATTGATTGGCGAGCTCCATTTCTTCCGGAGTTTCTTGTGTCGAGTATCTCTCGTTATGGTATCTTGATTTATGTTAGAGACTTTGCAGACAGAGTCACGTGTATAGTATGTCATCGCAAGCGGCTTCTTTGTAAGCCGATGTATCATTATGCATTTTGTTACGCATTTCATACGATTCTGATTTTACTTGATTCGAGAAGGACGAAAAGCATGTTTTTTTTGAAAAGCTTACATTATGCATTCACTTCATGATTTAAGAGTCCAATAAGATTATGAGTATCACGAGGATCAGCGGGTTCGCTCGGCCCTAAGTGAGGGTCGGGTGCCCATCATGCCCTATCAAAAGTTGGGGTGTGACACTCATGTTATTAAGGATCGTACGGGCATATGTGTGTTGTCTTATCGTCATAAAGGCATATTGCGCAAAATGGATAATTTGCCGGGTTGGCAACCTCCCTTTGCTTACCATCGCTATTCCTTAAGGCACTTGAAGGCAAATTTGAAATCAAAGTTTCATAATGGCACTCTAAACAAATTGATGTGGGGGGTTGTGATGGAGCATCAATAAAGAAAACGGCCGCAAAAATGTATTCGATCAGTATGCTTAGCGAACCTCGCATACATTTGGTTGATGAAGCTCGAAATTGAAAAATGGACACTTCATGCTGATAGTGGAAAAAGATGGGGCATGCTCATAACAAATAGATCAGTGTCTTTCAATGGCTTGGCGGAATCTCGCCGGGAACTATCTCTGTCACCGCAATGGCGAGAATGACGTTCAAGCAAGCTGTGGAGCGATTTGTGGTTAGGACAATATAAAGCCTGAGATCGATATTAATCAAGCGCGGGACACTGATGCCAAAGCCCTCCAATAATATGGAGCATTATAGCAAAAAATGTGAGCTTCACCAAATGACCGAGTACTATCAAACCCTTAATCCGCTAGGGTGTGATGGGCACCCGACCCTTACCTAGGGCCGAGCGAACCCGCTGACTCTCGCGACACTCATAACCATATTGGACCCTCATAGCGTAGTATAAATACATAATGGAAGATTTTCAGAAAACAAACTTGCTTTTTATCTTTTTCAGATCAAATAAAACCTGTAATCATATAAAACCTATAAAATAATACATCAAAATACATCGGCTTATGGAGCCGCTTACAAAACCGACATACTACATACGCGACACTCGTCTCCGCAAAGTCTCTAATATGGAACATGAATCCGTATCATTAGTTGCTTCCCGACTGGCAAACACTTCGGAGAAACGGAGCTCGCCAATCCCGTACGAACATCATCTCAATATCTTCAACTCGTCTGCGTGTACCGCGCGGTACGAAACGCACTCGAAGAAAGGAGTCAAGACGAATACGTACCGAGTATGTAAACCATGAAATACAATAAACGGATCATATCAAAGTAGAGAGTACAGAGAAATCGGAAGACTTGCCTTTGAAAACATCTATCATGCAAATACTATGTCGGAAGCTAAAAATTCATATCATAATCATGTCATTATATCATCGTACATATGTACATACCCCTCTAATGAGGGACTCGGTAAGTAAAATCATAATATGCATATATAAAGTATACATATAACGTGCCCCGCCCCCTCATTGAGAGGGGCGCGGTAAAATCGTGTCATCATGTATGCATGCATAAACATATATATATACATATACCTGCACTGGCCCCTCTAGCGAGGGACTCCCATGAAGAGCTGCGTGTCCCGACCCCGCTAGCAAGGGATTCCCAGATGCCATCCCGCCGCCATCCCCATATCATCACATCATCATATAACAGACCCTACTCTTTCGGGACTCGATCGTACCCGCCCTTTCGGGACTCGTGAATAATCATATCATCATATACCGCATCTCGCCTCCTAGTGAGGGACTCATGAATAATGCAAAGGAATGTGCACGAATACGTACCCGGCCCGGACTCCGGTGAAAGACATATTGAGCTTGCACGAGCAGAAAACAGAAACCATATGCATATAAAATCATAATCATTGCACTGGCGAAGTAGTCCAAACGGAATGTCACTTGAAAATCGGACCATAGTTATATTAAATATCTTCGGAAACATAAAGATATATCATAAACGTATTAACAAAACCATAGGGATCATAGTCATATGCCAACCCAATCCGAGTCCGCCTCGGAAGATTACGAACGTTATTCATTTTAGAACTTTCTACGAACAAATCGTAGCGATCCGAGCCTTTCTGCGAAAGTTACGGACGTTCGTAGTTTCGGAATCGTTTAGGAAACAAACTCTTTTTGAAAACAAACTTTTATGCAATCTGAAGTCCATTCATGCGAAAAAACATAAAGACCATAATTTGGACTATATTAAGAATATGGAATATCAAGAAACAAATATGGATCATAAACATGCCTTGACCGCAAAGAGTAGAATTACCTCGGAGTACGTGTCATAACTTACTTTTCACTAAGACATGCCAAAGAAAGAAGGGTTAAGCTTACATACCTCGATCGCTTCCTAAGCTAATCCAACTCGAGTCTCGACTCTCCAAGGTCTACACAACGTCAATGGATATCGAATATTAGTCGTAAACATCGAAGAATCCAATTCCAAGCCATTACTTTTTTTACAAAAATTTCGGCAAAAAGATTTCCCCTATAAATTCATCAACCCCGAGAATTCAACTCGGCCAAATCAACAACAACCAAACCAACAACCATACTAACAATATCCATAAGTGATTCAAAACGCATTCTAACGTTAATAATTAAACACACAATTCGACAACATTTCAATTATATTCAAATAAACTACATACGATCAATTCAATACCAACGCTCACATATTCGATTACCAATCCGCAACCTTCTAAACAAGATTTAAGAACATTCCAAACAATATGCCATGGAACCCGAAATCACCAGTTTCCATAGGGACGACGACAATACGTTTCTTTCTTTCAAATTCATCAATGACACCAATAATCCATACGTTTACAACATTATTTTCATAAATTCAAGAAACCATATCAAGATCACATTATCTTCCAATTCAGCCCACACAATTATAACCTTAACTTGAATCATTAAAACTTCGTTTTACATCATAGAATCCACAACACAACAACCAAAACATACCGAATGAAATTAGTTCTTCACCTTATCCAACACAACACATACACGGCCAAAACTCAACATCCACGGTTCAACATCAACTCCCACATTCTATGAGTTTCATTCATTTCTACACATAACAACAACACACAAAACATGCTAACTACAATTAATTCATTATTCCTACACAACAACACACACACACGGCCACAACACAATACATACGGCCACAACACCATACCCCTAATTTCATGAATTTCATTCATTTCCATACTCCACAACATCCACAAACCATACATAACATATGAAAATAAAGATTGAACCTTACCTTCCTCACTTGTTCTTCACTCGGCTAGAACTATATTCCGCAAAAACGAGCGTTTTGCTTGCTCTACCAACTACTCCATGTTAACGAGGGCCTTTCAATTAGTAGGAAAGCTTGAAGAAAATAATTTTCCATGATCAAAATTGAGGAGCATATTTCGGCCAGCCATGGCCGTTGTTTTTCTCCTTTCTTTTTCTTTCTCCATTTCTCTTTAAGTTTCTAGAATTAGAACAAAAGATGAATAAGTCTTGATTAATCATCTCTTGTTCATATATCTATATTTAATCTCCACAAATATAAAATGAACACTTGTGCCCCTCATAATTTGGACTAATTACATTTGGCCAACCAAAGGGGGAGAGGACCCCACCATCCACGGCCATATGCCAATTTTTTCATGAAATTTTAGTTTCCAAAACTTCACTTTTGGCCCCATATTTCATGAAATATTAGTTTCCATAATTCCACTTTTAACCCCAAATTTTTCTTAATATCTCCATACCAATAAAATCATAAGCGACTTATGCCTTAAAACAAAGTCGGAAAAATAGCCTTGTCTTTAACTTGTCGCAACTAACTTAAAATATTCCGACGTACAAAATGCGAGATATAACAAGTACGACCCCATTCAACGTGTGTATGAAGTTAGGCAGGTTATTACAATGGTAAGGGTGGAAACGTGCATACCTTTTATGAGGCAACAAAAACATGCACTTGTGGTAAGTGGCAAACGTACCACATGCCGTGTTCTCATGTGGTAAAGTGCTTCGAGAGAATGGAAAAAATAGTAACAAGTTATGTGGCGGGGGAATACAAGGTCCACAGTTACCTTAGAGCATATTCCGGCCAATTCCACCCACCTGATAATGAAGCTTATTGGCATAACGAACCGTTTTCAATGGTTACTAACAAGGATTATATTAGGAAATTGGGCATTAACTCACGGAGTCGTAGATGTTATATCCCGTGTTTTGCACGTTCGGAAATTTGGACATAATTGTGATTTGTAAGAATAAGGCCATGCTTTGATTTTATGTGGTGTGTATGTTGTTACTTATGGAAAATATTGACACGAGAACATTGGAGAAGGCCAAGGGCAAAATTGGAATTTTGAAAACTTATTTCGGGAATTTGCAAAATATGATTCATAAGTAATTGGGCTAAAAAAAAAAGAGAAAACAAAGGCCCAAGGTGTTAGGCTTGGCCGGCCATGGTCCAAAAGAATTAGTGATCCAAGCCCATGAATTTAGTCATGTGATTAGTCATGTGACTAATCAATATAAGAGAGCTAATCTTCAAGAAAATTCAAGAAACAAAAAGAAAACTTGAGAGTTCTCTTGGATGGCCGTTCGGCCGAACATGGAAGAGGAAAAAAAAAAGAATTCCAAGTCCATCAATTTTGATCCAAAAATCTCCCTCTTCTCGAATTCTTAGTAAGTTCAAGATGCTCTTCGACACGGTATAATTAGTTTGGCGAAAGAGCCACGTTTGCGGCAAGTTGAAATTTCAAGAAAAAGGTAAGAATCTTGTTCTTTTGTGCTATGGAAGATGTATGTATGTTATAATGATTGGAATGGAATGAGAATTATGGAAATTGTGTTGTGTGTGCATGGGCGCGTGTGTGTGTGTGAAAAGGGGTTTGGCGTGTGCTAGGTAGTTGGAGGAGGAATCAATTAAATTGTTTAGTATGTTAATTATGTTGTTGAAGTCTTGTGATGAAAATGGAAAGTTAATGGTTCTAGTTGGCATGAGGAAATTGTTGTTAAGTTGTTATCGGAAAGTATGTGATTTTTACATGATTTTTATATAAGTATGGAAGTAAGGTTCTAAATGTGAATTATGGTTGTTGTTAAGGAGTTTGGAAGGAAAACAATGTAATTTTGTAGTTTTGTTGCAATTGTAGAAGTTTGGGATGAATTATGGTTTGATGGAAATTTTGTATATTTTGTAGAATAATGAGAAATGTGTCCGAATCGTATTTGAATGGCCTTGAATTAGAGGATGAATATGAAAATGTTGATATTAGCTTGAAAGCGTGAAGTTGGAGTCGAAGTTGATACATTATGTAGAAAGAAAGACTATTTGTGTTAATATGTGTTTTGTGGCAATTGTTGATGTTGTTGATGTTGTTGTGGGATTGGTTGTTGTTATTTAAGCCGAGTTTAATACTCGGGGATGTTGGATTTATAGGGGAGATGCTGCCCAAATTTTTATAAATAAATAAGGGCTAAGAATAAGCTCCCCAAAACCATATGATTTATATTTGGTGACTTTGACCATTTGCAGATTCTGGGCGAAACGGGATTTGAGTTTAAGCGAGCATAAGACGTCCGTAAGGTATGTAAAGCCTACCTTTTCTTCACTTGGCATGTCCTAGACTTACTAGGTTAAGAACGGAACCTCGGGATAAATTCTGCTCCTGGAAATCCGAGTTTGACTTTGGGCACTATTCATTCAGCGCGATTGAACTATAAACCTCATATTTGGTTAAAAGAATGCTTAACCTTCGTAACTTCCGCAAATGAATCCAAATCGCTCCGAAACTTCCCTAGATAACGTTATGGAGCCTAATGTTTGTAATGTATGTTCGCCGCCTCGACTTGACCCGAGGTGGGCCCGCAAGTCCCGAGACTTCCCTTATTTGGTCTGTTTGTCTCATTTTCGTATGATATGAAAAAGAAACGTTTGATTCTGACTCTAAGGTTCGCTTGAAATGTCCTATAAGGTTATCTAAACGTTCTTCACTGTGTATGATACTAAATCTTCCGAGAATAATCTACGATGTATTTCTTCGAAAAATGGATTACTTAAAGTCCGCGACTTTTGCATATTATTTCCGATTGACCCGATACTCATCTTGAGCCTACGATATTAATGTATATGTATATAAAATTATGCGTCAAGTCCTGGAACTTACTTTTGATATGCATATGGTTTCTGCACTACTCTGCTCGTGCCAATGGTTATGATTTCGTTCGCCGGTACCCGGGCCGGTTTTGTGATCGTGCGCTTTGTGACACATTCGGCAGTATGATGTGTTACGGTTTCCGAGACCTCGCCATAGGGCCGGTTACCGTTTATGGTGTTATGATGTGATATGGCATCTGATATATTTCGATGATTTGATGTGTGTGATATTATGATGTGTTCGGAGATGTACGGAGATTTGAAAACTTCGGAGTATGATGTGTTGTGGCACCGGCGTCGGGGGGTGACCACGTTCCGAGCCTTATGCATGATTTTTATTTGCATTACGTACATTTTGCATTTCGCACGAGTTCGATCTTTACTCGTATTTGTTTCTGTATCCTCGACTCCGGTTATGATTTGGATTCTTGTACCTCCCTACTTTACATACTCGGTACCTTTTCCGTGCGACCCCTTTCTTCGAAATTGCGTTTCATGCCGCGCAGGTACAGACGCTCGGTTGGGCGATCCTCCGGCTTAGGCTTCCTATTCTGCTATTCTGGAGTGCTCCCCTTGATCCGGAGCCCATATTTGGTATATGTCTTTTGTTACGCATACTTTGTACATTTGTATTTGTTCGGGTACGGCGGGGCCACGTCCCGTCATATGTTCGTATGTTTGTACGTTCGTATGTACGTAGAGGCACGTAGTCATATTTGTGGGTCATGGGTCCGATTCGTTCGTATGTGATTACGTTTGGCGTCCTTAAGCGGCCCGTATGCTACTATGGCCGATATGGCCCATATGTTTGTATGTATGTGTGTGTGTACGGGCGATGTGCATTCCGCCAGTTCCGATTTTGATCTGATGATTCTGCACGGGCGACCGCTTAGGACAGCATTCGTTTCTATATTTGTATGACGTCTGCTATTTGCTATCGGTACGAATAATGTCTGTTGAATCTGGACGTGTGTCCTAATATGACGATTTGGTTCGTAGGGTTGTTTGGGTGCCTAAGTAGGGCACCAGTCGCGGCCCACGGGGCTGGGTCGTGACAAAAGTGGTATCAGAGCGGTTTGTCCTCGGAATGTCTACAGGCCGTGTCTCGTAGAGTCTTGTTTATCGGTGTGTCGTGCACCACATCTATAAACAGGAGGCTACAGGACATTTAGGATGTTTCCCTTTCTTTGGATCTTAGATCGTGCGATAGAGCCAGCCATAGGAAATGAATTCCTTTTCTACTAACCTTTGATTTCAGCCGAAGAACGGTGTCGACAGAAGACAGTGACTGATAATATTGGAAGCTACACAGTATGCAGGTAAGTAATGGTACAAAGGATGTGTATTGGGGAAGTTATTTGAAGTATGATTGAAATGTAAAGTTGGAGATCGAAAAGGAAAATAAATAGGAAAATGCCACCGGTGCTAATTGAGTTATGTATGTAAGGCATTGTTGGTATTTCTGTGTACAGGTGTTGGATTAGTAAGAAGTACAGAGGAACCTCTGCCCAAATTTTTCCAGCATTATAAAAAGGAAAATGAGATATAAGTTCTTAACCTGCCTTGGAAGTCGATATCGATAGAGTAAATCTATTACGTTGGATTAAAGACCCAGCGGTTAAAGGCAAGGGCGACTGAGGGGTCCCTGCCACCAGTATAACTCTAGAAACCTTAGACGAAAGTGAATATTGAAGACTTAGAAGGGGCAGTATGGTAATGGTATGGCTTCGATCGGGGTGGGACCCGCTACGAGAATTTTCCGAAAATTTACTAAGACCCCAATCTGCCCTAAATTGAGTGACAAAGGTTGTGTGGGGCAGTCGACGCAATTATATTAGCAATAACGCAACAAGACGCATGAAAGTTTCGAAGTTAAGCGTGCTGAGGCCAGAGCAATTCTGGGATGGGTGACCCCCTGGGAAGTGTACTAAGGTGATAAATGAAAGATGTATACCTATGGTATTATAAATGAATTGGGGTAAGATGTAAGGTAATTTGAGACGATATGTTGAGGTAGGGCTAGCTACGAAGGTACGGTTGAGGTAGGCTAAACGGAGCGTGGCAATTTAAACGCAAAGGTAGGTGGAGGGTTGAGAGAGGGAAACGCCCTTATCGTAAGGAAAGGATATGGTTAAGTAAGATTTTATTCGATGTCCTCAGCCTGTAAATTATTTTGTGACGGCAAGTAAATTGTGTAGGGAGGAATTAGGAGAAGGATTTAAATGAGAACTCGGAAACCTCGCGAATCGATATGCTGCGACTGCACTTTTATGATAAGACGACTGTAAGAAGAAAAGGTTATGTGCATAAGTATAAGGAAGTAAGAAAGGGGCCTAAAGGCTACTATACGGGGTAAAGAGAATTCCGTAAGGATACAGACTTATTCGCTATAGCCAATTGGATGCTTTGATGAAACGATTCAAGGTACAAAAATTAGAGTGAGTAATGAAACGTTGACAAGGGAATTTTCGTAAGTCATGGAAACATTAGTGAAAGTGATCTGACTCTGATTGTGATTCTGTATATCATACTTCTGCACCTCCGATTTTGATGAAGCTCTGTCTAGTACGCCTCTGTACTTCCGAATCTGAATACGTTTTATCCGACATACCTCTATACTTTTGAATCCGATTACGTTTCCGTCTGATACGTCTCTGTACGTCCGACTCTGATTACAAATCCGTCTGATACTTCTCTGTACGTCTAACTCTGATCACGGATCTGTCCGGCATACTCCAATACGATTGATTCTGATTATGACTCTGTCCGATATAGTTCAGTACATCTGACTTCGAATATGGGTTTGTTCGATATGCTTTTGTGCGTCTGCCTCTGATCATGAATCTGTTTGGTATAATGTATGATCACGATCCTGTCCGCTATGCTTCTGTACTTCTGATTCCGGATATGACTCCGTCTGACATCCGTCCGATCTTCTGGTTCTGATGAAGATTCTCTTCGCTATATATCTTATTTGAGATTGTACGAGCCGCTAGACTAATAAGTACTCCGAACAACCCTAATATGGTAACATCGGACAAGGATAAGAGGAGTTAGCAAACGAATACCCTTACAAGTACTTTGATCAAATACAAGTATGGAGCTGGCAAGAGGACCTCCCCGACTTATTATGTTTCCCCACGTGGTTTAACATTCGAGGACGAATGTTCTAAAGGGGGGGAGAATGTTATATCCCGTGTTTTGCACGTTCGGGAAATTTGGACATAATTGTGATTTGTAAGAATAAGGCCATGCTTTGATTTTATGTGGTGTGTATGTTGTTACTTATGGAAAATATTGACACGAGAACATTGGAGAAGGCCAAGGGCAAAATTGGAATTTTGGAAACTTATTTCGGGAATTTGCAAAATATGATTCATAAGTAATTGGGCTCAAAAAAAAAAAAAACAAAGGCCCAAGGTGTTAGGCTTGGCCGGCCATGGTCCAAAAGAATTAGTGATCCAAGCCCATGAATTTAGTCATGTGATTAGTCATGTGACTAATCAATATAAGAGAGCTAATCTTCAAGAAAATTCAAGAAACAAAAAGAAAACTTGAGAGTTCTCTTGGATGGCCATTCGGCCGAACATGGAAGAGGAAAAAAAAAGAATTCCAAGTCCATCAATTTTGATCCAAAAATCTCCCTCTTCTCGAATTCTTAGTAAGTTCAAGATGCTCTTCGACACGGTATAATTAGTTTGGCGAAAGAGCCACGTTTGCGGCAAGTTGAAATTTCAAGAAAAAGGTAAGAATCTTGTTCTTTTGTGCTATGGAAGATGTATGTATGTTATAATGATTGGAATGGAATGAGAATTATGGAAATTGTGTTGTGTGTGCATGGGCGTGTGTGTGTGTGAAGAGGGGTTTGGCCGTGTGCTAGGTAGTTGGAGGAGGAATATGAATTAAATTGTTTAGTATGTTAATTATGTTGTTGAAGTCTTGTGATGAAAATGGAAAGTTAATGGTTCTAGTTGGCATGAGGAAATTGTTGTTAAGTTGTTATCGGAAAGTATGTGATTTTTACATGATTTTTATATAAGTATGGAAGTAAGGTTCTAAATGTGAATTATGGTTGTTGTTAAGGAGTTTGGAAGGAAAACAATGTAATTTTGTAGTTTTGTTGCAATTGTAGAAGTTTGGGATGAATTATGGTTTGATGGAAATTTTGTATATTTTGTAGAATAATGAGAAATGTGTCCGAATCGTATTTGAATGGCCTTGAATTAGAGGATGAATATGAAAATGTTGATATTAGCTTGAAAGCGTGAAGTTGGAGTCGAAGTTGATACATTATGTAGAAAGAAAGACTATTTGTGTTAATATGTGTTTTGTGGCAATTGTTGATGTTGTTGATGTTGTTGTGGGATTGGTTGTTGTTATCTAAGCCGAGTTTAATACTCGGGATGTTGATTTATAGGGGAGATCTTTGCCCAAATTTTTGTAAATAAATAAGGGCTAAGAATAAGCTCCCCAAAACCATATGATTTATATTTGGTGACTTTGACCATTTGCAGATTCTGGGCGAAACGGGATTTGAGTTTAAGCGAGCATAAGACGTCAGTAAGGTATGTAAAGCCTACCTTTTCTTTACTTGGCATGTCCTAGACTTACTAGGTTAAGAACGGAACCTCGGGATAAATTCTGCTCCTGGAAATCCGAGTTTGACTTTGGGCACTATTCATTCAGCGCGATTGAACTATAAACCTCATATTTGGTTAAAAGAATGCTTAACCTTCGTAACTTCCGCAAATGAATCCAAATCGCTCCGAAACTTCCCTAGATAACGTTATGGAGCCTAATGTTTGTAATGTATGTTCGCCGCCTCGACTTGACCCGAGGTGGGCCCGCAAGTCCCGAGACTTCCCTTATTTGATTCGTTTGTCTCATTTTCGTATGATATGAAAAAGAAACGTTTGACTATGACTCTAAGGTTCGTTTGAAACGTCCTATAAGGTTATCTAAACGTTCTTCACTATGTATGATACTAAATCTTCCGAGAATAATCTACGATGTATTTCTTCGAAAAATGGATTACTTAAAGTCCGCGACTTTTGCATATTATTTCCGATTGACCCGATACTCATCTTGAGCCCTCTGATATTAATGTATATGTATATAAAATTATGCGTCAAGTCCTGGAACTTACTTTTGATATGCATATGATTTCTGCACTACTCTGCTCGTGCCAATGGTTATGATTTCGTTCGCCGGTACCCGGGCCGGTTCTGTGATCGTGCGCTTTGTGACACATTCGGCAGTATGATGTGTTACGGTTTCCGAGACCTCGCCATAGGGCCGGTTACCGTTTATGGTGTTATGATGTGATATGGCATCTATCCGTTCGATGATTTGATGTGTGTGATATTATGATGTGTTCGGAGATGTACGGAGATTTGAAAACTTCGGAGTATGATGTGTTGTGGCACCGGCGTCGGGGGGTGACCACGTTCTGAGCCTTATGCATGATTTTTATTTTCATTACTGTACATTTGCATTTCGCACGGGTTCGATCTGTTATACGTATTTGTTTCTGTATCCTCTGACTCCAGTTATGATTTGGATTACTGTACCTCCTACTTTACATACTCAGTACCTTTTTCGTACTGACCCCCTTTCTTCGGGGGCTGCGTTTCATGCCGCGCAGGTACAGACGCTCGGTTGCGCGATCCTCCGGCTTAGGCTTCCTATTCTCGCTATTCAGGGAGTGCTCCCCGATCCGAGCATATTTGGTATATGTCTTTTGTTACGCATACTTTGTACATTTGTGTTGTTCGGGTACGGCGGGGCCCGTCCCGTCATATGTTCGTATGTTTGTCCGTACGTATGTCTGTAGAGGCACCGTAGTCATATTTGTGGGTCATGGGTCCGGTTCGTTCGTATGTGATTGTTTGGCGTCCTTAAGCGGCCCGTATGCTACTCGGCCGATATGGCCCATATGTTTGTATGTATGTGTGTGTACGGGCGATGTGCATTCCGCCAGTTCCGATTTTGATCTGATGATTCTGCACGGGCGACCGCTTAGGAAAGCATTCGTTTCTATATTTGTATGACGTCTGCTATTTGCTATCGGTACGGATAATGTCTGTTGAATCTGGACGAGTGTCCTAATATGACGATTTGGTTCGTAGGGTTGTTTGGGTGCCTAAGTAGGGCACCAGTCGCGGCACTTGGCCGGGTCGTGACAGAACCCAATCAAATGAATGTTAGTATCAAACGGATGTTAGTGAAAGAACTTACTCTCGCAAGTGCTCTACATGTAAGAAATATGGCCATGGCAAGCGTTCGTGTGGGCAACAAGGCCGTGGTGGTACAAGCACGTCTCGAAGTAATAGAGCCTCTAGAACTTGAAGATTGTATTGTTACTGTAATTTAGTATTGTATTGCTTTGAACTAGTATTGTAATTTAATGGAATGAATTATCTTTGAATAAGTATAAACCTCTCGTATTCGATGAATTATTATTAAATAAAATATTTTTATTTGTACATTCGATTTGACTAAATAATAAAATACTTAGATCAAAATCCTATAAAATATGACACTTAAACTTAAAGAAAACAAGTTTCCAAATAAACAAAACTTACTTCGGGGCACTTTAGAACTCCTAAAACGACGATCCAAACGTTTAGTTATACTTGATGTAATGAGCCGACATTATTGTACGCAAAAAAGATATTAAGTTCTATATAGAATATTGATATTTCGGGGTTATGAAACATGACTAATCTTTGTCCAAAATATGAAAAAAACGTGATTTTGATAGCTTAAAAAAAAGGTAGCCTCTTTCACACACAGTATCTGTGTGTGAAAGGACCAAACTCAAAAAGTTACAGTTTGGTCCTTTCACGCACAAATTCTATGCGTGAAACCTAGTTTTGTAACTTTTTTTTTTGTTTTATTTTGGCTCCAATTTTTTTTTTTTGACTCACTTAAGTCGTGGACTCTGATTTGAGATTTCAAACCATGATTCAAAATTTTAAATGTAAAACTTGACCCATAAGTTTATATTTTGTAAAAAAAGGCCCATAAGTTGGTAGATATATTTAAGAATTACTCCCACCAACCATTTACCAACCTTTATTTATGTCTACCATGTGAGAGGATCATATTAAAGAGTAGTTACATTATTATTCATGTTAAATATTCTTTTTTATTGAACTAAAGTTTGATCAATTGATGTATTTTTTTAGAAAGACCTTCTAATAGCGTATTAATTTTGTTATGAACTATGACTTGCTCATTTGGTAAGATTGTATAAGAATTGAAAATATTTTGATAAATTTCACAACTTGTAGGATTTCATGTCTATAAGAAAAAATACAACTTAACGTTTCACTTTTAATATGAAAGAGATCACAACATTCGCAGGAAATACTTATTTATATCTAGTCCTAGTATTTACTTCAACCAAAATAATTTGACCTTAGAAATCAGAAATTAAAGAATAAATGTAGGGAATATATGTATTTTAATCATAGTTAAATTATAAATTTTAATCATAGTTAAATGATAAATATGTATACGAAGATTCATGTCTTAGCTTGTATTTATTGAATTACATATATAAATATTGCGTGTGAGTAACTTCTTACCAAGAAAATATACTATATAGGGTAATATCTGTCGACACCAAGTGAACATATCAAAAGATGACACGTGATGATGGTGACATGTAAGATTCGAGTCAGCAAGCGAGAAGCTCTAAGAAAGCATAACCACGGTCTGGAGAAGTAATTTCGTAACCGCTACTGGAGAAAGAAACTATAAAGGGTTCGGAGAAGCATGCCAACTCACCAGTCAAACGCCATTCAATGCAGCCGTTACAAGAAAACTTTGCACCTCTCATGGGATTTTAATAGGCATTATTGTCATCTTTATTGTCTATCATTACTACAACATTAATTTGTACTATTAGTGGGGACAATATTCATGGAACTTGTACCCCATAGCTCTAGTTTAAATAAAGATACTCATTCTATTATAAGGCATCTGAAAACATATACAATAAATACCTTGCTCTTATTTTGCTCTTAGTTCCTAATTGCTCTTGTTCAATTAAGAAATGTTTTGATTGTTCGCTTGCTCGGAGACTCTAGCTCAAAGGCTTCTCCAAGGCTTAGGCTATTCTAACTCCTTGTTTTCAATTACATTTCGTTCATATACGCTCTATTATTATTTTTCTCATCATTTCGGTTATATTGCTCCACGTGCCCTTGACCACGTATACAAATTCAACTGCAACAATTTTAGGTGTAAATAGTTTGGAGCCCACCGTGGGGCCAGGACAATTGTGCTATACCCACTTTCTTATACTAATTCTTTTTGGTTAGAACATATATTTCAGATATGACAAACACTATTGATGACCTAACTCAACGGGTCTAAATAAACGGGTTGCATGGGAAACAACGCCTACTGAAGAAACCCTTGAAGAAGTAATGCAGATCGTGAGGGAGCAGCAGCGGTCAATAATGAAGGAGATGGAATTCATGAGGCAAACTATCTCAGCACTTTCTGGCAACCCAAACGCCGGAGTCAGGAGGTCCGGAGGGACACCTCCGACATCAACTGTCGGAAACAATACAGCCAGTGGAGACCGAATGGAAGATACAACCTTTAGGAATGAAACCGCGTCCGAGAGTGAGTCCGTTCCAAATGATCCTTTCTGGGCACAAGACTTGAAGTTTATAAAAGACATCACTGATAGATGAACAAAAGTGCTAAGGAAGCGGAAAAGAACTCAAAGAAGTTTCAAGCCTGTATGGATCAAATCCTAAGGGCTCCGGCAGTCCTTAAGGGTCCCGATGCAAAAAATTATATTCAGTTAGCTTATAAACCAGAAACTGCAACGGTTTTCATCCCAAAGATATTTAATATGTCTGACATCCCCAAGTATGACAGGATGACAGATCCACGAAAGCACATAACTGCCTACACTATGTTTGTCAAGGGAAATGACCTTAAACCGAATGAGATCAAATCGGTCTTGATCAAGAAATTCGGCAAGACATTGGCTAGAGGGGATTTAGCTTGAAGGTGTGAACGCAAAAGACAGACATCTTTCGCATAACGCAAGGGGATATCGAGTTGCTCCGTGACTTTGTCACTCGGTTCCAGAAGGAAAGGATGTTACTGCCAGTGGTTCCGGACGAATAGCTAGCTAAGGCTTTCACTATGGATCTCAACCCTCTGAGTTCAGATACTTCACAAAAACTCAAGGAAATTTGCTAGAGTTCGAGGCAACAAAATGGGAAGATGTTCGCAATCGGTATACGTCGAAGATTCGCGTAGAAGATGATCAGGTAAATATATGGACGTCTTCTAATGTCTGAAATCAAGGTCAACTGAAATTTGATCGGAGGCATTGCATACACCGGTTTGAACCATACCTGTTAGGACCACGGACTGACAGAGGTAGGAGCGTTTTTTGAGCGAGTCTCTAGAAAATGACTTAAATGAAGAACAATCATGTCTACGAACACTGGGGACTATCGCAATAAGAATCGGAAGCATCCGAGGATGGCTCCAGGACAGTAAAAAAAAGCATTGTGCCCAAAGGTATCATATCCGTTAAAGATATCGGAGATAACCCAAACTGGCTTTGGAATAAAGAAAAGGACTGAGGAAGCGCCAGATCAGCCCCGGAGAAAATAGAAGGAACTAGAATCGAGAACCGGCTAGACCCAATAGATGTTAGCATGGGAACAGTTCTCTTGCAATGTACTTTTGTTCATTTCTAGTAAACTATCTTATTATTCAAAGTTTAAACACTTGTGTACGTTCAAGGAATGGAATGAAGCAAAACTTGCACCTTGTAGGCATTCTCGTATATGTACGAAATCATTCTTAGATTTGCTCGAGCTTAAAAGCAAATAAGGATTACGAATATGAACAATTGTGCCCAAATGAACAGGAGACGTCCTCTTCATAAGCACTGAAATATAAAGGCCCTCTCTTATAAAGCCGTCCAATTAAACAACTAAAGTTAACTGCACATGTTATACTTCCAAACTTTACTAGAACCAGAAGATTTAAAATCCTGGTCGTTAACATCCCCGGCCAGGCTGCGAGGTTATAAAAGTTTCGGGTATAACTAAACGCCCTAGAGTCAAAATTCTAAGAATAAACAGTTTCGGCTATAATTACAAACACTAGAGTCAAAACTCTAAAATTAAAAGTTCTAGGGAAAACTAAGAACCCAAGAATCAATGTTCACTTTGTGAATATTTTTTCATTTTGAAGAAAATTTCCTCAAGTATTGTTTGGATCAATGATCGAAGATACTTGTGTGATTGATAGTGGAACAACGCATGCCATATTCAAAGACGAGAAATATTTTGCTTACTTGCTTAGAAAAAAGGCGAATGTTACCACAATTTCTGGTAATTCAAAATTGATTGAAGGCTCTGGAAGAGCTACTATGTTTCTGCTTAAGGGGACGAAACTTGTTATAGAAGATGCATTATTCTCTTCTTAATCCCCTAGAAACTTGTTGAGTTTCAAAGATATCCGTCGGAATGGATATCATTTTGAGACATTAAATGAAATGAATGTTGTATATCTTGATATTACCAAGAATGTCGCTGGCCAGAAATATGTTTTGGAGAAATTACCAACTTTGTCTTCTAGCTTGTATTATGCAGAAATTAGTTCAGTTGAAGCACACTCTATCGTAAACCAGAAGTTTACTGATTTAAGTACTTTTGTGCTTTGGCATGACCGAATAGGTCATCCTGGATTAATAATGATGAGGCGAATCATTGAAAATTGAAATGGGAATCCACTTAAGAACCTGAAGATTCTTAAAAGTGGTGAATTTTCATGTGTTGCTTGTTGCCAAGGCAAATTGATAACAAGACCATTGCCAATGAAAGTTACTATTGAATCTCATTCCGTTCTAGAATGTATACATAGGGATATATGTGGACTTATTCACCCACCTTTTGGGTCATTCAGATATTTTATGGTCCTAATAGACACATCTTCAAGATGGTCTCATGTGTGCCTCTTATCATCTCACAAACTGGTGTTTGCAAAATCATTGGCACAAATAATACGCTTCAGGGCACAGTTCCTCCGATTATCCCATTAAGGCTATACGCCTCGATAATGCTGGAGAATTTACATCCTAAGCTTTTGATGATTATTGTTTATCAGTTGGGATAAATTTGAACATCCTGTGGCTCATGTTCATACTCAAAATGGCCTTGCTGAGTCATTTATTAAGCGCCTCCAATTAATAGCAAGACCAATACTTATGAAACTACGGTTTCCCGCTACCGTCTGGGGTCATGCTATCTTACATGCAACATCACTTATTCGTCTTAGACAGACTCATTTATAATAAATACTCTCCGTCACAATTAGTATTTGGCCATGAACCAAATATTGCTCATCTCCGAATCGTTAGTTGTGCTGTAAATGTGCCGGTTGCACCACCATAGTGCACTAAGATGGGCCCCCAAAGAAGGTTAAGAATATATATTGGGTTTGAATCACCCTCTATTATTCCCTACCTTGAACCTTTGACGGGAGATTTATTCACTACTCGATTTGTAGATTGTTGGTTTGATGAAATGAATTTCCCACAATTAGGGGGAGAGAAAAGGGAAATCAAAAGATAAATTGCGTGGAAAGTTTCATCGCTCTCTCATTTTGATCCACATTCCTCAGTTTGTGAAATGGAGGTCCAGAAGATCATCCATTTGTAAAAAATAGCAAATCAGAAGCCGGATGCATTTACTGATTTGAAAAGAATAACTAAGTCGCATATTCCTGCAGAGAATGCGCCTATCCGAATTGATGTCCCAAAAGGTTAGACTTCTAGTGTCGTTGCTTTTAAATCCCATACACGTCTGAAGCGTGGAAGACTATTGGGTTCTAAGGATAAAAACCCTAGAAAAAAAAAAGCATGAAAAATGATCAAAGTGACACTAGAAAAGGATCTCACAGTGAGATTTAAGATTTGATTAATCCTGATATTCCTGAAGATATCAGTGAACCCGAGACTCAAGTGAATAAAGAACTATCATTAAGTTCTACTGGTGATGAGATAGATTTGAATCAATCAAAAATTATGGTGGATAATGTTTTTTCATATAATGTTGCATTGAACATTATGAAAGACAATGAGGATTAGGAACCTCAATCTATCGAAGAATGTCGAGGAAGATGTGACTGGCCAAAATGGCAAGAGGCAGTTCAATCAGAATTGAACTCACTTGCTAAATGAGAGGTTTTTGGATCGGTAGTCCAAACGCCTGGTGATGTAAAACCAGTTGGCCATAAATGGGTATTTGTGCAAAAAAGAAATGAAATTGTGAGATATAAGGCACGCCTTGTTGCACAAGGATTCTCTTAAAGACCCGATGTAGATTATGAAGAAACATATTCACCCATTATGGATGGCATAACATTTCAATATCTCATCAGTTTAGCTGTACATGAAAATTTTGAAATACATCTAATGGATGTGGTTATAGCTTATCTTTATGGCTCACATTATAATGAAATTTATATGAAAATTCCAGAAGGATTTAAAATGCCTGAAGCAATTAGTTCAAAGCTTCGGGAGATGTATTCAATCGATTACAAAGGTGATTATATGGTTTAAAATAATCAGGGAGCGTGTGGTACAATCGCCTTAATGAGTACTTGGTAAATAAAGGTTATATAAATGATGCCATTTGTCCATGTGTTTTTATTAGGAAAACAAAATCAAAGTTTGTTATACTTCCTATTTATGTTGATGACATAAATCTCATTAGAACTCCAGAAGAGCTCCAAAAGGCAATTGAATAATTAAAGAAAGAATTTGAGATGATAGATCTTGGAAAGACAAAATTTTGGGGAATTTGAGATGATAGATCTTGGAAAGACAAAATTTTGTCTTGGTCTGCAAATCAGAGTCTTTATCTATCAATCTATCTATACTGAGAAAGTTTTAAAACGATTTTACATGGACAATGCGCATCTATTAAGTACTCTTATGGTTGTTCGCTCACTTAAAGTGAGTAAAGATCCATTCCGACCTCAAGAGCCGAATGAAGAACCATTTGGTCCTGAAGTACTATATCTTAGTGCCATTGGTGCACCTATGTATCTTGTTAACGCTACAAGACCTGATATAACGTTTTCTATTAATTTGCTAGCAAGATATATCTCTTCTCTTACATGGAGACATTGAAATGGAATTAAGCATATACTGTGATATCTAAAAGGTACTATTGATATAGGTCTGTTTTATGCCAACAACGGTAGTACAGATCTTGTTGGTTATGCAGATGCAGGTTATTTATCTGATCCACCTAACGCTCGATCTCAAACACACTATTTATTTACATGCGAAGGTACTACTATATCATGGCGATCTACAAAGCAGTCCATTGTTGCTAGTTCTTCAAATCATGCTGAGATAATAGCTATTTATGAAGCAAGTAGAGTGTGTGTGGTTGGGATCAGTGATATATCTCATCAGAGGAAGATGTGGCCTGAAGTGTGACACTAAAATACCCACAGTCTTATATGAAGACAATGCTGCATGCATAGCCCAGTTAAAGGGAGGATTCATAAAGGGAGATAGAACAAAACACATTTCACCAAAGTTATTTTTCACACACGATCAAAAGAATGGTGATATTGATGTACAAAAAATCCGTTCAAGTGATAATCCTGCAGATTTATTCACTAAACCTTTGCTGAATTCAACTTTTTAGAAGATGGTAAACAAGATTGGAATGCCAAAACTTAGACATCTGAATTGTGCTCTTCATCAGGGAAGTAAACTGTGCGTTGTACTCTTTTCCCCTTAACCAAGGTTTTGTCCTATTAGGTTTTCCTGGTAAGGTTTTCAATGAGGCAGCTTGTTATGTACATTACTAGATGTTTTCCTTCACTTGAATTTTTTCCACTGAGTTTTTCCTAGTAAGGTTTTAACGAGGCACAAATCTATTAATGAACATCCAAGGGGGAGTGTTACAATACATCGTATTGTGAATGTCTATTCAATTATACAGTCAACTGGATAAGCTTACAAGTAAGCAGAAAACTTACAAGTAGCTCAAGCAAATAGCTTGCAAGTATCTCAAGTAGGCAGCTTTCCAGCAGCTTCTGAAAAGCCTCGCAGCAGCTTCTTGAAAAGCCTCGCAGCAGCTTCTTTTACTCTATAAATAAGAAGTTAATTTAGTTCATTTGTATATCAGTTCAAAGCTGAATAATATATCAGTCTCTCTCTATATACTTGTCTCTGGTGTATTTACTTTATACTCTTTATTTTATAACACTTTTCGATTAAATTCTTTAGAATTCTGATCGAATCAAAGTGCGTGTTTGGTATCAGAGGAAAACATTTTTTCTTTTTGTATTTTTTTTCATGTTTTGTTGATCAAATATTTTGGAATTTTTTTTCCTAGAAAAACAAGTCCTTTAAAATTTGTTACAAAACCAAATTTGAAGGAACTTTTCTCAAATTACCCCTTTAAAAATTTGTTCGTACTAGAATACAAGAGCAGAGTATTCTTGACTAAAGGAAGTCTATTGACACTCCTTCTCCCGAAAATTTACTACACACACTCTATATGTTAAATTTTCTAAATTTTTCGTGTATTTATATTCTTATAGTTTGAATTTTTTTAATAAAAATTCTGATTCCGCCTGTAACAAAATAGTTTGGTGTAATACTGACAGAGCCGTAACAACCAATGACTTTAATGAGCGTTGACATGCAACGAGCGTCAAGGATTAGCTAGGATCGATGTACATTGATAAAATTATCACATCATTCCATAGAGACAGAATAAACTAGTTACCTAATAGTGTTCATGCCAAGCACATGTATCATGCCTTAGATTATGCTGGGCCTATTTAATTGGATGAAACATCTTTCCTCTTTGGGGCCGTTCGATCTATTGGATTAAAAATCCATGTAAATTAAACATGCATTTCTCCTCCAAATGGTTGAGCTCGAAAGAACAAAAGTTGGGTACTTAAAATGATTTAAAAGCACCTGCGTGTCGAAATTTCATGAGTTTGTCTAAATTTCCAATACCTATATATCGAATATGCAATGCAATGGAAAACGGTTCACTTGTTCGCTCCTAAAATATTAGTAGTATTACTTAATTCACCATGCCATTAATCTATGAGTAAGCAATGATTTTCTGGGGTGCATCTTTTTTTTCTTTTATATTCTTCTAATTCTTTTTCTTCTTGGGATTTTTAATATTTCATTCACCTTTTATTTTTCAAAATTTAAATCTTCTAGGTTCAAGTTTGTGTACCTTATGTTAGAAGTGTGCGATCTTCTCGTCTAAACGTTTAAACTATTAGAGAATGCGTTTTTAATTAGTTCTCCACCTCCTTCACGTGCGAATTTAATTTATTTTTATGGCAAACACAATTTTTTTTAAAAAAAATAATGGATGACGGTAAGACTCAAACTCGTGATCTCTACATGCTATGATATCATGTTGAAACTCATGATCTCTACATGCTCTGATATTATGCTGAATAATTAAATTATGGTGCTGAATAATTAAACTATGTGACCTTCTCATCTAGAAGCTTAAGCAAGCTATTAAAGGAAGTACACATTTAATTACTTAATTATATCTTCAACACCTCAAAATTATGATTGCGTATACAAAGACTTATTTCATTCGTTAGGTAATAAGAAGATATATATGAGTAATCTTTCTGTCCTTTAGTTATAGAATGCTCATTCACGTAACGGGCACATGTATCATGACAAGAGTAGTGATTCCCGCACAACCCAAATAATAAATTAAGCATATGAACAAATTAATGAGTCAAATTCAAAATGGGAAATGCAAATGTTAAATGTTACCTTCAATATTTTACCCACATCAACAAGCTTAAACAGACGAATATAATGGTGAGAGAGCTACATGGTCAATAAAACACAAGTAATGTTTGATAGGCAATTACCATGCTAATGAGAACATTTCCTTTTCATGATAAACCCGTGGACTTTTTACAAATACGACTATGCTATTACACCAACCACTTATTTCACTATCTTTAAAATTAATTCCATTCTAAGTTTGTCATAATTCATTAAACAACTGCATATGATGGCAACTACTGGATCCAAGAGGATTTACCTCGCTCGAAACTAAGTTAGCGTTTGTTCAAACTTTAATAGGATTTTATTTCATATACTGACACTAATGTAATGAACTTTATATCCTATCTGTGTAATTTTACACGTTATAACAAATTACTCATGATTTGTTTTAGTTTACCAACTAATGCTAGTATATTCTATGTGACCTGAATAGGTAAATATATTTTATAATATTAGTGCATAGAAATCAAACTCAATTTTACAGAAGTATATTTCAAACTCTTCATTAGCTTGGGCTACTTGGTTGGTATATGACCTGTTTGTTGGGCTAAGTCGAAATACACTCTTAACATGGTGCGATATTGTTCTGGCGAAGCCTATACGGATGTTTTAAAAGGGCTTCACACTATTGACAATATCCAACACCTTATTAATAGTTTCTTTTTTCTTTTCTACTTTTTGTGTACACACATTGACCCACCCAACAATTGTTACACCTCGTAGTTTTGTACGTTGAGATTCGTTAGGTGTTAGCTGTTTAATTGTAGACATTGGAGTTATTTTCTAGGACATATGAGATTATATGCGCCTATCTTATGGTTATAAGGGTTTAAGTTCATGTAATAGGTTATGGAAGGATTGGAGAACAAGTGAATCAAGGAGATTAAGTTTTTGGAACTTTGGAGAAAAGATGGGCAAGGTTTGTACGATAATTTTGGTCTAACTTGAGGAAGGAATAGCTCCTATTATACTAGGAGTTTTGAAGTGAAGCAAAAATTGAAGTTCGGGAAGTCTAGTTTCCAACGCAACAAACCGCATGTCGATCCGACATCGGAATCAAACGTTATGAGCATTTTAAGACGGACTTCCAAAGTAGAGATCAACTCTGCGCGATCGCGCCTAGAGGTGGCGCGAACGCCCAGAGGAGCAAGGGGCAACTCAACGCGAACGTGCCCCAAGGTGGTGCAAATGCGCTGAGCAACTTTTAAGTCGGTGCAAACTGACTCTAAAACAATATAAAATGGAGTTTACCCCTTATTTTCATCCAAATCACCCCCAGAAACATCCTAAAACCTCTGGAGCATTCCCCCAACTTCCGTCCATAAAATTTTAGAGCAAATCAAGTGAAATCTTGGGTTTTAGGTTCGGATAACGTAAAGTTGTGATTACAGTATCGTATTGCGGTGGATCTTGGCTTGGATTCAAGGTGAATATTGAAGATATTGTTGTTCTAGTAAGAACAAGGTATGAATCTCTCCTTGTTGATATTGTTTTAGGTTTACTTACGAAGATAGAGCTGTTAAATAGTCGTATAATGATGTTGTTGATGTTAGTGTCTTTGTTGTTATTGTTGGTTATTGATATTTTGATTTTGGTCTAGGGATATAAACAAAGGAGATGCTGCCCGAATTTCGGCAGATTTTAAGAGGAATTAATTTGAAGGCTTATGAAAAGCATATGATGATAAGCCTAGCAATAGTATGGATTCTCTTGAATATATATTTACGAGCTTGGGAGGATAAGCTTTAAGTAGTAAGGAGACCCAAAAGGTATGTTAAGGCTGTTCCTTCTTTTCTTGGCATGATTCCATATAAGGTAAGAGCATAACAACCTTGTGACCAGAGATTTGTATAAGTAGAGCTTGTCATATTGTTGCATGATTTCTGATTGTCCAGTTATTCTTTCTAAGGGGCTATATCCCCTTCCTATGTCCTTGAGTTCATAGAGAGACAGAAGAGACATGTTACAGTATCGGTATTCTTCAGCACATACATGATATACATACATTTTATTTAGCCTGGCCACTTGGTCAGTGAGACATTTTATTTAGCCTGGCCACTTAGTCATCGAGACAGATTTGCCTGACCGACGGGTCAGTGAGATTTTATAGTTGTCTGGCCACTTGGTCAGTGAGACATTTTATTTAGCCTGGCCACTTGGTCGGTGAGACATTTTACTTAGCCTAGCCACTTGGTCAGTGAGACATTTTATTTAGCACAGCGGCCGCCACTTGGTCAGTGAGGCAGATTTGCCTAACCGACAGGTCAGTGAGATTTTACAGTTGCCTGGCCACTTGGTCAGTGAGACATATGATATCATTGTATTGCATTTCATTTGAAACAGATCAGAGGGATATTCTGAGAATTCTTTGGCCTCCAGATTGTATTGTTTTCAGTTCAGCTCAGTTAGCGTTTGCCTTACATACTCGGTACATTGTTTCGTACTAATGTCCCTTTTTGTCGGGGGCGCGCCATTCATGCCTATAGGTACAGATCGGCAGATTGATAGACCTCATTAATCATTAACTACCATGGATACTAAATAATTGAAGGATTAACTACAAGAATAAGGTACAAGGACTTACCCTAAGATGATTCCACCAAAGGTTCTCTAGAAATCACGCCCAACGCTCCTTAGAATTAGGTTTTTGGTGAATGGAACTAATGATTTGAAGTTGGAACTAAAAACAAGGTTTCTAGTTCAGCAATATTCGCTGGGGCGACAAAGTCCTGCTTCTGTGATCCCGCCTCAGCGAATACTCGTCCGCTGGGGTGAAATTCATTTAATGAGTCACCCTTTAGCTCCTGTGGGCCAACCAGCAAAGTCCTGCTTGGGCGGACCCACAGGAGTGAATATGCTCCACCGAGGCGAGACACCAGAAACCAACAAATTTCTGGTTTCACCAAGTATCAACCCAAAAACACTAACATCCATCCGAGACCTCCGGGATACAAACTAAACATGTAGACACAAGTAAAAACATGCTACGAATCCATCCGTGACCTTGGAATTCCCAACGGAGGTCATCTTGACTCGATCAACCCCAAACGGCTAAAACCAAGTTTCTAATCAAATACCCAAATGCACCCGAAAGCCTTGGGAACCGAACCAGCCACCCAGCTAATTTATAAATGACCCTCCGGACCTCACGAAATCGATGGAATTCCGAAAAAGGTCCATTTATCTAAAAGTCAACTATTGGTCAAATGCTTTTACTTAAGGGTTCTATTTCATTCAACTTTCACTAGAAACACCCGAATACTTTGGGAACTGGGTGGACAAGGGTAATATGGTCAAAACACGCATAACGACCGAACGAGTCGTTACAACATGCAATTTGGATTTCTTAAGTTGTATTTTTCTTATAGACATAAAAACCCAACAAGTTGTGAAAACTATCAAAACTTTCCCAATTCTTATATAATCTTACTAAATGAGCAAGTCATAGTTCATAATAAAATTAATACGATGCTGAAAGCCTTTCTAAAAAATACAACATCAATTGATCAAACTTTAGTTCAATAAAAAAGAAAATTTAACATGAATAATAATGTAACTACTCTTTAATATAATCCTCCCATATGGTACGAACATAATTAACAGTCGGTAGAAGTTAATGAAGTTGGTAAATGGTTGGTGGGAGTAACTGTTAGAAATATCTACCAATTTTTGGGTCCTTTTTTTTTTTTTTTTTTTTTTTTTTAAAAAATATAAACTTGTGGGTCAAGTTCTACATTTAAAAAAATTGAAATCATGATTTTTTTTTAAAAAAAAGTTTGGTTGGCCGGTTGGACTTATTAATAATCAAAATTTGTCCATAATGGCCCAAAAACCGAGCCCATTAAATCCAATAATACAAAAAATAAAGAAAATAAAAAAATGCAAAAGACAACATCTGTTGTCCAAATATATTTTGTTGCCCTAATTTTTCGGCATCTTCTCTCTGTTCTTGTCGTCTTCTCTCTCTTAAATCTTCGATTCCCGCGTTGATTCTACTTCTCCGATTACATAGAATTGTATTTCCTTGCCCTCTGATGATGAGATAAAACTTTAACTGAAGAGGGAAATCATTTTTGTTCTTCTTATCCTTGTTGTTGATCAATTTTACTTGAGGTAAGTACATACCGCTCTTTTTTGCTTCGTTATGTACTTCATTCTTCCATATCCGCTCTGATTGATGATGATTTGTTGTTGCATGTGTTGAGTCCTTGAGGTGACACTTGGATCCGCAATCGATGAGCTCGGTATTCCTCTTTCTCGCTTCTTGCTAATACAAATGCTCTTGATTAGCTTGAATGAGGTTCGTTTGATTTGAAAATACGACCCCCCAACTCTTTCCGATCTTTCTTGTTGTTGCTCTCCATTATATATCCATGTAGTTTAGCTGTCCTTGATGATGTATCTGAGCATAATTTTCCATCTATGTAATTCCCAAATATGCACTCTGTCATGACCCAATTTCACGAAGTAGTGTGGGCACCTACCATTTCCACCTCCATAGGCAAACCCTTATCCCAACAATCATAAACATAAGTAAAGCGGAAGAAAATAGAAGAAGGGTAAGTCTCACAGTAATAATATAAAATGCGGAAGTAATGAAATACAACCTCAATATCGTGGTCTGGTCATACAAGAGCTCTACTAAACTATAAGTCTAAATAATACATAAAAGTCTCAATTCATGTCCTGGAATAGGAAGTAGGACAAAGCAATAAAGAGGAGTTTTCGGGCAGCGAACGTCATCATGCTCACCCTGAATGGACTCAACAGTACAAACAACAAGTACTGGTAGGTATCATTGGCCGACTAAGACTAGCTAACGTATATGAAAACAATAAAGTAAGAATAACACGTAAAGTAAAGTACAAGTCATTACTAGACGAGTATCCACAATACTAATCACAACCTATGTTATAGCATCTAAGCCCAAATGTTCTAAGCTTCAGAATAATCACCCAAGACCAAACTATGACTACAGTATCCGTCCCCATTTAATCACAAACAAGGATCCCACCACAATCCATATCAAATCCAACAACAATCCAAATCACGCTCTGCACATAAGAGAGACAATAAAATGCAATAGAAATATATGCCAAGTCTCAGTATATCAACTCTCAGTCCATCAATCACAACCATATTACGCATCTAAACCCAATTGTGCCAAGTCTTAGAGATTTCAATCACAAGTCCATATCATAATCAACCAAGAGAGATGATAAGATGCAATGCAAGATGTATATGATGTGTATGCAATGCATATACTCATATACATGTACTCCGACGACAGAACATCACGTCTCAGCAGCACAACCCATGAGGGGCCCGCGAAGTCCATGTACCGGTCACTCCGTACATAGACCAGAGGCGACTCAATGCGTAGTACCAGCCCAGAGATGACTCAACATCCAATACCAGTCACTCTCCACACAGCCTAGAGATGACTCAATATCAAATATGGGTCAGATAGATAAATGTTTCCTTATCAGTCACTCCGCACACTTCCCAGATATGACTTTGTATCCAATATGTCTCGGAAGAATACCGGTCACTCTGCTCACAGCCCAAAGGTGACTTGTATCAATATGTCTCAATGCATCTGTATTTCCTTCTCATTTCCTATCAACAGTACTATATCAAGGCAATATCAATATATTATGGAAATAAGTATGAATACAATGCAAGTATAATATCAATAAACCAAATCAATCCCAAACAGTACCACACATGGGCACACAAGTAATATTATCAATAAGGCTACATAATAAGCCACAACAGATTCACCGTTCTTATCTCAATATCAACAAAGTAAGGTACCACAGTATCATAATCATGATATATAACTAACCACCACTATCCTATATCTCAACGTGGCGACGAGCCAACAAGTACCTAGAACTGATAAGTCAACAACGCAGCGGGGTGGCTAGCCTCCAAATCATACAACAAGGCCCAAGCTAAGGCAATATCCATCCCAAACTTCATACCCGAAGGTTTACATGCATTCCCCGACAATATCATCATACGCTTCTCTAATCGAAGTCTCACAATAAGGTAAACCGTAACCTACTTGGAAAACCGAACAGCAAACTCGAACTATCAAACCTTAGTCTTGCCCTTCCTTTGTGCCTCGTATAGTAAAAGTCTAATCATATCCGAATAGGGAATTAGAATTAAGAAGAATCAATACTCATAACCTTATTTCTATTCAAGTCCAAAATCCTAACTCATGGAGTGGGAAAACGAGCCTTTCAAGGGTTTAAATAGGAAATTCAAAGGCTAAATATGAAATTCATACTCTAGGTTATCAATTCTCATAAAAAATTAGCTAGATTAACTCACAGATTAGGAAAATTCGGATTCCAGATGAAACCCTCAAATTTGGTATAAACCCTAACTTAAAATCCCACAAATTAGTCACTAGTAATGAACGATTCATGCTTATGTAGTTACTAATCAATAATTTCATACTTAATCAAGACGAATCCACCAATAATTCAAGGTTTCATAATCAAAAACTCATTAGAAGAAGAAACCCAAAACCCCTATTTAATCTACAAGTTAATCACTAATAATGGATGGTATAAGCTTATCAACAATGAATTCATCAATTTCCTATGGTTAAACTAACAATTTCATCATCAATTTCCGATTAGAAAGGCTAAAACCCTTTAAAGAAGAAACCATAAAAAACCCCCATTTTATTCATCATGTTCTATGAATTTACTACCATGAATTCATACTTAGGGAAGTATAATGAAAGGAATAGAGATTAGGGAACTTACCCTCAAGAGAAATCTGACCCAACTCTCCTTAAATCGCCTCCAAGATGCTAAGGAATCGTTATATTAAGAATGAGAGGAACAAGGGTTTCAAAAGGGCATTTAAATAAGAAACTGCCATGTCGGCCGCTTTTGCGGCACCGCTCTTGCGGTCAAGAGGCCGCCCTTGCTGCATCGCTATTGCGGTTCTACCACCGCTTTTGCGGCTACTTGACACCAGAAATTTCTAGTGTCTTCCAAACTTGGAATCGACATCCGGAACCTCCCGGATAGAAACCAAATATGCATACACATGTAAAATCGTCCTACGAACTCACCCACGCACTCGAAATTCTCAAAAAAAAACCTCGTTTGAACAAGCCAACCCCTAAAAGCCTAAAAGAAACTTTCCAACCCAAGTTCCAAAGCGCAACCGAGTGCATTGGGAACCGCCAAACCCACCAATCAGTCACAAATGATCATCCGGGCCTCTCAAAATCGACGTATTTTTGAAAAAGGTCCGTTTACCGGGAAGTCAACTATGAGTCAAACAGTTTTCACTTAAAAGCCAACTTTTCCAAAAGTCACATCACAACTCAGTCCCATGCCTAGGAACCATGCCACCTGTCCCCGCGGGTCAAAATTTTACTAATAAAGCTCGGGGACGGGTCAACAGAGGCAAAATGGTCAAAACGCAAACACGACCGAACGGATCATTACATACTCTTCATGTGCAATTGTGAAATCCCAAATCATGCCTTTTTGGATAATTTGAAATTTCATCTCATGAGATGAAATCGCATGTCCAAACGTTGATTTCATCTCATGACTTGAAATCATGATATCAAATCGCATGTCCAAACGCCTACTACGGAGTTGTTTGGACATGACCCGAAATCATGATTTGAAAACATGAGATGAAATCATGTTTGGACATGCAATTTGGATTTCGTAAGTTATATTTTTCCTTATAGACATAAAAACTCCACAAGTTGTGAAAACTATCAAAACTTCCTCAATTCTTATACAATCTTACCAAATGAGCAAGTCATAGTTCATAACAAAATTAATATGCTATTAGAAGGCCTTTCTAAAAAAATACAACATCAATTGATCAAACTTTAGTTCAATAAAAAAGAAAATTTAACATGAATAGTAATGTAACTACTCTTTAATATAATCCTTAGTAGAAGTTAGAACATAAATAAAGGTTGGTATAAGCTAATGAGGTTGGTAAATAGTTGATGGGAGTAATTGTTAAAAATATCTACCAACTTATGGGTCTTTTTTTACAAAATATAAACTTATGGGTTAAATTTTACATTTAAAAATTTTGAAATCATGATTTAAAATCCCAAATCATTCCTTTTTGGATGATTTGGGATTTCATCTCATGAGATGAAATCGCATGTCCAAACGCTGATATCATCTCATGACATGAAATCACATGTCCAAATGCCTACTAAATTTTGTGCTATGTTTTAAAATCACAAATTTTTATTTTTTCTTTAACTCCACATCAAAATTTTACCACATGAACTGAAACGCGAGAATATTACCTCAATGGATTAATTGGGACAAAGAGATCAAGAGGGAAAAGTCCAATGAATAAACTTATGTATGAAAGAGAGAGAGGTTATCTGCGCGGATAAAATGGTTTAATAGCATCAGTCAAACTTGTACTTTGTCACTCAATTTAGTTTTAGTTTTAATATGAAAGATCACAACATTTGCTGGAAATACTTATTTGTATCTAGTACTAGCAGTATTTATTTCAACCAGGATAACTTGACCTTAGAAATCAGAAATTAAAGAATAAACGTATGGAATATATGTACTTTAACCATAGTTAAATTATAAATATGTCTACGAAAGATTCATGTCTTAGCTTGTATTTATTGAATCAAATATATAAATATGGCGTGTAAGTAAATTTTTACCAAGACAATATATATGATTGCATTTTTCGGAGTCCGAATGCTATCTGCATAACATTGAACTAGCTAGATTTCAATTTTAGGGTGTGTTTGGTATGGAAGAAAACATTTTTTCTGATAGTAATTTTCGTTTTTTTCATATTTGGTTGGTCAAATTTTTTGAAAAGTAGTTTTTTAGGGAAAATAAGTTTCACAAGTGACATTCTTCATTAATTATCTCCTCTCCATCCTACTGCCACCTAGGGGTGTACAAAGTAAACCGACAAACCGCACCAAACCGATAAACCGAGTCAAATCGAAAAAAAAAACCCGACTAGTGGTTTGGTTTGACTTGGTTTGGTGTTGAAAAAAAAAACCCGATCATAATTAGTTTGGTTTGGTTTTAGCTAAAACAAGTCAAACCGAACCAAACCAACCCGACATTACATGTATTCAATTTTAAAAATATTTTATACATAAAAATATTTATTTGTAATGTAATTTATAAATATTTCTTGAATTTTTTCGTAGTTTTTTTTATCTATTGTCATATTATTCAAGCTTGAACTTAGAATTTTGAATGTAAATAAATTTTATATCCTATGGATGTTAGTAACTCATATAAAGTCCAAACAAAAACCAACTCAACACTAATACTAACAAAAGAAATTCAATTTACCACTAGGAATGACAATAATGTTGGATATCTATTCTTTAGTTTTGCATAATTGGTTTAGAGAGTGAAAATACATAACTTAAGTTTTTTTTTCTTGTCATGTAATTAATACTTATTAGTCGTACTTATTTTAGCATGATTTAGTATTTTTAGATTATGGTCATTTTCTTTATGGCTTATTAATTAGCAATATTTATTTTAACCGATTTTATTATCTTTTGTTGAATATTTTAATACAATGTCATCACTCTTTTCACATTTTGTGTTATTTTCTTATGAAACACCTTAATTACATAGTTATATCTTACTAGGACTAAAGAAATATTTGACGTAAAAATTATATGTTTTGTATCAAGACTATTCCAAAAAAAAACCCGAATAACCCGAGAAAACCGAATAACCCGAGAAAATCCGAGGTTGAAAAATCCGAATTTTATTGGTTTGGTTTGGTGTATAAATTTAAAAACCCGACACAATTGGTTTGGTTTGGTGTTTAAAAAATCCGAACCAACCCGGTCCATGTACACCCCTACTGCCACCCCTCCCTATTACTCCCCATCTCCCCCACTCTTACCTTCCATCTCATTTCCATAGTGTTTACCTAGATTATGTAAATATTTTTAGAATAATATTTTTTGCGTATTTATTAAACACAAGAAATAATTAAAAATCCACTTTTTTCTTAAAAAATATTTTCCTTCTTACTAAACATACCCATTTCAACTTTGATAATTATCAATCAACCCATTTCAGTAGACAAAACACATTGCAAGCAGTCGCGCACTCTCGCGCTGCCAACTCGCAAGTAAGGGTTTTTTCCTTCTTTCTTTAAAATTCCTTTTCGATTAAATTCTTTGGAATTCTCATCAAATCAAAGGGCGTGTTTGGTATTGGAGGAAAACATTTTTAACTTTTTTCATGTTTCGTTGATCAAATATTTTGAAATGTTTTTTCTGGGATAACAAGTTCTTTACAAAATCAAATTTGAAGGAATTTTTCTCAAATTGCCCCTTCAAAAATTTGTTGGTACCATAATACAAGGGCAGAGCTACTCTTATCCAAAGGAAGTCTATTGACATCCCTTTCTCCCGAAAATTTACTCTACACACACACTCTATATGTTAAATTCTCTTAATTTTTTGTATATTTATTTTCCTAGATATTTTTAATCTTTTATAAAAATTCTGATTCCGCTACCAAAGAAAATAGTTTGATGTAGTACTGACAGGCCGAATCGAGCAACGACCTTAATGAGCATTGATATGCAACGGGCGTCTTGAGCTAGGATATGTTTACATTGATAAATTCATCACTCATCATAATCAAAGAGACAGAATAAACTCCTTACCAAATAGTGTTCATGCGAAGAACATGTATCATCCCTTCGATTATGCTCATTATTTCACACCAACATGAGAATTAAGTGGATGCTTGTTTTTGAATTTTGAGCCTCAACTTCATTCCTTGAATGCTCAATCTCAGTTACATGTCTTTCCTCTTTGGAACCGTTCGATCTATTGGGCTAAAAATCGATGTATTCATTCATTTCTCCTCCAAATGGTTGAGCTCGAAACAACAAAAGTTGAGTAAATAAAATTATAAAATAGCATCTACTTAAATTTCATGAGTTTGTCTAAATTTCCAATACGACCTTTTCGCTCTTAAAATATTAGTTTTACTTAATTCACCATGTCATTAATCTATGAGTAATCAATGATTTTCTGGGATGCATTTTTCTTTTCTTTCTTCTAATTCTTTTTCACTGTTGGGATTTTTAATATTTCACTCACCTTTTCTCTTTCAGAATTTAAATCTTTTAAGTACAAGGTTAAGTACCTCATGTTAGAAGCGTGCGATTTTCTCGTCTAAACGTTTAAACTATTAGAGAATGCGTCTTTAATTAGGTCTCAACGCTCCTTCAATTCACGTATGAGCTTGATTCATTTTTATGGGCCAAACACGTGAAATTTCTTTATGGATAACGGTGAGACCCAAATTCAAAATCTCTACATGCTCCGGTATCATCTAACTTCTTCATCTAGATGCTATTAAAGAATGTACGGTTTTAACTATTTAATTATATCTTCAAACACCTCAAAAATATGATTGCGCACTTGTTAAAATAGCATCTATATGCTTAATTACCATGATAATGAGAACATTTCCGTTTAAATGTTTCATGATAAATCTTGGACTTTTTACAAGTATGATTATGCTATTACACCAACCGCTTATTTCACTATCCCTAAAATTAATTCCAATCTAAGTTTGTCATGATTCATTAAACAATAACTGCATATGAATATATGATGGCAAGTCGCAACTACTGGATCCAAGGGGATTTACCTCGCTTGAAACTAATTAACGTTCGTTAAAACTTTAATAGGATTTTATTTTATATACGGACACTATTGTAATGAACTTTTTATACAATCAGTGTAATTTTCCTAGTTATAACAACTTAGTCATGATTTATTTTATTTTACCAACTAATGCTATTAAATAAAATTATTAACAATTATATTCTATGTGACCTGAATAAGTAAATATGTTTTATAATATCAACGCATAGAAATCAAACTCAATTTTACAGAAGTGTACTTCAAACTCTTCATTAGCTTGGGATACTTGGTTGGTACATGACCTGTTTATTGGGCTAAGTCGGAATTAATATACTCTTAATATGGTGCGATATTGTCTTCTTTGGCTAAGCCTATATGATTTTTTTTAAAAAAAGTCTCACACTATTAATAATATTCAACACTTTGTAAATAGTTGTTTTTTTCTTTTCTACCTTTCATATGAGATTTTGTGTGCACACATGACACACCCAACAATCTTCCTGTTTAATTAAATTTAACATGACTAATCATCATTCATGGGTTAACTTGGAGATTAACTTTGTGTCACCCACATCAATCGAGTATTTATACCCACCAAATCACACCGACATCTTTTTTTTTTTCTTTTTTTTTTTTTGTGAATGCATTTTGAAAGCAACGAAAAAAAAGTAGAAAACTGTCCCGTAGATGGGAAAAGACACTAAGTGGGGCCCTAGCATTCCACATCTTCATAATCTTCTCACTGAGTCATTCATGACTTTGATACCAGTTTGTTGGCCTAATAGAATTGAAAGAAATTCTTAACATGGTGACATTGTTCTCTTTGGGTCAAACACGCACGATATTTTCCTAAGGTCCTCACAACATTAAGAATATTCAATACCTAATAAGTAATTATTGTTTCATTTTTCATGTGGACTTTATTTGCATACACCCAACAATATATCATTACTAACATTATCACATAAAGGCTTTCAATTTTTAAGATTTTACCTTCTGGAATTGTCACAAGTTCAAATATCGACTGAAGTGCGATTCACTACCTAGTTTTTTAAGGAATTGTCAGCAAATAGACTAATTCATGATGGGTCATCTGCACGATTACAGGACTGATCTTTAATTTTTACCCCTCAAATTGGTGGTCTTTAATTTTTTCCCTTAGCTAAAAATTTTTTGGTTTCGGGTTCGAACTCCCGCTTAGTCAAAAAAAATTTAAAAAAAATCCCAAGGTGGAGTTGGATTTAAAAGCAAAACTCTACCTCAGGCAGAGTTTCAAACTATACCTTAATGCAGAATTTTGCCTTCAGGTGTAAGACAAACTCTGCCTTAAGGCAATTTTTTTTTTACTTAGTTGGAATTTTACAAACCTCTACCTTAAAGCCTAACTTTTACCCGAATAGGCCTAATTTTTTAAGGCAGAGATTTGCCTGAAGGCCTAATTTTGGCTAAAAATCTGTCTTAAGGCAAACTTCTGCCTTAAGGCCTAATTTTGCTACAAACCTCTGTCTTGCGAATTTTTTTTTTTTTTTTTTAATTGAGCTAGGTTCGAATCCAGAACCTCAGGATATTAGGTGAAGGACAAAAATTAAAGATCAACAATTTAAGGGATAAAAATTAAAGACCAGTGCCTTTGAAGGCCAATCCGCACAAAAAAATGATACTAGGCGTGTTGATATTAGCATGGATAAGGTCCAGAAGGAAGTCCAGGCCCAGTAGCTTGTCTTTAGATGCCCTGGCCCACCTTTCTTATGGAAAAAGTACTCAAAATATTCAAATGGGCCAATTTAGTTAACTCGTTTGCATTTTTTTTGCGCAGATTGCCCTTCTTTTGGGGTGGTCTTTAAATTTTGCCCCTCATATTTGTGGTCTTTAAATTTTACCCCTCATATTTATGGTCTTTAAGTTTTGCCCTTCGCTTGGAAAGGTGGGCGAATACCTGAGGTTCTGAGTTCGAACCGCCGCTCAAACATAAAATAAAAAAATAATTTCGCAAGGCAGGGGTCGGGAAGTGTATACTGGATCCGGCATACGATCCTTAAGAAAAAACTAAAGTTATGCCGGACCCGGCATAAGTAAAAATTTTTCCCATAAGGCAGAACTTTTCCTTAAGGCATAACCATAAGTGTGTCCCATAAGGCAAGAACCTTTCCTTAAGGCATATTCTTTGCGTTATAAGGTAAAATTTTAGTTATGCCTTAAGGAAAAGTTCCGCCTTATGAGGCATACTTTAGTTATGTCTTATGGGGCACACTTTTAGTTAATGCATAATTAAAAGTTTACCTTGAAAAGTTTTTTTTTTTAAAAAAAAAGCCTCAAGGCAAAGTCTGCCGAAGGGGGTATAGCGAAATTCAAATTATGCCTTGTGGATTTTTTTAAAATTTTTGACTGAGCGGGGGTTCGAACCCGGAATCCATAGATTTTAGCCGAAGGGCAAAATTTAAAGACCTCAAATATGAGGGGCAAAATTTAAAGATCATCCTAAAAGAAGGGAATTGCCCACTCCTTTTGGCTCGAACAGGTTTTAATTTCAGGTCATTGGCACTTATGGTCCTATTTTCTGCTAGTCTTTAATTTTTGGCCCTCATAACAAACAACTTATTTCGTGAGACATAAATTTATATTTTAACATCATAATATTCCACAGGTTATACCCCCGCCATTAATGAATTACGCCCTCCTGGATATAAATTCAATTGCTAAAGGACAATAGTAAAGATCAGCCCATTTAAAGGTCAAAACGAACAATTTCTTCTTTAATTTCACAAACTACCTATGGGCCTTAATATAATTACCCACTTTACCCATCTATTAAGTGTGCATCTTTTGCAGCTCCCGTTAGAAGTTCGAAGTAACAACCCCTTACGTTCAAAGTGTGAAGTGTGCATTTGTAGTCTATATTTAGTTTGGGAAATCGACACATATATACAAGTTTTAGCAAATATTGACGTTTAGCCTAAGTTAGCGTATTTCAAATTGTAGCCCATAATTATTAGCAGCCTGTAGTGGCGGAGCCATAATTTTTATTAAGGAGTGTCAAAGTATAAAAAAGTAAATTCACGAAAAAGTCAAAAGGTGTCAATATCTAATATATATATATATACATAAAAAAATATTTTTACCTAACTATACAGTGTAATTTTCCGACGAAGGGGTGTCAACTCCGCCACTGGCAGCCTGCAAGGCAACAAATTTTCCCTTTTTCTTGTATTCTTCCATAAAATTTTCTTATTAAGTTTTCATTCTTAGAAAATTTATAGACAACATGAGAAATTCCCTTGCTGGGCTTGTCCTGAATCCCAAAACTTTTGCTTTAGTTCCTATAACTCTGATACTTGGGTTTTACTCGAATATTATTTACTAACAAATTTGAGGTTAAACTTGAATCTTAAACTTTATTAGTTATTTTTAGTGGGTGTTGTTGGTATTTGTTGCGAATCCGTACACACACACACACAGATATATATCTATCTCTGTATGTGTATATCTATATATATATATATATATATAGATATACATATATATTTCTAAGGCCTTTTTAGCTATATGAGATTGCAATTTTATTTTGCCATCTCCTAGCATTACTCCTAAAAAGTTTATATGGTTTTTACATAATTCCATTTTTTTCTTGCTAATTATTATTCCATTTTCTACAAATAATCTAAATACTGTCTGTAGGTGTCCTAAATGTTCTTTCATGTCTTTACTAAATACTAATATATCGTCTACATATACTAGAACAAATCTTTTGTAATCTCCAAATATACTATCGATTTTTCTTTGAAAAATTGGTGGAGCTGTCTTTAATCCAAATGGCATTACTAACCATTCAAAATGTCCTTCAATCATCAAGCAAGACTGTTGTATGAGTAATATTTTTTAGAAAAATTACTCCATCTCTAGTAAATTTTTATATAAGTTTTTTCAATAAGAAAAGTTCAAAGGACAAAGCAGGAAATTAATGTTGTTTTCAAATAAATTTTTAACAATCCTACTCGATACTTCCTCACTCCTATATTTCCTCTTATCATGTAGTTACATTTCTAATTTTCTGTCTATCTCCCAAAATATTAGTTTTTTTTTTTTTTTTAATCTGGACTCTATCCAGTCATGAATCTTGTTATACTGTTCATCTCTTTCTCTTAACCTTTGTTCTTAATAACAGTCTTCTTTAACCACACCCCGGTAACCACGGCCAACATCGTCCTTTATCATTTGGACATTAAAACAGCCTCTTTAAAACCTAGGAATTTACAGGTTAATCCATCGAGGTTATTAAGAAGTTAAGAGAATAACCATATACTAAGAATAACAAATTCATGATGACAAGGAAGTAATTACTTAAACATAATATTCATACAATCACAAAATAATTTACATAATAGGGAGATTAGTACAGAAAACATAGTAAATAAACTTACATGGTTTGAAGAGGGAGAGAGGTTTCCCTTTCGGGGAACCCTAAAAACTACTTCACACTAGGGGGTAGGTATTAAAAACTTAATACTATTTTACAATAGGAGTTTATATTACAAAGGTTTTTGGTAAGAGGGCAAGGGATTGGAGCATTTGATGAAGAGAAGGGAATATGGAAGTTTTCTAGAGAGAGGTGGTTGGTGCTTTTGTTGGTGATGTCTTTGCTTCTTCACAAATGCTGCTATTTATAGGCGTCTGGCGGACTTCAACTCCGGATTTCAAAATGTTAAAGAATCTTTTGAGTTCAGCCTGGTGCTCTTTGGGCCCCATTGTCACGTGAACTTTTTCAAAAGAAAACTTTATTTGCTGATCTGTCCATTTACTGTGGCTGCTTTATTAAAGCTACTTTTAATAAAGCTCTCTTTTTCTGCAAATGTCTTCTAGCCGTTGCTTTTGTTCAACGAATCTCTCAGTCTTTTGTCTTATCATAACTATTTTCCTCCACTACTTTTGTCTGATTATTTTTTCTACACATATATATAAAACTTTTTTTTTATGTGTCTAAATTATGTAGTGCAATAGAATCAAAATTCATTCCCGAATCATCGTCGTTTGGGTCCTGTGAATATTGAAATGCACTGTTCTGGAAATTTACCATATCTCCTTCATCTGAACTATGGACTGGTGACATCCTTGGACTTGGAGAGAATTCTGGACTAGGATTCTTAATTATATGCTTGTTTTGTTTGGAAATTTTTTTCCAAAGTCTCTTTGACTATACTTTCTATGTTGTCATTTTTTTTCTTTTTTGCAAGTATGCTTTTCTTTGAAGAAGTGGTTCCTTGCGTTAGTGTCTTTAGTAGTCTTCGTCTTGTCTGGAGAGATGAACATCCCTCATCTTCACTTTTTGGCAAAGTGACAGCCATCAACAGATTTGATGAGTCTTTACCGGCCACCGTTTGAACCGGACTAGCTGTATCTTTATCCGATACAGTGAATCTATTTGCATTCATTGGGGAATGCACACCCGTCTCATCCATTTTTATGTCGAGATGGAGAACTGCGGGATTGTACTAATTCGAACTTAGCTGCTTGTAGTCTTTGTTCTAACGGTCTTGCTTGTTCCAAGAGTTTCATTTTTCTTGGATGAGTGTCTCTTCTGCTGGTTAAGTCTTCGACGGTCTCGATCATAGTAGAGCAGTGATCGCAAAAAATCACCTTGTCTGTGTCTTTTTGTATATTGTACTGAGGGGTTCTATCTGGATTTTGTCTGAGAGCTGGAGAAATATAGTAGTTTGGACCCAACACTCCTCTAGCATAGTCTAATGCCTCAGTGAAATCATTAAAGCCTTTAAAAAGAGGTTTTCTTATATCTTTAATAGAATCTAAAACTTCTATCCAGGTCTGGAAAATACCATTAGTTCTACCATGGATTACAACATAAAATTTAAATTTCTTATCTAGATTTTTGTCTGTAAAATACTGACAAAGTGCATTTAGAGTGGCTACAAAATGACTAGAGTCTTTTTTGTTATGTGATATCCACAAATTGTCTACTAAACATGTTTGTTGTTTGTTTATTACATATTCTGGTAATACCTTAAAAGTTAAATTAGATGGCGGAAAAAATACTAAATTATTGGTTCCAAAATGTATTCTTTCTAAGGCGTTTTTGTCTAATGCAGATGTAGGTCTAAAATGAAAATTACCTAGTACCTTTTGTCTGTAAGTGTCTTGGGTTGAGGCTATGCCTTTTCCTTGTCTCGTCCGAGAACTTGATGGTCTCTCTCGTTAAAATAGAAAATCGATTAGATGTGATTTTTAATCTACTTAATTGGTTCCGCTAGGTTATTATCTTTTCCTTTTATATGTTCGAATGTTAAATTATAAATTGAAATAGTATCCATAAAGTTTAACCATCTTCGTCTACTGCTACTTTTATCATTAATCTTTTGATAGAATTTGACTATAGCTTCACAGTCTGTTCTTACTAATATTTCTGGTTTATTTAGTATATATAGTCTAAAACTATTTAAGCCATATATTACAGCTAAAATTTCAGCGTCTATACTACTCATATTTTCTTTTTCTCGGTACTTACCACTTTGATAAGCACATATCTTTTCTTCACTTTTATTGCTATATTTATTTGGTTTTGCCTTTAATACTGCTCCCCCATCCTTCGAAGCTTCCATCTGTTTCTATAATTAAATAGTCTGTTTCTAGGGGCATATTTAAGTCTGGAATATTTTTTATTTTTTCTTTAAGTTTTTTACTAATCCAATATCTTCTGTATTAAAGTGTTTTTGACCATTTGATCCCGTTTTTGAATATAATGGTCCCGCTATTTTTCCTAAGTCTTTTATAAAACTTCTAGCATAATTTACTATTCCTAAAAAATTTTGTAATTCTTTAACATTATCTAATTTATCTGGCATTTCTAAGGCCTTTTTAGCTATATGAGGTTGCAATTTTATTTTGCCATCTCCTAGCACTACTCCTAAAAAGTTTATATGATTTTTATGTAATTCCATTTTTTTCTTGCTAATTATTATTTCATTTTCTACAAATAATCTAAATACTGTCTGTAGGTATCCTAAATGTTCTTTCATGTCTTTACTAAATACTAATATATCGTCTACATATGCTAGGACAAATCTTTTGTAGTCTCCAAATATACTGTTCATTTTTCTTTGAAAAATTGGTGGAGCTGTCTTTAATCCAAATGACATTACTAACCATTCGAAATATCCTTCAGGATAGGTGATGCAGTCCATTCTATACTTTCTTCATGCATTCATACCTGCCAATAACCTGATTTACAATCAAATTTACTAAAGAACTTTTTACTTTGTATTCTATTTATTAGTTCTGTTTTGTCTGGTAACTTATATCCATCTGTTCTGGTGTTATCATTAAGTCTTTTGTAATTTATTATCATTCTAGCTTTTCCTCTTACTATCTCACTATGATTTCTTACCATAAATGCGGCAGATCTATGTTTAGAAGTAGATCTTCTTATTACTCCTAAATTTAATAATTCTTTTATTTTACTTTAAAGTCTTCTACATCTTGGTTAGTTGCTTCTATTGAGGCTGTTTTAATTATATATTCTGGATTTATTATATCTAATTTACATACAATTTTGTTATTTTTCCAATGTTTTAAAGGTTTTTCTCCTATAATTTCTATCTCATCTAGTATTCTTATTATATTATCTAAATCTTTTTGGTTTTTTATTACTTCTATCCTTTCTATCCTCGTTTTAAAATTATATAATTCTGTTTCTATGTCTATTAAAGTATAATTTTTTCCTATTAGATTATCGTCGTCTAGTATTTCTTCTTCTTCTAGAATTAAATTCTTTATTTCTCTTTTGCTTTTGCAGCATGTATTGTTGTTTTGACGATCCTTACAACAACTTTCTTCTTTCTTTTGCAGGTTTATTTGGTCTGTAGTAGAGATCTTCTTATGTCTGATTTTAGTTTCAGTTTTATGAGCTTGTATGTGTGTATGAGTAATATTTTTTAGAAAATTACTCCATCTCTTGTAATCATGCAACTTCCATTGTTATGTAACATAAAGTCTAATCCGATGACAAAGTCTATATTTATATTCAAGTCTCTTACCCATATTTTATCCATTTTATAACTAGGTTTATAAAATTCTGAACAAGTGTTGATAAAGCTAATGTATGCCTTATGAACATAATGTTTATATATATTATGAGTTCCATCCATTTGCATGGTATAAACTGGTTTGTCTAGAACTTTTATTAAATTTGGTGGAACTATTCGTTTATTTATTATACATTTAGTACATCCCGAATCTACTAATGCTAATGTCTCTATTTCATAGTCATCTATTTTAATTCTTGCAAGTATTTTTATTGTTCCTAATTTTTTATCTTCATTACATACTAGGGCTCCATGGTCTTCTATACTCATTAGTTCCGCTGTTGAATCTTCTGGTATTGTTCTTAGCGGTTTTATATTAGATAAACCTATTTCTTCATCTTCACTAGCTTCTTCTTTTTGTTTTCTTTTTTCTAATTTATATAACCTGGTTTCTAATTCATTCATTCTAGTTTCTAATGTCATTATTCTTATACTAATAGTAGGGTCTTCTATTTTTTTATGTCTTTCTTCTTTGTGTATATTTGTCCTAAATTCTTTTTCTATACACATGATACATCCTTCGATAAAACAATTTTTACATTTTGCCCTTTTATCTCTACTAGGAAACCATTTACAAGAGAAACATGCATTACTATCTAAACCTTTATTTCTTTCAAAGTCGTGGCTACAGTCTTTTGATATATTCGCCAAATTATCCATTTGAATTGGTTCTAGATCTAGTTTTTCTAATCCTATTTCATTAATTAATTCTTCTACTTCTGAGTCTGATGAGTCTGTTTTAATTTTTTCTTCCGTATCTACACTTACTATGGAATATATATTTTCTATGTCTGACATATATTCATCTACATTTATTAAGATTTCTTGAAAGTCTTCAATTAGCTGTGAATTTCGTGTCTTATTATTTATTCTTTTTGGACATGTATTTGCTAAGTGTTCTACACTTCCACAAGTAAAGCATTCCAGTTTATTTTTGTAATTTCTATCTGTTCTGTATTTTCTTATATGTCTATTTCTGTCTAAATAGGATTTTCTAGCTGATGATTTTCTAAGATAATATTTCTTTCTATTGTATTGAGGGTAGTTTCTATTATATTGGGTTCTATACTTTTTATACTTTTTCTTTTTATAATTGTCTTTATCGTAACTCTGAGTAGTGTATACCACGCTTTTACAAAAATTCATTTCATTTTGTTTTAATTGTTTTTGTATTTGTATATGCGTGCATTTTTCTTGTAGTATATTCATTATATGTTATATTCTATGTCCTATTGACCATTTTAAATTAGGATTTTGTACTACTCCGTCTCTTTTATTCCATCTGTCTTCTATTTCTCTTCCTAGAGCTCCTGGTAGTTTATTAAATAATTTCTTTCCTAGTTCTTGATCAAAAGCGTTTCCACTAATTGTGCAATAATAAAAATAATCATTTAAATTTTTTTAATATGAAACCAGCTACTTATACTTAACTGTTCTAATTTAATTAAAGCATTTCTTTGTAGTATTGCTAATTCACTATTTGGATCTTCTCCTGTAATTAAAGTATGTATTTTATTAGTAAAATTGTATGGATTTGCTCCCATGGATACTAAGTATTGAAATTCCATCGGAAAATCTTCTTTATATGCTTCCCATAGAGCTTTAACTGATTCTCCTAAAAATGTCTCTAAGTATTTATAAATAGTTTCAGCATCTGTATCATTATAAGTTTTTATATAGTTTGCTACTACTATTCCTTTCCAAAGGTCTATTACTGAATTCCATCTTTGTGGATCATGAGTTGCTATATTTAATATCTTTCCTTTATTACCTCCTTATTGGAGAATAATAGGTTCTTCTATAGGCATTCTTTTTCCTGATGACTTTATATTGTCTATAGGTTCTCCTGCTGTTCTAAAAACTCTTCTTCTAGGTACATTTACTACCCCCCTCTAAGTTTGGTATCAGAGCGAGAAGATTTTTGGGACCTAAGACTCATCTAAAACTATATGAGAAGACCTTTCTCTGCTAGAAGAAGAAAGCAAGCATCTGTACCTACTAGACAAGAGTTCATGAGACAATACCGTTGTGCTAAACATATAAGTTTTCACTACCGCATGATCTACATTACTCGAAAAAGACTAGTAAACCTTAAAAGCTCAAGAAAGTTCCTTACCGAACATATTAACTATTTAGACACAACTTATAGAGAAGAGCTGAATAATAATACAGCAGTATTAAGTTTTAGAAATAATCTCCTTTGGGAAATTCATTTTACCAACGACGAGATATTTAGAATTGAAGATTATATTAGACATCTAGAACAACAAGTAAAGTTTATTCCTTTAGGATAATAGATGCAAGATCATTATTTAGAAGCCAAACAAGAATTAGATAACCTATACCCAGAATATATTAGATTAAGTAGTACTAAAGAAAACCAGTTAAGACTACAAGAATGAATAGATATAATATCAGGATTAGAATATAAGTTGTTAAGATATTTCAAATCTGTAAAGACCTCAAAAAATCAAAAGCGATTTAGACCATATTAATTGTATGAGAACACTATCCTTTGTTAGACAAATAGCTATAAACCATTGGTATTTATATAGAGATATAGAGAGAAGACGAGAATATAGACAAGTAGAAAAAGCTTTAAGCGCATATTTAGAAGTAATAAATTCAGAAACTTTATCATCTATAATAGAAAATAGACTGTTACAAAGCTTAATCAACGAAGACACAATCTCAGCTATAACGTGGGAATTACAAGGCATAAGAGAAGATATAGAAAGACTTACAAGTAATATAGAACACCAGAAGAAAGTCTGTAAAATAAAGATTCCTTTAGGGTAATAAATAATGCCAGAAAAAATAGATACATTAAAATATCTAGAATACTTAGACTTAAGAATATACCCAGAAAATAAATATAGAGCATTAAAAGATCATAGTATTATAAAGTGTAATTTTAGTAACGGAGACCATATATTACATAGTGAAGACAAACAGTTAAATACACTAGTAGATTTAGTCATAAACTTTAGTGAAAAAATACAAGAAAATAATAAAGACATTATTAGAATATTAGAAGTAGTAGAAGCATCTCAGACTAAGCAAAAGAAAACTTTCGAAAAATTAGAAAAAAATCTTGATTACTTAAAAACACAAGAATTAGAATTAGAAAAGAAAGTCCAGACTCTAACTAACAAATTTAATCTAGAAAAAGTACCTACAAGACGGAATTAGAAAAGTTAGTTAAAGTTATTACAGAAAAACCAAAAGAAATAGAACTAAAGACAACCCTAGTAGTCTCTAAAATAACGCAACAGGTAGAAGTTTTAACTAGTGACATTAAAGAATTAAAAAAGACAGTAGAGGAACTAAAAGAAATCACTCTTTCATGAGTAGACCAACCTTAGCTCAAGAAGAAGCCTCAAAATTAATAGAAAAGTCTATACCCTTACCAGCAGACTATAAAGATTATATACCTAACGCTAAATCGGATCAAATAACACTACAACAAAATATTACGATAATTTCATTAATATTAGAAATAATAAATAAAATAGAAATAATAGTGCCAAGGTTAGAATTAATAAGTGAACACTTACGGTTGTTAAGTGAACAAAAAGAGAAAAATAAAGAGACCTCTAAAAATAAAAAAGTTGAAGAATTAATAGACCAATTAAAAAAAGGTAGAAATAACACCTCAAAAAGAAAAAGTCAAAATAACTAGAAAAGCGCAAAAATTGATCTTCTTTCAACTAGATCAAGAAACGAAGGAGAAAGGCAAGAAAGACCAAGAGTAAGTTTTTCAGACAATAGAATAGGTAATAATTTCTTATCAAGAATTTTAAGTAGAAGAACGCCAGAAGAAAATAACCAACAACTTAGTGAGGTAATAGATGTAGACCGAGACATACAAATTTTCCAATAAAATTAATTAAAACTACTAAATCCAAAGACTTTATACAATATAGGACAGTTCTCAAAAACAACACAATTATATAGACATTATAGAGAAGAACAGTTGTCAGCCATAGGAACTAAAGTTACTACTATAAATCTAATAAATCCAGAAGCCTTAAGACAAATAAAAAATATTGGAAGGATGTTAATGCATATGGGATTAATAGTAATAGGATTAAAAGGATTAACTAGAAAAAATTTAGGAACTAAAGTCCTAATAGTAATTTACGATGATAGATGGTCAGACATGAAGAAGTCAATAATCAGAATAACAGAAGTAGATATGATAAATAATGGAGGAATTTTTTATATTAGTTCAGACTTTATAATGAATCTAGTAGAATTTGGAAGACATATAAAAATAGGAATATAGACTAAAGGATACGAAGAAATGTGTAATGGTAATAATTTATTAATGTGCGTGGGATTTTTAGGAAAAATAACTAATAATAGTAATACCAAGCTTAAAATTAAAGTAGAAGATGTCGTAGAATTAATGGGAAATAGAGGAATAAATTTAATTAAACCCATAAAAATAAATCCTGAAAAATATGTAGGGTTAGAATGAAAATTAGAAGACTTTAGTAGAAAGAAGATTCTACAGCCAGAGTCACACCTAATGTACATTAATTCTAAGACATCTATAAGATTTACCAATTATAATTATACACCACAAAGAGACATAGAAGAAGAAAGTACTCTAGATGAAAATGAAACTACTGAGTCAACTCTTATGAACATAGAATTAATACAAGAAGAATTTGAAGTAGACATAGCTATAGAAGAAGCAAAAAGACTTTATAAAGAAAATAAAAATATAAGTTTTAGATGTAAAAGATGTAAGTTAGGAGATCTAACGATAGAAGAAATTATAAGTCACTTTAAATTATGTGAAGCTAGAACTGATAATTGGGGATATAGAGTAGAACATATATACCAAAAGAAATCAGACGCTTTCGATAAAATATTAGAAGATATACAAGATAGTGATGAAGAAATAGAATTAGACTCAATAATAAGCCAAAAAGAATTAATGAAATCTAGTGCATTTAGTTCTAGTCCATTTCAAAGAACAACAGGAGAACAATACACAGTAGACACGAGCACTTAAAGCTTTTTCTACTTGTCTATATTCTCGTCTTCTCTCTATATCTCTATATAAATACCAATGGTTTATAGCTATTTGTCTAACAAAGGGTAGTGTTCTCATACAATCAATATGGTCTAAATCACTTTTGGTTTTTTGAGGTCTTTCTAGATTTGATATATCTTAGCAACTTATATTCTAATCCTGATATTATATCTATTAATTCTGGTAGTCTTAACTGGTTTATTTGGTACTACTTAATTTAATATATTCTGGGTATAGGTTATCTAATTCTTGTTTGACTTATATATATATATATATATATATATATATATATATAGAAAATTTGAGGAAGATTTAAGGTGATTTGGACTAATTTAACGTCAAATAAAGAGATGAAATCGTCATGAAAAACGTAAATGCGATAATGTATATCACATATGTGTAATGTGTATATCATCATATACCATACATAAATTTCATGGATATACAAAAATGCACATGATATACTTGAAATATATGGATATACCAAAAAGATATACACCAATAAACATGCGGGATACACATATGCACCGGTTGAAAAACTCATTTTCCCCATTGTCACACATAGGGCTGGGCATTCGGTATTCGGTTCGGTATTTTCAAAGTTCGGGTTCGGTAATTCGGTAATTGGTAATTCAAAGCATATACCAAATACCGAACTTTCAAACTTCGGTTCGGTAATTCGGTAATCGGTAAATCAAACTTCGGTTCGGTACGGTATTCGGTAATACCATATTGAAGTCGAAGTCCACTGTATTCACAAAGATAATTCTTGTTTTATGCTATAGATTCCGTTATCATCATCAGGTTTCAATTCGGAAGCATAGGCTAAAACAAAGCACATTCTTTCTTGACCTCATCAGTTCTTTCATATTTGTAAGTCATAGAAGTTCTAGTCCTAGGTCCTAACTCTCCATCTACCATGTAAGAATTAACAAAACCAACTGACAGCAACATCAACCAGATAATAATACCATCCGTTTTCCAATAAGAAGCAAAAAAAGACATTTCCCCCATGATAGCAAAAAACCCTTTAATCAAGATTCCATGACTAACCCACTTTAGAACTAAGATTGAACAAAGCAAAACAGCAAAAACAAAATTGGGAACTTTGCAAAATTAAGTCTTTGTTCAGAGCTATATATAGCAAGTGCACTAACCTCGTTATTCAAAGGTTTTACTCAAATCTTGATAGCAAGAAAATGGAACCTAGAAACAAAGGCAAAGTATGGTTTTGAGATGGGATTGTGAAAAGATTAGTTGGTGATTTGATTTTGATTTTGAGTTTTGATTATTAGGGTAAGTAGAGAGAGTAAGGTGTGAAGTTGAAATCAAGGCAAGTGATGATGGCGACACTAGTGAGGTTTAAGTCAATCTATTTCTTACAAACAATGCCAGCGCCTTCTTGACCACGATGTTGAAGCGCGTGGAGGGCTAAATAGCAAATTCTAGAAGCTTCGGAGTCACCATAGATACCAACAACACCACATTCTTCACGGGGTTTTTCGTCATCATCGAAATAGAAATTGAAAGAACGGGTTAAAGGGGTGTTCGGGTCAGGTTTGGAAGATGAAACGATGTCAGTTAAGGGGTTTTTGGAGGCTGAGATGATACCGTGATTAGTGATTACCAGACCTGGGGAGATTTTGTGTGAAGTAGAACTGATGGGTGATGGGTATACAGTGTTAGGGATGAAGGTGAAGTGAACTGATGATGAGACGATGAAGATTGAAGGTGAAGTGTTAGGGTCTTAGGGATTACAGTGTTAGTACTTAGTATTGGGTTTTTTACGGATTTGGCTATTGGATTTCCGGATTTGGGCTGGATTGAAATGTTTTTACAATGGGCCTTTTAGCCCCTTACTCCTTTAGGGTGTATAGTATTGGTATTAATTTCGGTATTCGGTATTTACCGAATTACCGAACGGTATAATTGTAAATACCGAATACCGAAACCGAAATACTAAATTTTATATTTCAGTACCGAATACCGAACCGAAAACCGAATTACCGAATACCGAAATAGCCGGTTCGGTTTGGTAATTCAGTTTTCGATATTTTATGCCCAGCCCTAGTCACACATCGTCCGCCCTACTAGCAGTACATACAAATCATTTCCATTCACAAAAAAAGGAAAAAGGAAATAAAGGAAACTTGAAATCTGCCGCTTCAATGGAGTCTTTTAGGTGGAGCTAAGACTACATAAGATTAGCGATGGAGGAGACTGTGGTACCCCCTTTTTTTCCTCCACATCAAGCCCCTCGTATTTTAGAAACAGGGGGTCAAAGAAGCTCTATATTAACCACTACAATGATAATAATTTTTACATCTTTGTAGATCTTTTCAAAGCTAACTTTTTATCCTAGTCTGAACCTGGATCCGAATATATATTGTTTTCGTTGTTAACGGAGAATCGGTTCTTCTTATGAGTGACTTAATAAAGATGAATACCGCAGATATCAGCTCGAAAGCCAAAAAGAATGCAAATCCAAACATGGTGCTGAGAAGGAACATGTGTGTGTAGTCAATACCAAATCTTGGGTGATGAAGAAGCGGTGAGAAGAATATTGAAGAAGAATGTGA
>NC_081342.1:27712747-27783578 GCF_029784015.1 Lycium ferocissimum
TAAGTAATAATTTATTAATGTGCGTGGGATTTTTAGGAAAAATAACTAATAATAGTAATACCAAGCTTAAAATTAAAGTAGAAGATGTCGTAGAATTAATGGGAAATAGAGGAATAAATTTAATTAAACCCATAAAAATTAAATCACGAAAAATATGTAGGGTTAGAATGAAAATTAGAAGACTTTAGTAGAAAGAAGATTCTACGGCCAGTCACCTAATGTACATTAATTCTAAGACATCTATAAGATTTACCAATTATAATTATACACCACAAAGAGACATAGAAGAAGAAAGTCTCTTTAGATGAAAATGAAACTGCTCGAGTCAACTCTTATGAACATAGAATTAATACAAGAAGAATTTGAAGTAGACATAGCTATAGAAGAAGCAAAAGACTTTATAAAGAAAATAAAAATATAAGTTTTTAGATGTAAAAGATGTAAGTTAGGAGATCTAACGATAGAAGAAATTATAAGTCACTTTAAATTATGTGAAGCTAGAGCGATAATTGGGGATATAGAGTAGAACATATATGCCAAAAGAAATCGACGCTTTTTACGATAAAATATTAGAAGATATACAAGATAGTGATGAAGAAATAGAATTAGACTCAATAATAAGCCAAAAAGAATTAATGAAATCTAGTGCATTTAGTTCTAGTCCATTTCAAAGAACAACGGAGAACAATACACAGTAGACACGAGCACTTAAAGCTTTTTCTACTTGTCTATATTCTCGTCTTCTCTCTATATCTCTATATAAATACCAATGATTTATAGCTATTTGTCTAACAAAGGGTAGTGTTCTCATACAATCAATATGGTCTAAATCACTTTTGGTTTTTTGAGGTCTTTCTAGATTTGATATATCTTAGCAACTTATATTCTAATCCCGATATTATATCTATTAATTTCGGTAGTCTTAATCGGTTTATTTGGTACTACTTAATTTAATATATTAAGGTATAGGTTATCTAATTCTTGTTTGACTTATATATATATATATATATATATATATATATATATATAGAAAATTTGAGGAAGATTTAAGGTGATTTGGACTAATTTAACGTCAAATAAAAAAGAGATGAAATCGTCATGAAAAACGTAAATGCGATAATGTATATCACATATGTGTAATGTATATCATCATATACCATACATAAATTTCATGGATATACAAAAATGCACATGATATACTTGAAATATGGATATACCAAAAGATATACACCAATAAACATGCGGGATACACATATGCACCGGTTGAAAAACTCATTTTCCCATTGTCACACATAGGGGTACAGGCATTCGGTATTCGGTTCGGTATTTTCAAAGTTCGGGTTCGGTAATTCGGTAATTGGTAATTCAAAGCATATACCAAATACCGAACTTTCAAACTTCGGTTCGGTAATTCGGTAATCGGTAAATCAAACTTCGGTTCGGTACGGTATTCGGTAATACCATATTGAAGTCGAAGTCCACTATATTCACAAAAGATAATTCTTGTTTTATGCTATAGATTCTGTTATCATCATCAGGTTTCAATTCAGAAGCATAGGCTAAAACAGAAGCACATTCTTTCTTGACCTCATCAGTTCTTTCATATTTGTAAGTCATAGAAGTTCTAGTCCTAGGTCCTAACTCTCCATCTACCATGTAAGAATTAACAAAACCAACTGACAGCAACATCAACCAGATAATAATACCATCCGTTTTCCAATAAGAAGCAAAAAAAGACATTTCCCCCATGATAGCAAAAAACCCTTTAATCAAGATTCCATGACTAACCCACTTTAGAACTAAGATTGAACAAAGCAAAACAAAGAAAAACAAAATTGGGAACTTTGCAAAATTAAGTCTTTGTTCAGAGCTATATATAGCAAGTGCACTAACCTCGTTATTCAGTGGTTTTACTCAAATCTTGATAGCAAGAAAATGGAACCTAGAAACAAAGGCAAAGTATGGTTTTGAGATGGGATTGTGAAAAAGATTAGTTGGTGATTTGATTTTGATTTTGAGTTTTGATTATTAGGGTAAGTAGAGAGAGTAAGGTGTGAAGTTGAAATCAAGGCAAGTGATGATGGCGACACTAGTGAGGTTTAAGTCAATCTATTTCTTACAAACAATGCCAGCGCCTTCTTGACCACGATGTTGAAGCGCGTGGAGGGCTAAATAGCAAAGTCTAGAAGCTTCAGAGTCACCATAGATACCAACAACACCACATTCTTCACGGGGTTTTTTTCGTCATCATCGAAATAGAAATTGAAAGAACGGGTTAAAGGGGTGTTCGGGTGGGAGTTTGGAAGATGAAACGATGTCGGTTAAGGGGTTTTTTGGAGGGCAGATGATACCGTGATTAGTGATTACCCGGACACAGGGAGATTTTGTGTGAAGTAGAACTGATGGGTGATGGGTATACAGTGTTAGGGATGAAGGTGAAGTGAACTGATGATGAGACGATGAAGATTGAAGGTGAAGTGTTAGGGTCTTAGGGATTACAGTGTTAGTACTTAGTATTGGGTTTTTTACGGATTTGGCTATTGGATTTCCGGATTTGGGTTTGGATTGAAATGTTTTTACAATGGGCCTTTAGCCCTTTACTCCTTTAGGCTATACAGTATTGGTATTAATTTCGGTATTCGGTATTTACCGAATTACCGAACGGTATAATTGTAAATACCGAATACCGAAACCGAAATACTAAATTTTATATTTCAGTACCGAATACCGAACCGAAAACCGAATTACCGAATACCGAAATAGCCGGTTCGGTTCGGTAATTCAGCTTTCGATATTTTATGCTCAGCCCTAGTCACACATCGTCAACGCCCTACTAGCAGTACATACAAATCATTTCCATTCACAAAAAAGGAAAAAGGAAATAAAGGAAACTTGAAATCTGCCGCTTCAATGGAGTCTTTTAGGTGGAGCTAAGACTACATAAGATTAGCGATGGAGGAGACTGTGGTACCCCCTTTTTATTCCTCCACATCAAGCCCCTCGTATTTTAGAAACAGGGGGTCAAAGAAGCTCTATATTAACCACTACAATGATAATAATTTTTACATCTTTGTAGATCTTTTCAAAGCTAACTTTTTATCCTAGTCTGAACCTGGATCCGAATATATATTGTTTTCGTTGTTAACGGAGAATCGGTTCTTCTTATGAGTGACTTAATAAAGATGAATACCGCAGATATCAGCTCGAAAGCCAAAAAGAATGCAAATCCAAACATGGTGCTGAGAAGGAACATGTGTGTGTAGTCAATACCAAATCTTGGGTGATGAAGAAGCGGTGAGAAGAATATTGAAGAAGAATGTGAATTTTTGCACTTGGCTACCTTTCCAAATTGGTCCACTAAAAACTGCCAACTTGGGTTGGACCATGCTAATAATAGTGAATTGTGCCATTTTCTATTAATGTTTTTACCCGAATGGTACTTAAGAGATCAAAGGAATTGAGCATTAATCTTTCTATAAATCATTGTCTATGCATTGGGCCCTATGACTATTACTTTCATATTGAGTTCTGTAAGGACTACAGTGTAAGTTAGAGGAAATTCAGGACCAAATTGAATGGACTGTTGGTAGAAACTTCAATGTCTAATAAGTTTGTTACCTAGAGCAGCTGAGGAATGGAAAATGGAAATTTTTTATGATGACACCATTTTTTGATAATCAAATTTGTATTAATCACCAAAGCGAAACGTTTCAAAGCCATGACCAGCTATAAATTCAACCAGTCACCTAAATAAAAACACAAAAAAACAGTAGCATAGCAACTAAAGTACATAAAATTGCAAACTAAGTCTTAAAGTCTGGTTGGTGCCCTAACAATGATAATATATGCCAGGTCTCTAGCAATTACTTTCCGTAACTTGCTCTTCTTCTCAAATATCCTGAAGTTCCTCTCAATCCATACCTCATGCACATGCTTTGTATAGATCATCTTAAACAACTGCGCCTGCTGAGATTTCCCTTTGGCCCTTTTGATAACTACTCTTTGATGTAGATCCTAGTTTAACACACACTCTGTTTTTTTAGCTCATTGAAGTAGTCCATTAAGGACATTTAAAGCAAAGGATCAAGAGCAAAACATATGTTCAATTGTCTCATCATAACATTGACACAAAGAGCATTACTTGTCCACTGTAATTCCTCATTTCAATATCCCACCTGTAGTTAATAGTCTCTCTTGCATCTGCAGGCATATATTGAATCTTGATTTAGGCCTAGCTGCATTGGAGAAAAATATACATTTTCAAGGAACTCTATTAGTATTATCCGGAAGCTAAACATCTGCCTTGTAATTCCATTTTGAAGCTGGTTGAATTTGAACTTGGGAGAGTACTCCTCTCGACTCCATCACTCACCTCCAGTCATCTTGAACTGGAATTATCACCTTGAACTGGAATTATCATATCCTCTAGTTGTTTCCCTTTGATATAGTATGTGTGACCAGTGACCCCATTTTATCCACAACCTATTTAATTTATGTGCTAAATACCAGTAGGTTTTTGCAATGACTATTGTATTCCACAGTGAGATATTGATCAAATTTAGACCACCAATATATTTGTGTGAGCACAGTCTTTCCAAGCAACTAAAGCTTTCTTTGTAATTGTGTTTGTGCTAGACCACAAGTAACTTCTACAGTAAGAGTTAATCAGCTTTAGTACCTGAGTAGGGAGGATGACCAATTGTGCCCAATAAGACTGTACTCCAAAGAGGATTGACTGTATAAGTTGAGCCCTGCCTGCATAGGATATCTTCTTGGTTGTCCAAGAAGTTATCCTAGTCACAATCTTCTCAATGAGAGGGTGCCAATGAAGTAGTGTCAGCTTCTTAGTGGATAAAGGAACTCCAAGGTATTTGAAAGGCATCTCTCTTCGGACAAAATCAAAGTGGTGAATATTGGAGTCTCTTTCAGTTTGCAGCATGCCACCACAATACAGAGAACTCTTTCCCAAGTTTGCTAACAGCCAGATGCTTTTGAAAATTGCTGGAAGCATTCAAACATAGCAGAAACAGAAGATAGGTCACCTCTTGCAAAAAGCAAGAGGTCATCAGCAAAGCATAAATGTGTGAGCCCCAGTCTGGAACACTTGGGATGATAATGAGATTCTTTTTCTCTGCTAAGCTTGTAAAACTTTGACTGAGATATTCCATTGCAATGGCAAAGAGGAAAGGAAAAATGGATCCTCTTACCTCAAACCTTTAGCAACATTAAATGGAGCAGAAAATTCACCATTAATAAGGACAACATAATTGACAGTTTGTACACATTCAAAAATTCATGTGATGAAATGATTCGGAAACCCCAGCCCTTTCATAACTTGCTTCAGATAAACCCACTCAACTGAATCATAACCTTCAAGTCTATCTTTATTATGCAACTGGGAGAAATATGCTTTCTGGAATTACACCATTTATAGGACCCCTTTACAATAATATCACTTAATATAAATACATCATGTAACAACAAACTAATTACATTCTATACCCACCTTTTAAAATCTATCATATCTCTACTAATTATGGACAAAAGATAACGGGAAGAATCCCTTAATCTCAGGCTTTAAAATGGAAATGTACTTGTATTAAATCTGAATTAAAAATAAAGGAAAAATCCTTTTAGATTAGCGTTCAAAGTGGAATCATATCTCCATTAAATTTGGACTGAAAATAAAGGGTAGTAAAAAATATTGTAAAAATAAGAATATGCAATTAACGTTAGGCAGATATAGCCCCTCAGAATATTTTGCTAAGAATTAATATTTTAAAGCACGCTCACAAGGTTGGAAATATGATGTTCTGCGCAATAAGGGGCTACAGACAAGTACAATATTACTTGAGTATGAAAATGCACACTGGAAGTAATTTAAGTTCTCAGATGGGCCTGTGGTGAAGCTAAGATTGAAACCACATGACGGAATAAAACTTCAAATGAATGCTCACAAGGCCTAACTTCAGACCATCACTACTCCCAATGTAAAATGAATTATGCTCTAGAGAAGGTATAATAATTAAACCCATTCGAGTTAATTTCCAACGCCGCAAATCACTCATCATTTAGACATTCTTACAAAGAGTTATATACGTTTTACTAAAGTGTGTCTGACAGGAAAAACGTGAAGACCACATAATGAAGAAGTGCAGACGACACAAATTTGTGCGTCCAACACAATTGGTTAAAACCCCAAACCTTGCACTAGAATATTGTGCGGACTTCATAGTTCAAATTGTTTGATCAACACAGTTTTGAGTGGTCAACACAATCCCATAGCCTATGTAAAAAGGTTGTTCACAGCTCACTCTCTTTTTATCCAAATTATTTTATGTTTCAGAAGCTCTCCACTCCCATTTTACCTAAGCTCTACCTCAAGACCCAATGTAAGAAGTATGGATAATATTATGTTAAAGACAATTTTAAAATTGTCGTTAGCCTTAGCCAGCATTAAAATTTCTAGATTTCAAGGAAATCTTCAAGAACTTAAACACGCCAAGAATTAGGGTTTAACCCAAGAGGTAAGATTATACTCAATACTTTAATGCAAGTATAGTTCTGAAACACAATAATAGAACCCTACATGAACGAATAAGTACTTTATGACTTGGACTAGGATATCGAGAGCCTGAATGAGTTCCTAATAACGAATATCTATTGTGAAATGTAGACTGTCTCGTTGAGTCGGTGGAAAACAGAGGAGTTATTTTTAGAATGGGATACTCGGTGTAGGATTTTGGAACCAATCAGTACTCCAATTATCAATGGTAAGATCACTTTTTCTAAATCTAGACTTACCATAGTTAATGCAAAGGTGAAAATTGATACTCCTCCATCCCAATTTAAGTGTCTCACTTCTTTTTTTGGTTTGTCTGAAGAAGAGTGTCTCTTTTTATATTTAGTAAGTTGAAAATTCAAACATTTTACATAGCAAGTTTATAACCACAAGATTCAAATGACATTTTAGTATATTATACACATCTTTAATTTAGCACCACAAGATTCAAAATCTCTTTTTATTTCTTAAAGTCTGCGCCTAAACAAACTAAGACACTTAAGTACCCGTTTGGCCATGAGAATTATTCATTTTTTTCTGAATTTTTTTTCACTTAAATTGAAATCAGCGTTTGGCTATGAAAATTGTAAATAAGTTGTATTTGGATTTGGAAAACATCTAAAACCTTTTTTTCACTTTTTCAATTTTTTTTTCACTTTTGTCACGACCCAATTTCATAAGTCGTGAAGGCACTAACTCCCACCAAGTTAGTAAGCCATCCACAACCTCAAATTGACGAAAAGATAGTTAAAACATGCGGAAATATCATGCAAGTCAATTTAAAGTCTTAAATATCTCTAATAACATAAAATACGGAATAAGTAGTACAACTCCCAAATCTGGTGTCACTAGTACAAGAACTTCGATGATTCAAATACAAGTCTGAAACAACACTTTAATACACTGTCTGAAATAAAAGCACAGGAAATAAATGATAGAGGGAGAATTTGGTGCTACGGATCATCATGTAGCTCACACCGAACTCTCCGGATGGCCTCCTCAACGAGCAACCTTGTAGTCTCGAGGTCCACTAGTGATGGGGACAGAATCTGCACACAAAAAGGTGTAGCAAGTGTAGCGTGAGTATGAGAAACAAAGTGTACTCAACAACATTGTCGACCGACCCTAATAAAAACAGAGACGAGGGTTGACCTACGATTATTACTTCCATACTTAACCTCTATTAGTCCACAATAATAATAATCACAATACTCTCAGGTTATAACCCTAGGTAAAGATTCTAAATACTCAAGTCCGTCAAGTAACCAAATAAGTATTTAAGATAAACCAGACAACAGTTCAAGTAAGCCAACTAACAAGAAACCAATGAGATAATATGATATGCAATGCAAGATTTCTTCCATCTTTCGGTACACAAACATTCAAATTCTATGAATCGTGAACCGTGGGGAACTCGCGAGGTCCATTTACCAACACAATTTTTAGATCTCCCAGATCACATCGGGTCTCAGCCATTTTAGGCTTCCAATCACAATACTTAGCCCCGTAGGCTCCAAATCACAATACGCAGCCCTTAGGCTCTCAATATCTGTCATCTAGCCAATCTGGCTCATATCATCAGCATCACTCCGTCCGGAATCATTTCCCCTTGGACCTTTCACAAGTGTCCTCAAATGCACATGAGATACTATAATAAGCATGAATATGACATGCATCACAATAAGCAATCAAGCTAAGAATTAAACACTTGATCTCTAGATCTTTTCCACTTTTAAACGCATATATAAGAGGGATGAGAACACATGATCATAAATAAGACAAGTAATAAGCATGGAAACAATAAATAAGGGACCTTATATGCCAATCACAGACACAAATCAATCTATGCTATCAGCTAATGCCCAAAGCATGGCATTTAGACCGGACAATACAATTGAAATTATGCAAATACCGATATCATGGCACCGGTACCCTATACAAGTGCTCATCACCTCACAAGTATTAGGACCCCCTTTAATTAACCCATCATCGGAATAAGAGTCCGACGATCATAACAAAGCCTTGCTCTTTCGTAGAGACTCCGAACGATCCCAATCTATTCAAACATGAATTATAAGTAAGAATACGAATCAGTCGGTACCCATATTGCCATACAAATATTCAAGTCTAGAAAGTAAACCCACAAGCTCCGTTCCAAACCCAGAAGCTCAAGACCGTAATTTCGTTGCAAAATCAGGTTCAATAAGGTCAAATTATTATTCTAGGAAGTCATACGAATTCAATGATACCCATAAAGCTATGCTTTAGTTCCGAACCCAAAAAGTCACCCAAGATAGGATTCCGAGCCACAAGGGGCAAGACAAGAAATTCTACCCAAAATCAGTTTACCATGATCTATGTAGTCTATATCTCAAAAATCAATCAAACCCAACATCAAGTTCATGCTTGATTGAAAAACTTCTTATTTCAACCTTAGGGTTTATAAATCCCCAATTTCCCAATCCTAAACATGATCTTTAGCATGAAAACTCTTAATAATCCATGATATAATCGAGAAAGGAAGGTTAGAATCTTGCAAATCTCTCAAAAATTCCTCTTATCCGAGTTCAAAATATGTGAATGGAAAGGCCAAACTCGAAATGGGAAATTTAAAAGGTTCTGAACAGCGAATCCCGCAGGTGCGCTAAAATTCTCGCACCTGCGCCTTCGTGCCAGCGCTCAAAATCTCATATCTGTAGGATTTTATTAAATCCCTCAGGTCCGCAGATGTGGATCAAACCTCGCAGATGCTGTCTCGCCCCTGCGGCATTCTCCTCGCAGATGCAAGCCTGGCCCATCTTTCCTCTCCTCTCCTCGCACCTGCGGCCCATCACGCGCAAGTGCGGCCACCCAAGTGCGAGCCCAACCTCGCGGGTGCAAGATATCAGACACTTAAGCATTGATCCAAACTTTAATCCGACACCTGAAACTCATTCGAGACCTCCCGGACATGAACCAAATATGCAAATTAGTTTGAAAACACGCTACGAACTCACTTTCGCAATTGGAATTTTCAAAAGAGGTCATCTTGACCCGGTGTTGTCGAGGTCAACTCCAATTCTCTTAAAACTAAATTTTCAACCAAAAGACCAAAACACCCATGATCCCCTCGGGAACCGAACCAACAACTCAACCAAGTCATAATCGACATTCCAGACCTAATGGAATCAATGAAACTTCCCAAAAGACTCATTTTTCCCCAATGTTGACTTTGGTCAACCAAACACTTATGAACTTCCAAAAATCCCATTTTCTGACCCAAATCTCATTCGAATTCCACAGGAATCGTGCCACTCATCCCCACAAGTCAAATATATCATAAAGAAACTAAGGGAATAGTCAACACGGGTAGAATAAAAGTAACCAAAACGACCTAACGGGTTGTTACGACTTTTTTTTTTCCACTTTTGGTACATTCAAACAAGCAAATGTTTTTTTTGCAAGAACTATAATCAAACACAACTCCATCTTCAATTCCAACTTCAAAACTTCCAAATAAAGTAAATATTTAATTTTATGGCTAAACGCCTACTTAAATTGGGACGGAGGGAGTATTACTAATTTTAATCTTTTTTCTTTTACTCTTTTTCTTTTCTTCTTTTCACTTTCTTTCTTTTCCTATTTGTCCTTAGATTATCACTTGTTTTAACGGTTAGCCGGTTATAGTAATATTTAGATGGAGCTAGAGGAGTGAGGAGGAAGAATTAACCAAAAGATGACTTTATAGTTATGAAATTAGTATAGGTGACTTGTGGGGACCATTTCATCTCAAAACCCATTTAAATATGGGATTAAGATAATTGAGGTTCAAAGTGTATTTTTTAAAACTTATTAATCTTTTATAAAATACAAAAGGATCCCAACTTAATCCAAAAAAACCCACCAGCCCCCTTCTCATCCTCCCACCCCTCCCCCAGCCCCCACACCCCCCCCCCCCCCCCCCCAATTTTTTTTTTTAAAAAAAAAGTTTTGATATTTTTTATTTGCTTTGTCACCAGTCCCCCTCCTCCTCCCACCCACCCCACACCCCACCCCCTTAATTTTTTTTTAAAAAAAAATTTTGATATTTTTTATTTGCTTTTTCACTAGCCCCCCTCCCCCCCCCCCCAATTTTTTTTTAAAGTTTAAATTTTTTTTATTTGCTTTTTCACAGCCCCCCCTCGCCCGCCCCCCTTCCCCCTAAAAAATTTTTTTAAAAAAGTTTTAATTTTTTTATTTGCTTTTTCACCCCCACCTCCTCCTCCCCCGCCCCCACCCCCACTCCTCCCCCCCCCCCTCAAAAAAAAATTAAAAAAACAAATTTGATTTTTTTTTTACCAGCCCCCACCCCTCCCCCACCAAATTTTTAAACTTTTTTTTTTGATTTTTCTTTATTTATTTTTTCACCCCCTTTCTCTTCACCTTAACCCCCCCCCCCCCCCCCCCCCAAAAAAAAAAAATTTTGAAAAGTTTTCTTTTTTGTTTTTTTGCACCCCCACCCTTCCAAAAAAGGAAGTTTTTCAAAAAATTTATTTTTTTTGCACCACCCTCCCTCCTCCCTCCCTAAAAATAAGTGATTTTTGTTGAAAAGAAGTTTTGAATTTTTTTTTTTTTTTGGTTTCTTACTTCCCCCACCCATCCGAAAAAAATTAATTTTATTTTTTTTTTTTAAAAAATCCGTCCCCCCCACTCCAAAAAAAAAATCTTGAAAGGAAGTTTTGATTTTTTTTTTTTTTTTGGGTTTAGGAAAAATTTGGATAAAATCCAGGTTGTTGTTGTTGTGTGTTTGTAGTGAAATAGAAGGTTTTTCTGTTGTTGTCCTGGTATGGTTCAGGGTTTAGGAAAAGATATCCAACATATGATTTTTTTTGTTCTTGTCCTGGTATTTATCTGGTTCTGTCTATAGAAGATATCCAACAGATTTGTAGTTGTTGCAACAAGTTCTACACTTGTGGCAACAAGTAGACAATCTGTTGCAACAACTACAAATCTGTTGGACATAGCTTCAGTTATTTGGTTCTGTTTGTAGAAAATATCCATGATTTTTAGTTGTTGCAACAAGTTCTACACTTGTTGTAACAAGTAGACAATGTATTGCAACAACTACTAATCTTGGACATAGCTTCGATTATTTGTTTACTGCTTGTAGAAGATATCCAACAGTTTGTAGTTGTTGCAACAAGCTCTACACTTGTTGCAAAAGTAGACAATCTGTTGCAACAACTACAAATCATTGGACATAGCTTGATTATTTGGTTCATTTGTAGAAGATATCCAACAGATTTGTAGTTGTTGCAACAAGTTCTACACTTGTTGCAACAAGTAGACAATCTATTGCAACAACTACAAATCTGTTGGACATAGCTCAAGTTATTTGGTTCTGTTTGTAGAAAATATCCAACAGATTTTTAGTTGTTGCAACTAGGGTTGTTCACGGTTTTGGTTAAAACCAAAACCAAACCGAAAATTTAACTAAACCAAATAAAAAAAACAGACATTTGGTTTGGTTTGGTTTGGTTTGGTTTTAAATTTTAAAAACCGATAATATTTTAGTTTGGTTATGGTTCTATTAAAAAATAACCGAATAAATAACCGAACCAAACCAATAAATTATATACATAAATTTTATAATTATTTATATGTATAATAGTAGTTTTTCATAAATAATTATAAATATTTTGTCCTTTATGTTATTTGTGAATGATGTTTATGAATTTATTTATTTTGATTAGTTGTGGTATTTGGAGCCAAGGTGGCTGTTGAACAATTTCTATTTATGAACTTATTTATTTTGCTTACTAATTGTTGCAATAGATGCATATAGTAGAATTGCTTGGTTGCTTAGTTGTTACAACAAATTACTCACCTTGTTCGAAAAAAAAAAAAATCAAAAAATTGCTTAAATTATTGTAAAAACTAAAAAATATGTCGCAACAGATGAGTTAATTGTTGCAACAGATCATACACTTGTTGAAGAAGTTGCAACAAGTTACTAATGCTTTCAACGGATGGATCAGATTGTTTAAGCAAGTTGACTAATTGTTGCAACGATTAATCACCTTGTTTGAATTATTGCAACAACTTACTCATATATTGCAGAGGTATCTCATATGTTGCAACAACTTACTCGTATGTTGCGAGCGAGGTATCTCATATGTTGCAACAACTTACTCATATGTTGCGACGGTATCTTATATGTTGCAACAACTCCTCCATTATTGCAACATATTCACGATATTGCTAATCTGTTTAAATAAGTTACTAATCTCTTTAGATAAATTGCCTAAATGATTGCAACAGATTATACAATTGTTGAAGAAGTTGCAACAAATTACTAATCTGTTTCAACAAGTTACTAATCCGTTCCAACAAGTAACTAATCTGTTTAAACAAGTTATTAATCTGTTTACCTTGAGATAGTACGATTGTGGAAGAAGTTGCAACAAATTACTAATCTGTTTCAACAAGTTACTAATCCATTCCAACAAGTAACTAATCTGTTTAAACAAGTTACTAATCTGCTGCAACAGATCATACAGTTGTGAAAGAAGTTGCAATAAATTACTAACGATTTTAGTAGATATATATATATATTGATCACTAAATATAGTTGATTTCCATTGTTTATCACTAAATATGAGTGAATCAAGTAGTTCACACGCAATTCACTCCAATGATCACTCCGTTTAGTGTGTATTGGACTTAGTTGATCATCTATCGACCCAAAACACCATCAAATTACTTAAGTATATATATTGATCAATAAATATGGTTGATTTCCATTGTTTATCACTAAATATGGGTGAATCAAGTAGTTCATATCAATTCACTCCCATGATCACTCCGTTTAATGCGTATTGGACTTAGTTGATTATCTATCCTGACCCAAAACACCATCAAATTGCTTAAGTATATATATTGATCAATAAATATGGTTGATTTCCATTGTTTATCACTAAATATGGGTGAATCAAGTAGTTCCCATCAATTCACTCCCATGATCACTCCGTTTAGTGCGTATTGGACTTAGTTGATCATCTATCATCGACCCAAAACACCATCAAATTGCTTAAGTATATATATTGATCAATAAATATGGTTGATTTCCATTGTTTATCACTAAATATGGGTGAATCAAGTAGTTCCCATCAATTCACTCCCATGATCACTCTGTTTAGTGCCTACTGGACTTAGTTGATCATCTATCCTGACCCAAAACACCATCAAATTGCTTAAGTATATATATTGATCAATAAATATGGTTGATCTCCATTGTTTATCACTAAATATGGTTGATCTCCATTGTTTATCACTAAATATGGTTGATTTCCATTATTTATCACTAAATATGGCTGATTCCCTTTATTGATCAATAAATATGGGTGAACCAAGTAGTATCTGTTGCAACAAGTGTAGTATCTGTTGCAGCAAGTGTAGTATCTGTTGGAACAACTGTAGTATCTGTTGGAACAACTGTAGTATCCTTTGTAACAACTGTGGTATCTGTTGTAGCAACTGTAATAGCTGTTCTAAGAATACACTTAGAATTGCCCATCTAATCCATGAAATTACTATCTAATCCATTAAGGATGTTAGTATATATATATATTTATCACTAAATATCATTGATTTCATTTGTTTAACACTAGATATGGGTGAATCAAGTAGTTCACATCAATTCATTCTAATAATCACTCGTTTTAGTGCATCTTTGACTTAGTAGATCATCTTTCACGACTCAAAATACTATCAAATTGATTAAGTATTATATATTGATTACTAAATATCGTTGATTTCATTTGTTTATCACTAAATATGAGTGAATCAAGTAGTTCTCATCAATTCACTATAATAATCACTCGATTTAGTGCATACTGACTTAGTAGATCATCTTTCCTGGCTCAAAATACTATCAAATTGATTAAGTATTATATATTGATCACTAAATATCATTGATTTCATTTGCTTATCACTAAATATGGGTGAATCAAGTAGTTCACATCAATTCACTCTAATGATCATTGGATTTAGTGCATATTCCTGACTCAAATTACCATCAAATTGATTAAGTATTATATATTGATCACTACTTATCATTGATTTTCTTTGTTTATCACTAAATGTCATTGATTCCCTTTGTTGATCACTAAATATGGGTGAATCAAGTAGTATCCGTTGCAACAACTGTAATATCTGTTGCAACAAGTGTAGTATCTGTTGCAACAACTGTAGTATCTGTTGCAGCAAAAGACATAGTTGTTGAACAAGTCCTTACTCTTGTTGGATAAAACACAACAAGTTACCAACTTTCTGCAACAAGTCACTCCACTTGTTGGAAAAACCCCAACATGTAACTTAGTTCTTTAGCGGCAAGGCACTGTCGGTTGTCGGTTGTTTGCAATGATTGCTTATTTTTTGAAATCTTTTAGCGTTGGATAAAACACAAGTTACTAGTTAAGCAACAAGTCCTGTTACTTGTTGGATAAAACCAACAAGTTCTGAGTACATTTGCAATGATTCATTGCTTGCTGAAAACAGTTCAGCAATTTATTAACAACACACACATTTGTGATTTGAACACGATCAACATATCATATAAACCAAGTTCACAAGCACCAAGAACAGAAATTAACATTCTAAAAAAGAATAACATTAAAATGTCATAAAGTTCCAACAAATAAGCATTATTACAACACGGTGCAATTAACAACTATGGAGCATTTCACTTGGACAACAACTACAAATCTGGATATTTTCTACAAACGGAACCAAATAAGCGAAGCTATATCCAACGATTTGTAGTTGTTGTAACAGGATTATCTACTTGTTGCCACAAGTGTAGAACTTGTTGCAACAACTATAAATACATTAGATATCTTCTATAAACATAACCGGATAAATACCAGGACAAGAACGGAAAAAAACATCTATTGGATATCTTTTCCTAAACCCTGAACCATACCAGGACAACAACAGAAAAACCATCTATTTCACTACAAACACACTACAACAACAACCTGAATTTTATCCAAACTTTTCCTAAACCCCCAAAAAAAAAATCAAAATTTATTTTCAATATTCTTTTTGAGTGGGGGAGGGGAGTGGTGCAAAAAAATAAAGAAAATAAAAAAAAAATTAATTTTTTTTTGGAGAGTGGGGGTGGGGGATGAGGGGGTGGGGGTGGGGGGGGGTTGTGAGGAGGAGGAGGAGGAGGGGGTGAAAAAATAAATAAAAAAAATTAAAAAAAAAATTAATTTTTTTTTGGGGGGGTGGGGGCGGGGTGGGGGGTTAGGCGGTTGGGAGGAGGAGGGGGGTGAAACAAAAATAAAGAAAATAAAAAAAAAATTGGCTGGCGTGGGGTGGGGGGGGGGGGGGGGGGGGGGAGGGGGTGGGGGTGGGGGGAGGGTTGCGAGAAGGAGGAGGGGGGGGGGTGAAAAAAAATAAAGAAAAAAAAAAAATTTATTTTTTTGGGGGGGGGGGGGGGGGGGCGGGTGGGGGGTTAGGGGGTTGGGAAGAGGAGGGGGGTGAAAAAAATAAAGAAAATAAAAAAAAAAATTGGCTGGGGTGGGGTGGGAGCGGGGGGCAGGGGAGGGGATGGGGGCATGGGGTTGGGGCGGGGTCTGGGCGAGGGTGGGTCAAAGTGTTAAAAATAAAACTTGAGTGCAAAGTGTTAAAAATAAAGTTGAGGGTTAAAGTGTCAAAATAGAAACTTTTGGGCAACTTCAAAACCCCTTAATCACTAATAGAAAATTATCACCTCTACCTAATAATTAAAACTTGAGTCACCTATACTAAAATAAAAAACTAAAGAGTGACTAATAATTAAATGCCCCGAGTGAGGAGTCCAAAATGTTGGAAATGGACTTGTGCTTTCTTAACAGGAAACTTTTCAAAAATATACAGCCCTACACAAAACATTTCACTCACGTAATTATATTTTCTACTTATACTTGTGTAGTCAACTTTTGTTTTCCGCAACAATGTATGTACACTTGTTATACAATATTATAAGCCCATTTGGATTGGCTTACAAGCTGGTCAGATTAGTTTATAAGTTATTTTTAACTTTTTTGAGTGTTTGGTAAAATAGAAAAGTGCATTAAATAAGCCAAAAGTAAAAAGTTGGGGAATCACAACTTTTTTCTTTTTGGCTTAAAAGCCATTTCGGTTTGACTAACGAATTTTCTCTTTTATCCCTTATATTTTCTTCTAACTCCAATATTGCCCTCACTACTTGTTACACCCCGTATATGAGGGGCAATTTTGGCCCAACTTTGAGGAAGAATATCTTTTAGTAAATGAGGAGTTTTGAAGCAAAGCAAAAACCTAAATTGAAGTTCATGAAGTCTAGTTTCCAACGCAACAAACCGCTCGTAGATACGACATCGGAGTAGAGAATTATGGACATTACAAGTTAGGCAGACAGAGCAGGGGACGACACTGTACGAACGCACAGTGTCGCGCGCTGCTACAGTGCCAATCGACTTTAATCCACTATATTAGGACTAAAATCCATCTTTTTCTCCATAATAAACTTCCAAGTACTCTAGAAAGCTCAGCCAACATAGGAGAGCTTATATACACGACAAAGTAAGGATTTTACATAATTTTCAAGTGACGGAGTATTAATCGAGGTCCGAGTAACGTATAGTCGCGATTATATTTTTGTTTTGTGTTGGAGTTGACTTGGATTCAAGTAAACGTTGAAGATTTTGCTATTCTAGAAAAATTAAGGTATGAGTCTCTTTTTATTAATATTGATTTGGGAATATTTACGAGAATAAGAGTTATAATTATTGTGTTGGTATTGTTGGCGTATGGATTGAGTTTGAAGAAAGTTTTGGATGAAATTCTGCATATTTATCTTGTAGAATCTTGATGATATTGTTGTTGATGTTGGTATGGTTGTTGTTGTTGTTGGTTGTTGGTATTGTGATTTCGGGCTAGACATATATACAAGGAGATCGCAATTTCGGCATTCTAAATGGATTCGAATTATAGGCTTAAGACGAACATGTGAGGATGAGTCTAATAATAGTGTGAATTGTTTTATATGTAGATTACGGGATTGTGAACGATCTTAAGTAAATTTCAAGACAGGAAGTAAGTTGGAAAGTCGAGAAATAAGCCTCCAGGTATGTTAAGGCTAGTCCCTTTTTTTCTAATGACATGATCCTTTTGTTATAAACCTTTGTGTCATACCCATAATATCCATGGTTCCGTAAATGCTAGAAGCCACGAATCTCACGATCCTTACGAAGTTATTGAGCTTCTAAAGGCATGATTCTTTTCCTACAAACCCATGCATGAATTCCATAAAAATCCTCATTTCCAAGAATGTTAAAAATTCATGATTCTTAAAGTTTTTATGATGCTAAAGATGAATAATTTTTTTTTTATGATAACCATGACGATGATTATGAGGGATTTATTTATCAAAGCTCCAAGGCATACAGATTTCATGTTATTATGAGATGATTTTATTCATAGAGATTTCCAAGTACATGAGCTTTATATTATTATGAGATGATTGAGCTTACTTTACAATTTCTTAATTTCTTTCATTGTTGATAATCTCACCTTGTGACCCTTGTTCCTTCAAGGTGGGATAAATGATGATGATTGATCCATAATATAATTGGAGGCTACCGACCTTACGTCACTCCAATATAGTTGTGGCTTTTGATTGGGCTCTCATGCATACTTTATATATATGTATATATTTTCTCACATCGCGCCACGCTATAGTTGGCCGGGCATGGCACGTAGATATGCACACCACTGTAGTGGGCATGTTATGATATCGCCCCGGACGCGGGCTAATAATGATAACATCGAGCCTTAGTGGCCGGGCATGATACTATATATATGACACCGAGTATCATGCCCGGCCACTAAGGCTCGGTGTTATGTTGTTATCCATGCCTTACATACTCAGTACATTATTCGTACTGACGTCCCTTCTTGTGGACACTGTGTTCATGCCCGCAGGTTTAAATAGTCGAGTGGCTTGACCCCGTGTGCGATAAAGATCTTCCCTCGGTTTGCAGTCGATGCGCTCCACTTGGTTCGGAGCCGCAGTCTATTTTGGTATGGTATTTTGATTTGTACTTATGGGTATGATGAAGCCTTGTCCCGTCCTTCCTACAGTTTATATTCCATAGAGGTCTGTAGACATTTGTACGTAGTTAGCAAGTTATGTAGCCTTGCCGGCTCTATGATACTCGTGATGTTGTAGCGACCTTGTTGGTTCGCATATGCACATATATGTTGGATTACTGGAGATTTTTGTGTTGGGCCCTTTCTGCGTGCATGTATTCTTTGAGTTATGCTATATGTTGTTCAAGGTAACTGCTAAGTCAGGTGGTTCCCGGCCTATGGGTCGGAACCCGTCATGCCCCTTGTTAGGGTGTGACACCACTAAAAAGCCCTAAACTATGGATCTTGCTCCTCTTTTCTTCAGTTCACCGGACTTTTCCTCTTCCTTTCCTTTTATCTTTGCATCCATTCTTGGAGTTTTTCCTCAGAGATTCACTCCTATCGAGCTTGTGGTAAGTTCTCCATCATTAATCTCTAAGATAATAATCACGAGATTAACTAGCTTTGAACTTCCATTGGTATGTATGAATTTATGGTTTTTCATTTCAGATAGTTGAAGCTACCCTAAATGTGGAACGTAGTAGTTTCAAGATTTGAAGAAAACCGTTGAGCCCTGACTGATTCTGCGTTTGAAATGCAAGAATGTTATTTTCGTGTTTTATTCACTTCCCACTTTCTTAGGAGAAAGGCTTCCACAAGACTTCAGGTCGCTCTTTAATTTTATGTTGCATAATTTTCCTTTTCCGGAATGTCAAAAAATAACCAACCAACAAGTTATGTTAACAACTATCCTACGATTGATGCGGGAAAACAAAGAACTATCACAAGCCATTCAAAGGAACAACAGTAGCAGAACTTTTCTTCTGCTCTTTCTATTTGTACTTGCATTTTCAATCTCCTCCCGAGATTGTGGAGTTAATTAAAAGTAACATATATTTATAAAATTAACTTAAATAATCAGTTTATATTGGAAGTGAATTAAAATATAAATTAAGATTAGTTGAATCAGTTTTAGAATTAAAATTTATATAGTAATCAACTTCTTTATAGTGTTAACAACTTTAAGGGTATTTCAGTAATTTTGATAGAAAAAAGTGTTTAATAACACTCGTGTAACAAACACATCAACAACTTATTTTTAGCTTCAACACTTTTATCCAAACATATAATTGCTTATTTATAAAATAAGTTTCAGCACTTCAAAAGTACTTTAAGCGCCGCTTTTTTCAGCCAATCCAAACAGGCTCTATATAACGTCATACACTCACTGTAAAAAATGTATCTGCGAGTCCGCAACTTCAATAGCACAAAAAAGAAATTTGGAACTAAAATAACACAAAAAAAAAAAAAAAAAAGAAGTTACAAAAGTAGGTTTCACGCACAGAATCTGTGCGTGAAAACACCAAACTGTAACTTTTTGAGTTTGGTCCTTTCACACACAGATTCTGTGCATGAAAGAGAGTACTTTTTTTTAAGCTATCAAAATCACATTTTTTCCATACTTTGGGCAAAGATTAGTCATGTTTCAAAACCCCGAAATATCAATATTTTATATAGAACTTAATATCTTTTTTTGCATACAATAACGTCGGCTTATTACATCAATATACCTAAACGTTTGGATCGTCGTTTTAGGGGATGTAAAGTGCCCCGAAGTAAGTTTTGTTTGTTTGGAAACTTGTCATAAGTTTTGTTTGTTTGGAACTTGTCATCTTTAGATCTAAGTATCATATTTTATAGGGTTTTGATTTAAGTGTTTTATTATTTAGTCAAGTCAAATGTACAAATAAAAATATTATATTAAAAAATAAGTCATCCAATACGAGAGGTTCAACCAAGGTATAATATATCTCATTCAATGCTCCCACCAAGGTTTGATCCCATGTTGTTGGCATAAAAAAGAAGTACGTAAAAAAGAGAGCCTAAACCACCAAGCCAAATTGGTGAAAGCAACAAAGTAGACACTTTTTATTTTTTATAATGTTCACTAATGCTATCTAACTCGTTTTCATAAATTGAATTTCGAACCTCGAAATTGACATTTAAAACATCATTGCCACGGGATTAGTATCTCGAAATAGATTTTTTTATCATTAGATTTTTACTAAAGATGAATGCAATTTTCGCACAAATTTGGGGCAAAAATCAAATTGAATGGGATGATGGGCGATTTTTGGAAAATCGGCTCTGCCAAACCGCCTTGCTGCAGCTTGCCCGCATAGATCTCGAAAAAATACCCTGAATAAAAAAAAATCGCGTAAATCGAACATCTGAGCGCAAAGTTATGACCATTTACAGTTTCAACAGTTTACAACTCGTTTTCTACCTATGCTCCTGTCCTTATTTTTTATTTACGTCAAATCTTCTATGATACATAAATTAATTAAGGTCATGCCACAACGTTAAGGGTTTGGAGCTACTCAAATTTAACATTTAACATGGGAATGTATCAATTTTTTTTGTCCCACTGTAAACACAATTCAACATTTGTTTCCATTAGCAATCATAAAAATGCAAATTTGTCTCCCTCTATTTGGATAAATTTCAATGTATATACCTCACATGTATGTATGGGCAACACGTTTGTGTACGGTGAGAACTCGGAAAAAGTTCTCTCTAGTTCATTGAAGGAGCAAGTGGTTATCAATAATGGTCCGAAAAATAGGTCCGACAAGTGAATCTTCGAGATGTGTCCGAGAATCCGAGTCCGAGAAGATACGTCTGAGGTGGGTTCGAAAAGGTAAATCCAAATCAGTGGAAGGTTATCTTCCACTGATTCATCGCCGAAGATCACGCCATCAACGGATGTGTCCAATATTATCGGAACCGTATCACCTACGTGGGGGTTCGTGTCTTCTAATTAGAGTAGGATACTAACACTATAAAAGCATGTGTATTAGCCCCAGTAGAGGGTATCAGAATCAGCTTCATCTCAGTTGTATTTCATTTTGTTACTCTTAAGAAAAGAAAGTTTGTCTTCGTCTAAGTTCGTTCGTTCACAAATCTCTTCGTTTAAGCAGTCCGAGGAAGTAATTTCCCCTAGTCGGACCTATTAAGAACGGTCCGAGCAAGGAGCTTCTCCCCGTCGGGCCTGCCGTTACCCACAGGCTATCTCATTTATTTTCCGTTGATTCTTTATTGTTTGCTTGTTAATTTTACTTTTGTTAATAAGCTTGGTCACAGATCCTTTAAATCGCGTACAAATTCAATTGTTGCTCTCTTTTGAGGGTAAACAACGTTTTTTGGCCTCTCATTTTTTGGCATCTCGTGTGGACAATAAGGCCGTGGTGGTGCAAGTACATCTCGTGGTGGCAGAACATCTTGGAGTAAAAGAGCCTCTCATACTTGAAGGTTTTTTTTTTTTTGAATATTTTGTTATTGTAAAAAATGATGTATTAATTAATGCAATGAATTATTTTTGAATTATTTTGAACCTCTCATATTGGATGGATTATTTTTTAATATAATATTTTTATTTGTACATTCGACTTGACTAAATAATAAAATACTTAAATCAAAACCCTATAAAATATGACACTTAGATCTAAAGATGACAAGTTTCCAAACAAACAAAACTTACTTCGGGGCACTTTACAGCCCCTAAAACGTCGATCCAAACGTTTAGGTATACTTAATGTAATGAGCCGAAATTATTGTCCGCAAAAAAAGATATTAAGTTCTATATAAAATATTGATATTTCAGGGTTTTGAAACATGACTAATCTTTGCCCAAAGTATAGAAAAAACGTGATTTTGATAGCTTAAAAAAAAAAAGTACCCTCTTCTATGCGTGAAAGGACCAAACTCAAAAAGTTACAGTTTGGTTCTTTCACGCACAGTTTTGTAACTTTATTTTTTTGTGTTATTTTGGTTCCAATTTTGTTTTTTTTTGTTTTTTTTTTGTGCTACTTAAGTCGCGGACTCTGTATCTACTTGCATAAATATGGATACATCTATAAGAGGTGTTTATATCCACTTTACACTATTATACAAATTATATAATATTATACAAATATATACAAAAATTGGGTTTCATCTCCTATGAACTTCAACCCACAAAAGTCCATTCAAAATATGTCAAAAACATCATCAAATAGCTTAGATCTCCATTGAATAACTTCGAATTTTAACCACAACTTCAAAATGACATCCCCAAATGATCAATTTGTCAAAAATTCAAAAAGTCACAAAATCCGAGTTTTCACTCCAACAATGGAGTTTATAATTTTTTATTTTAATTCACGCGATAATGTTTAAATCTGTGATGATAATCTCAAAAAGTTTCTAAGCATAAAAAATGAAAATCATAATCACAAATTAAATTTATTTTTTTCGTGAGTATTTCAAAAAATGTATAAAATACGCTAAATAGTGTAAGATCTAAAACTATGAGCTCATATTGGTTATAAACTTGGGCCAAATGAGATAGAGGGTAAAAGTATCTTCTTAATAAACGTCTTTCCAGAATAGTGATCAACTTCAACCAACCGTTTACTTGATTAAAAGGGTTTCATCCTTTTCCTGATTTTTTCCCTCTCCGCGATATTTTATTGATGGACCACCTTATTAGACTCAAATAATTAAAAATAATAATTATTATTTGAGAATAAAATCTTTAAATGTACCAACTATTGGAGCCAGTCATTTAATTTATGACTACATTGATCAACCTAGTCAGTACTGATCAAGTAGCAATTGTCTATCTTTGGCTTCCAAATTCCATCTAATGATTTTAGGTTTACTGCATTCAATAAATTTATAACTATGGAATTTGATTGTTGGTCGAATCAGGTTGTTCATTTATATGTACTTCTACATGTTTCTATTTATCCCCTTTATTTCAAGAGGAATAAAATAAATTAAAATTAAATATTAGAGTAATATGGCAAAACACAGCAAGAAAGAAATTCATCACCGAAGCGTATGCTTTACTTCTGTAGTAAGACATTTTGATTTGAAATATTAGAAAATGCCCTCAACAACCACCCAGAAATTAATAAATGTCACACACTAATATTAAAATTATAACCCACCAAGACTTTCCAAAAATGAAAGAGATTGCCAAGAATATATATCTATTTCCACATGTAGTAGTATACGACATTGCAATTTTGTGTGGCTGAAGAATCATATTCAATTTTGGAGTACAATCAATTAGTTAGAAATCAGCATCAGTTTGAAGAATATAAAACCAAATCCTATTAATTTAAACCATTCGGCAGTGTCCACACCACAATCAAGCGAATCATATTATAAGTAACGTTGAAATAAAATTAAGTGCTTCTGAACATGTTTTATAGAACCTTTTAAATATATCAAGACATCTCTTCAATTCAATAGGTATGAACTTCCCACAGACTAAGTCAAAGTGTCAAATACCAATACTAGCCTTCCTCAACTTAATGTAGTACAGTAGTTGTTTAAAAATTTTGACATAACAAAACTAAGTAGTCATTTATCACTTTTTTTCCGAATCTACCCTTTCTCTTAACACTTTTTAAAATTACTAAATGTTTGTCACTAATAAGCCTTTTTCCCGTAGAGAAATGGTAATCTTAAAAATCTTTTTATTTATAAGCTTGGATGTACAAAAATTTAAGAAAAAAGTATACTAGTACTTTTTTGTTATAAAACTATATATAATTGCAAATAAATAAGAGAAGCAAATTAATAACTTTGTAGAGACGAGGAAGAAATTGTATTATCACTTTTCTTGGTATTACAAAAGAGAAGGCAAAGCTTCTTATTTATAGAAGAAGTTTGCTCCTCAACCTACAATATACAACTTGTGTGAGTTGATGGATTCAACTTAGTACAACTAAAAAACAACTAAGATACAACTTGCAAGTGCAAGTTGTATTTACCACTTTAAGTCAAGTGGTAAAATTTACACTTTTAATTGTATAATCATTAATAATACATCCAAAATACAACTTGAGAAATGATTTATAACACTCCCCCTTGGATATTTATTAATAGATAATGTGTTTCGTTAAAACATTACTAGGAAAAATCCAATAGGAAAATACTACTGAAGGAAAAAGAGTACACATATCTCATAATACGCATTTCCAGATGCCTCATTAAAAACCTTACCACGAAAACCCAATGGGACAAAACCTTGGTAAGAAAAAAAAGAGTGCAACATCTATTTTACTCCCCCTGATTAAAGCATTGCTTGATCCTTGACGATGATATAATCCGATCTTGAATATCAACTTATTGTATGTCGAGGTTGGCAGTACCTTTATGATCAAATCTATCAAATCATCATTTGAACGAACTGGTCGATCACCTATGTCACCATCTCTTGATAGAGTTGCATCATTGTCATATAATATTGTTGGAACCACATCAAGATCATTCCTGGCTTGCTTTATAAACTGTTGTTATCTTATCATATGGAACATAGTATGATAGTAACCCCTCATGAACATAAATAACATGTTTGGATCAAACATTTATGTCGATCATATGAATAACCTGTATACAAAAGCTTGACAATATGTGTTAGGATAAACACATTCATATTGGGACTTTCATTTGGAAGATGCGATTGATCTTACTTCAATATCTCCATGTTGGAGTAAAATACTATATCATGTCCATAGTTATAGCAAGGTATTTAAATGCATCAATTGCACAAAGATATTATACTTTAGGACTAATTTAAGTTTCTCAGTTCTTTTAGCAGATAATCTACTGTTTTTAGAAACTCTTCAAGAGCTAAATAATATTCAAGTCATCAACTTGCAGAACAATATGAAAGATTTTTATTATTATAAAGAGACAAGGGTATACAGAGTCGTATGTGTATCCTTCGTCAATGAATATTCATTAAGGTGATTCCAGTACATCAACCTTGATTCATTTAATTCATATTAAGGATTATAAACAAATTTTCCAAAAACTTGTATATGCTTCAGGCATTTTGAATTCTAAATTTTCATATAAATTTTGTCAGGTCAGCCATATAGGTTGTGATAACTTTTATTTAGCATTTAAATGATGTGAAATCTTCTGATGCTTGGACTGCAGGTCCAATGAACTTTACGCTTATCAGGATGCATCATGTCACTTGAAAATCATTTCGACGTAAGTATTCTTTAACAGACGTAGAATTTGGATCCTCACAATCTTCTACAATATTGCGCACCATATTGTATCAAATATGTCGTCGACGAGCTATCATTTGTATCGGTTCGCAATTTGACATAACTTACTGAGATCTCATCACTTCATCATTTTCAGGTACCTGAACCTTCCATAAGGTTTCATGAGGTGTTATGTCATAGACTCTTCAAGAGCACATTCCCTCCTTATTATGATCCTTTAAATCGTTTGCTCCTCACCCTTTTCAAGGTTAATGTATTTGGAATCGATTCGTCTACCATGCTTCATGCATGTTGTTAGACTTGTCCTTCAGGGACATTCAATATGAGCATTTGTAGCAGAAATATGAGATTAACTTTGGGTCAGCAAATGCTTCCGACATTTGACTTGAGTTGTTTCTTGAATGCGGATCAACCGATGATAATTCATAACATATTTCTTAGCTTCTTATATATCTCATCCTCATGTTAGAAAAACTAACATGTATCACCACGTTATTTGGAGAATCCATCTGTGTGGATCGTGGTAGATCCATCAATCACATACCACACATCATAACTTATTAGATGGACAATCACGGTTCCTGACCCTGAACCAATTGATGAGAGGGGGTAATTAATCATAATTTATTGATCCGATGTATATAAGTGTTGTTGTGTGCAATATATCATTTCTCAAACCAACACATGAAATTTTGTTCTCATAAGAAATGGTTTAGACATTTATTAGAGGCATTCAACACCAAACCAGCTTTGATATAAACCAAAGATTATCAAGAGGAAATATCTTGATTACATAATATAAAAATTGTGCTCTGAACTCAATTATTTTGAGCAAGCAACTTTGTAAATGTCAAGCTGCTGGTTGATGCTAAACACACATGTGACCGTCTCTTAGATGCATCGATTTAATACATGACATTGCAGGTGAACGGGCCCTTATTCGCCTTTTATATTTTTCAGAATATAGGAGATTTAGTCCCAACATTAGCTGGTGTAATTAACTTATCATGAGAACAAGAAATCACAAAAGAAATCTTGAAGAATCTTCTAGTTCTTCAATATATTCACTGAATACTTAATTAGCACATCAAATTCAAATCAGTACAGCCATGACATGTCAACTGATAAAATTATAGGTACTTCAATTTTGCTATGACATGTGCTATTTAGTTTAGTAAACTTCTGATTTACTATTGCATGAGATTTTATCTCAATAAGCTTCTGGTTTATTGCGGTATGTGAGATCTTAACATGCTCGGGTAATGTTTCACATATGTATTTCTTATTCGGAGTATCTTGAAGATATTCAATCTTCCAATCATTTTTAATCTCAATATGATATTGCAAGTAAACTTCATGTTTACTTTAATTTATGTTGTGATCGTACCAATTACGATCTAAGATGAATGGTGCTATCATATATAACCTCTTCAAGAGACTTTAATTTACTTACCATAATCAGATATTATTTGGAGACTATTGGTATCATGAATCTTGTAAACAATCAACTAGCTCTTCTGGAGCCCTTGATTTTTTTTTTTTTTTTTTTTGTCATTACCAAGTATTGCTTAGATACTGCTGGTACCATGAAAGAAAATTTCGTTAGTCACTACTGCCTACTGGTATCGTGAAAGAAAACAATAATCAAATGGAAATTTAAAGACAATTTAAATTTATAAATTACAAAAAGTAAATGTTAAGTTCTAAACTTCAGTATTTAAAATATCTCCTTCATAAAGATTAACCATTAATATATGAATATTTTGTATTAAATCCGAAACCACATAGTAATCACATCCTTCTTGAAAAGATACATTAATTGTTATTTCCTTCGAGGAAATCAATAGCAACTAACCATAATGTATCAATGTGCTCATAGTGGAAACATTCTACTCTACTTTCTTTTTCTTTAAAATGATACCTAATAAATTTATTCGAGATATTCTATGTACGACAGGTACGTGTTGCAATATACACATGTATATCCTTTGTTAATTTATCTCTACAGGAGGTAGATTGTGGTATATCTTCATTAGCTTCAGGAAATGAAACTAAATTATTCGAATGTGCTTGATAAAGGATGTTCATCTATAACTCATTATTTTGCTCAAGCACAAGAAGTCATTACTTCAGAATATTTCTCTAAATATTTTACTAATTCTTTTTGCTTCAGGAGTGAAGTTTAAAGTTTTACTTCGGGAGTAAAATTTTTACTACTTCGAGAGTAAATCTCAAGGTCTTACTACTTCAAGAGTAAATTTTAATGTTCTACTATTTTGGGAGTAGAATTCAAAGTTTTACTACTTTTGGAGTAGAGTTCAAAGCTTGCTACTGTGGGAGCAACTTTCAGAGTTTGCTACTTCAGGAGCAGATTTCAGAGTTACTACTTCGGGAGTAAAGCATAGAATATTTAGTTTTTTTTCTTCAATTATTCTACCTCTTCTCGAGGTGATTCGTGACATCATCACAATCAAGAGCACGTCCATATTTATAAGCTTTACTACATATTGTCACACTCACTTCAGAGAATGGAGCTATATTTGTAACATTTATCAAAAATACTCTTTCTTCAGGAGTGGAACATATTTGAACGTGCCTTAAGCATATGAAAATATGATAACTTAGAATCTCTTTTAAGATATTGCTACTTCATGAGCAAATTGAGGTATACACATAATGTAGAGAATTTTCTCTAATATATCTCCAGTTGTAATCACAATAAGCGTATGAAAATATTACCACTTCTGGTGGTTATAAGCGTAAATATATTTTAGTCATAACATACTTAATTATGAATATTGCCACTATTGGTGGGCATATATTGCTTGCTATTTGCTAATTCTACAGGATTATGGAAAAATATTGAATTGCTTGACTTGTAGTAATATAAGCAATAATCTCTACTAGATTTGATTTGAGGTATACAACAATAAATTTAGGAGATAGAAAAATACTTACCTTTAAGGTGAGTAAATAAATTATAAATTCAAAGTTTAAACCTTCTATCGGCAACGGTTTTCATGGAGAGAGAGTATCGACCAATAACATACCCCAAACAACTCGTCAATTTTGAATTACTGAAATCCAACTCAGTGGTAGATTCTCATGCTGATAAAGTGTTATAAAATTATATATAATTGCAAAAAAAAAAAAAAAATAAGAGAAGCAAATCAATAACTTTGTGGAGATGAGGGAGAGATTGAATTATCACTTTTCTTGGTGTTACAAATGAGAAGGCAAAACTCCTTATTTATAGAAGAGGTTTGCCCCTCAACCTACAATATACAACTTGTGCAAGTTGATGGATTCAACTTGGTACAACTAGGAAACAACTAAGATACAACTTGCAAGTGCAAGTTGTATTTACCACTTTAAGTCAAGTGGTACAATTTTCACTTTTAGTTGTATAAAATCATTAATAAAACATCCAAAATATAACTTGATAAATGGTTTATAACATTTTTAAATTTTTGGGATGGTCAGTAATTAATGCTGATGGAGTCAATGCCGTTAAAAGGAGCAACAAGTAGTTAAATGGACGACCAATTTTGCATAGAGATGGAAAAAGGGCATGTGTAAAGTGAAGTAATTCATGTGATTTTAGGGTTTGCATGTGTATCAAAGGTCGTCTTTTCAACCCCTTAATTCCGCAGCAAGACACGCTTTGTCTTGCGTGTATATTTTCTTACTCAACCCCCACTTTAATTATGTTCTCTTCCAAAAAAAAAAAACACCTACTCTAGATCTACTCCATAAAAATTCGGTATATGACTAATTTCTGCTCATGTTTGTCTATAGATGTTCTTGAAATTTATTCTTTAGTTTAGACTAAAGTAGAAGGTGTGATTGGGTAGCTAGATTGACATGTGAAGAAAAAGAAAAAGAAAAAGAAAAAAGAAGAAAACGATATCATATGTATCGGGTTAAAACTTAAAATCGGAAATAAGTTTAGTTGTGGTTATTTAATTTAATGAAAGCACGAAGGTTTACTTGTGATTGCAATATATATGTTACATAGTCATGGGCTTTTTTTAACAGGAACAGGCGAATTCAGAATCTAAATTATATTGATTAAATTTGTTATGTTCTTAATATTGAATCCACTGTATTTTTTATATTATGGATTCATGCTTAATACCCCTCCATCCCAATTTATGTGATATAGTTTGTGTTACACCCCGTATCTTAGAACTAAGGTTAGACTCGTATTGTTAGAGTTTTAACGGAAAATTTGAAAGTTTGTACATATTACGAAAGTGGTTGACAAGCCTACTTCGGGCACCCATAACCCCTCGATGCATTGGGAATTTCGAAAAGGTTCCTAATGAAAGTTGTAGTACGTAGAAATACCTTTTCAGGCATATAAGGATCAGGCCAATTGGAGTTTGGAGAAAGGAGATATAATTGTCTCAAAATGGCTAATAGAGAGGTGCTTAAGATTCGATAGAATCAACTAAGTTTCTGTTATGGCTGCCTTCCATCCCAATTACAGGAAAATCCATTGATAATTTCAGAAAACTTAAAACACGAAAGTTGTAGCCCTTTGAAATTTAAAACATGAAAGTTGTAGCCCTTTGAAATAGCTTTCCAACGGTATATTGTGGAGCCCTAACGGTGCTCTGTGCTAGAAGTTATGTCCATTTTACTGAACGCTGTCGACTGAGTGTAAAAGTGACAGGGGAGCTCACCCCAAAATGAGGAAAGGTCTCGCCTTGGGCCGCGCTCAGTGGGGTAGGGGTCCAAAAGTGGGAAAAATTCAAGAAAATTGTCTAAGTGTAAATGGACAAGGGAGCTCGCTGAGCTCGCCCCAAAGCAAGGCAGGGGCAAGCCATAGACCGCGCTCGGCGAGCCTGGGGGTCCAAAATGCCCCATGCTATAAATTCAACACTTAACTGAAATTTCATTTATTAGACATTTCAACTTCGTTCTAAAGCCCTAAGCAGCCGTTTTCCTCCTCTCCTCATCCTCCCACGTCAAGGTAAGATCGCTAACATGATTCTTAAGTAATTCTAACATTAATTCATGAATGGTAACATGATTCTTCAACCAAAACATAGGATTTCTAAGGTAAATCCTTCTCAAGCGATTCAAAGCTAGAGTGTTGGTGTTCTTCATCGCAGCGATTCGATTCATTGGATTGGAGCGTTTACAGGTATGTAGGGCTTCTATTTACATGTGGGAACATCTTTGTTCTTCCCCACGCCATGTTCTCCCATGATTATATGAAAGTTCACCAAAAACTAGGGTTTTAGACACGTTCGTGATAACCCTAAGTTCATGTACCATGATTTACCATATTTGAATTATAAAATTCATTATTGTATTCCTAATCTTCCATTTTGGTTATTGGGAATCCGTCCGTAATCCATGAAAACCCATACTTTGCATTCCATGGGTTCTTACATGCAAGTTATGAAATATTATGTTTATTTTCATGGAAATCCTACATGTCCCCATGTTTTCATGCAAGTTATATTATGTAATTATATTCATGTTATATTATACTTATAACCCATGTTTACAAGTCATGTTTATGAAAAACCATGGGCTTAGAGGCCACCTATATTCATGTTCATGTTTTTGGGAGTTGCACAGAATACCGAGAAGGCTCAGATAGCCTGAAGCTACATTTGTCACCGTAGGATAAGGATCGCTCTGCCCAGTTAGGACGATTCGTTCATGTTTTCCCCATTGAGGGATTTTGGATCCATTCAGGTTTCAGTTTCAGTTTCAGCTCTTATCATGTTATTTCATGTGCCATGTTTTTTTTATTCAGTTGCTTTATATACTAATACATTCAATGCGCTGACGTCCCCTTTCTATTTCTCGAGGGCCTGCATTTCACGAAGCAGGTACGGATTTACAGGACGACGCATCTGCTCAGTAGGACTTTACACGTATCAGCTTGTTGATGAGCCCCATTTTCTTCGGGGTTTAGTCATTATTTACTTTATGTTAGTTATGCATTTAAGGTATTGCTGGGGGCCTTGTCCTAGTAGTTATGTTTAGTATTTCAGACTCATGTTAGAGGTTTCGTAGACTTGTTAATCAGTCATGTTATGTCAGATAATCAGACTCGTTCAGCCACCTTTGGCTCAGCATTTATGACGATCCGCATTCATGTTATAAACAAATATTTTTATTTGATATTTTGAAATCTCATGTTTATTAAGGCTCATCATTTTTATGTCGTATTCTGCTCATGTTATGCCTCGTGATGATTCAGCAAGCCATGTGATTCGCTCAGTCATATGCAGTAAGGCTCCGAGTGCCGTGTTACGTCCAGACCATGGTTCGGGGCGTGACAGTTTGACTAGGAACAAAGTTTAAGAAAGAAATGAAGATTTTTGAAACTTGTGGTCTAAAATAAGACATATATATTTATCTGTCTGTAAATCATTTCATTAAGGGTTAACGGAGAATTTTTAAGTTAAATTATTTCTAAATTTAGAATTGTATCATTCTTTTGAAACAAACTAAAAAGGAAAGTGTATCACATAAATTGGGAAAGAGAATGTATTATTTATTACTCTCTCCATCCCAATTTAAGTGTCTTACTTTCCTTTTTGGTATGTCCCAAAAAGAGTGCCTCTTTTTGTATTTAGTAAGTTGACAATTCAAACATCCTACATGGCAAATTTATAACCACAAGGTTAAAGGACATTTTAGTACATTATATAGATCCATAATTTAAGATCACAAGATTATAAAGTTCTCTTTATTTCTTAAACTCCACGCCTAATCAAATTAAGACACTTAAAATGAAATGAAGGGAGTACAATTTTAATAAAATTTTACATATATATTTATCCTCTGGATTCAGATGAACCCAATACCAAACATGCTGCATCCGGCCCCATGCTCTGCGAGTGTGTGTATGTCTGGTTAGCAAATGTTTCTCTTTTTTTTTTTTTTTTTCTTTCTAGTTAGATGGCTTTCTTTTTGTTTTAAACAGCAAAGCCATGAATTTGCTTATCTTGCACGTGTTACTTTTATGATAGTACGTGTAAACTGAATATAGAGAGCAGGCCAAATTAAGACTTTGAGTTTCCTCAACAAGAAAGACGAGGCTAATAACTAAAGGTGGTGGTTGAAAGCTAGACAGTTAGTGCTCATTATATCCTCTCTCTAACAACTAGTCTTCTTTTAACATCAGGGAGAACGAGTACACGAATTACTCTTTTGGTCGGTGTATCTGAATTTTAGAGTAGCATCGAAGTGCGAATTCCGTATTAATCAAGGACTTTTTCTTTTTTTAATCATTTGCTCTTATTCTTTACCAATTCCTTCTCACCGCATACCGGATCATGCTTTCAACTTTATGAATTTGAATTCAAAATTCTATCACAGTTTGTATAATTTATAGCATTCGAAATCTAATATTTGTATCTGCTGAGTGAACTTTTCAATACGTATATAATGTTTGATGAGTTAAAATTACTGACTTTGATGAATCCACACAAGAGCAGCCAAAGGGAAAGACTATTAAAAGTCATTTCCTCAGGTCCCAAATACTAAAGGCCTCAAAATGTTAATCCCTTCGTCGCATTTTAACTATCGTCTTAGCTTATTTTACGCCTATTACGAAAATAATAAATAGAAGATGTAGTTTATTTATAAGTTACCCTTATTTAATAAAAAAGTAGATTGATTGTTAACTCTTAATACCGTACATTCTTCTTTAATATTGTAATAATCTGCGCGCTCGGTCGTTTTGAGCATTAAATATCATTTTCACTAAATGACTTTTTCAATAGCTTTAAAGGGTGTTCTTGACTTGCAAAGATGGATGACACGATTTTTGAGGCAATCGAACGAGTATCGAAGAAGAAATATAATTCAAGTTCTTTAATCAAGGAAATGGAAAGGTTTGACCAAAGTTAACATCGGAAGTTAACTAGTTTGGATCTGAGTTTCGACAGTTCCATGTCCGTAACGTGATTTATGACCAAGTCGAATAGTTGGAACGGATCCTGAGAGGATCGGGAGTGATTTGGACCTTCGGTTGGGAAACTAGTTAATTCATGAATTAGAGCTAACCACAATCAATATTGGGTCAAGACGGTCCCGGATTGATATTTTAAGTGTGCGAGCAGGTTCATAGCGTGTTTTATAAATGCATATTTAGTTTGTGCCTAGGAGGTCTCAAATGTGTTTCAGGTTTTAAAACAAAGGTCGTGCATAGCTGGTTTGTTGTTTCTGGTGCCAGTAATTTTGGTCATCGTGCTCGCAGTTGAGTGTCGCTTTCGCGAAAAAGAGAGCTGAATGGTCTTTGTGTTCATGAGAAAGGCTTCGCTTTCGCGAAGAGGAGCCGGATCAAAGGATCGTGATCGCTGGTGGGCACTGCGTTCGCGAAGAAGAGATTGTGTCTGGTAGGGAGCTCAAATTTGGTGAATTAGGAGGCAGTAGAGCCTTTGGAAGCTTACGCTTCACTCGGATCGAGATTGGGAGCGTTCAGAGACACTCCGAAAAATGAAGGCTTTATTGTTATTTGTTTGCTCAGCTTTGAGGTATGTTAAGACTTCTTGAACTTTGTTTGAGGGAAGTTTTTCATAAATAAAGATTAAAAAATGATAATAATAAAAGTAAGGGAGAAAGAGGGGGGCTTGTACCTGTGGTGTGATAGGCATTGGTACGAGTACATGTGCTATGTATGAGAAATAATGTAATTGTGTAGTTACGGATTCTAATCTGAGAATGCCAAAGTATGTGAGCATTAGCTGGTAGATACTTGACTTGTTTTGCCTGATTATGTGTACATATCGCTACATTAAACCCGTATACATGTGATAATCGAGCTAGTTGTGTAATTCTGCACGCTAGATGATTATAATTGAAGTGCATTTAATATTCATGCTCATGTGATCCGAATTGATCTAATCTGTGCAGGAATAAGAAGATTGGTGTGATTTATCATTCCTATTGTTGATTTACCTGATTTGCTGATTCAACCAAATGACTTACATATTAAATGATAGAATATAATTATCAGTGCTATGACGAGCATTTTGAAAGGTAAAAAGTGAAAAAATGGCACTTTCTAATAAATGTTGACATGTCATACATGGATATGTGATTGAATATGAGCATAAATTTTATTGGTGAAGACTTGATGCAATATGTGAAATTACAAACAAACATGCCATGTTACAAATGTGTCCAAGTTCATTTTGAGCCTCAAACACAATCAACAGAAGCAGAAATGGAGGAGCATCCTTTTAGATTGCGGTAATTAAAGGAAAGGAGTGTTAAAAATTGCTTGTATTATTGATTTACTGCTAATTGCAATCATTCTTTCAATTTTTTTATTGCACCATCTTTTAAAAAATCAACAAAATTATTTATGCTTTAAGATTTTCTCCATTCGAACAAAATGAAAGGTATGCCTCAGATTCGTCGTTGCATTTTGGAATTTAAGATCGGAGAATAATTAAATAGGATGAAAGTCATATGACTAAACGACCTAAACTTTTGTCTTCTCATCGACCATGGAAAAAACTTTACCTTAAATAGTCATGGAACACATCTATTTTGCATTTATTAGATCCACCTTCCTCCCCATCTGTACCGAATTTATTTCTTCTTAATTTAGTTTTGATGAAGATCAGATCGCAATTCGCAAGCTCAAGATCATCCCTCTAATCAATGGCCTAGAAATTTTAAGGCGTATCAAAAAATTGGTTTCTTATTGAAAAATAATAAAATGGCTTACTAGTTATAGCTACCGGCCAACAGCATTAAATCTCACTTTACTCAAAAGTACTATAACACACTAACAAACACACAAAATGCCATTCTAAATGACCTCAAAAAAACTAAATAAACTGACCTCACATTAGTTGTTGAAAAATCTTGTTCCTTGTATTATAAATATGGTGCCCAAGTGAATAATAATCCCACTGCAGGAAAATTCCTAGAAATCAAAATACCACACATCTCTCTGCATGGTTTCTTTTAATATCAGTTTACATTAACTATGCATTTAATTCATCACCCGTTTTAAGACCCTTTAATTATATAGAATATACAAAATATAAATATCCAAATCCAGGACTGAGATCTTAGTTTCAAATCTTTATTTTTCCTTCTCCTCTACTTCATCCTCTTTAGATCTCTCCAGATCTTGAAGTGAAGAAAAAAAAAAATGGTGAGTGGTGGTCATCATCATCCAGCAGATTTCCTACTAATCAAACAAGATGACAAGTTTTTCTCAAGGCTTTTATCTAAGGAAAGTAGTGCAAAAGGTGAGTCTTCTTTCAGGTACTACTATTGTGGAGGATCATCAGGTTCAATTCCATTTGTTTGGGAATCTCAACCAGGTACACCTAAACATAAACTTTCAGACACTTTAGTTCCACCACTTACTCCTCCACCTTCTTATCAAACTAAAGACCACTTGAAATCCTTGAAAAAACAATCAAAATCCAATTTTTTCCTCTCCATTTTCCCCAAGATTTCATCCAAAAGAATTACTGTTTCACCTTCACTTACTTCCCCTTCTGTTTCATCATCTTGTTCGTCGTCGTTCTCATTGTCTTCTGTCTCAATTACTGCTTATTCTAATCGAAGAAACTATCGTTCAAGATCAGAAATTGAAGAGTATGATCAAGAGAAACTGCAGCTTCCTGCTTCACCAAATTCAACACTTTGTTTTGGGTGTGGAATAGGGAATTCTAAGCGTTTTCGAGTCAATAATCCAGCGAAAAAGAATGTGAAGAAGACATTTTCGTCATTTCTTGGTAATTAATGGTGGTTCTTGAAGATGGATGATATATTTGAAACATGGTGTTCATCTTTTACATCAGTTTTAGATACTTTAGTAGGTTATTTAAAATGGTGTCAACTGTGAAGTGTGCTATGTGATTCCCTGTTTTTAATTATTTGCTAGTAATAATCATGGGAACAAAATTATGTCGAGATGTTTTTATTTTGGTCAGTGTCAAGATAAAAATTGATGCTATTTGTCTTTGGAACTGGTAATCCATTTACTTGAAGTGTGAATTTTCTTATATTAATTTTTACGTTTATCCTGTTTTACTTATTAGGATGTACAGATGCAATAATTATATGGAGTATCTTTCTTTTCATCTTTGATATTGTGCAAATGGGTGAAACATGCCATTAATCACAAAATGAGTAATCTTAACATTTATCCTGTGGTTCTTAAGGATGGGTCAATGCCACATTCTATTTGAATCATGATTTTCTCACAGGAGGCTTTGTAGCATATTTCTGGATGAAAATCGTCAAAATTTAATATAACTGAGATATGTTATTGTTGTTACTTGCACATTTTTGAAGGGATAGGCTGCAGGGACTAGGGAACCCCAATTAAGAAAAATAATTTATTACTTCATCTGTCTCAATTCAAAATGGAATCTTTAAATTTTTTTAAAAATAAAATTTACATATTTTGAAACCATGCAAAAAGTAAAATAAGTCATAATAATTGATATTTTAAAATATTTTAAAGGCATATGAAAAGATCACAGTCAAAGAAAAAACTTAATTGACTCTTAACGTCCAGTGTCACACGGAGGAAGAAAGTTTTGCAATTACGGTGGTCCATGTGGGGAGATGGGGTAAAAAATGTCTGATAAGTATCGAACCCATATTTAATTTAGGGCCTACTTGTATTATTGAAAAACCATGCATAGATTCGACTTATGTGGTCTGCTGAATTATTGAGAATCACATTTATGTCACCGTTTTGAAGTTGCTGTAGCTCAAAATGGTCCTGCAAGTACGGTTTACAAGGAAATAAAGTCATTCAATGTATCCTTTCCAAGTGCCCCTGTTAATATTACGACTTACGACAAATAAATTTAGAATACTGTTTACAGTATTGAGAATTCTAACAGCTATATATCTTGATAACCCAAATGAAGAATAAGAATAATGCACTAGTGTCCTTGTTGGTCATGGTGCTACTTGACTTTAAAGATGATGGATTTGAAATAACTGCATTACTTTATCCAAGGTGTTCATTTGTACCTCTGTTTTAGATAGGCTGTGTGGTGTTCTGAAATCTCCCAATTTGAAAATTTTATGCTAATAGTCATGGGGATTGGGGAACAAATATGTCAGACAACTTTTTTTTTTTTGGTAGATAGATCTCAATATATATTTGATACTACTGTTTTTGAGGGAGTGGTGATCAGTTTGCCTGAAATGTGAACCTTTTAATCTAGTCATATTTATTTGTACAAAGTAAGATTAGCCCGTCAAGACTGCAATATCTTAAAATTGAAATTTATCATTTGTGTTTTCACAGTTAAATAAGACTATGCAAATATGTAAATACAAAGCTTAGTTATATAATCATCCTTAGAGGTAGACACACATACATGGAAAAATATGCCAACGCCTGCAAATTGATTTAACAATTTCAAAGTTTCTCTAGTTATAATAAAATAGCCAAGGATTTTACATGCTTCTTGTTTTACTTGTATAGGCTTAGTATCTTGGAAGGATTAGGTTTAAAGAACCCTTGCAGTTTCGGACTCGGTTCAATATACACGAATTTGACCGTCCCAAATCGTTCCAATCTCAGCAAACCCCCAATTCTTTTTCTGGTCACCCCCTTTAACCTATAGGAAATATCAGCAGAATTAATATCACCTTTCATGGGAGTATTATGCAGCGCTAAAACGGGGAAGAGCAGATGAATAGCAGGCGAACCAAGCAATGGGATGGAGAAAATCAAATAAACAGAGCGAGGAAGAGGATCGGTGATACAGTGTAATGAGAAAACGTATTGTTTCTACCAGCTTTACAAAGACATATACGTGTTTTGTAGGGAAGAAGATATATATATACATAATAACGTGCCACTTTAGCAGAATGATGGGCCCAACTGCCGAAATTCCTATTAAACCCTTTTGGTCGGCAAGGAGGACAATGGGAAGCTCCTCAAACTGCTGCTTATATATTAGTAGTAAAGTAATAATAGAGGTTAAAAATCTAAATTGTTTAGATTTTCTTTTTGGTTAATATCTCAATAAACAGGCTGCTTATTTAGTAATTTTATTGATAAATAAAAGCAAAAAGCAACAAAATGTCTTTACCAAGTGCATAAAATAAGAGCTAGCTAAAATGATCAAAGCCTGAACCAAGTTAGGACTGATGAACTATTGTAACAAGGTTTTATGTTCGACACTGCTATTATTTTTGTGTCCTCTTCCTGCTGTAAACTCTGTGTGTGACCTTTAATACTTCAGCTTTGACTTTCTGCAGTATATCACCTTAATGAAAATCAACCAGACCAAATTGTTTAGATTCATTTAGTGTATCTGTTTTTTATTCTTTTACACCATTTATTATTTGGGTCAGATATGGCTGATTCTTTCAAATCTCATACAGAGTCTAAAATAATTAAGATCCTAGTAACTAATTTTAATAGCCTTGTGAAACTGATCTTTTACCACTATTCTCGCTACTACTTTTTTTCTTCACCCCTCCCTAGGAGTTTCTACCTTTTTACTCTTTTGGTGACTTGAATGCACAACCTTAGGATTGGAGTTGAAAGATGCTTATCATCTGAGCAATCGCCTCTTGTCACTACTCTCGCCACTACTACCAAAGACAACTAACCACTGCTATTACTGCACATTCATCACCATATAACCACCACTACTGACCACCTCCACCAACACTAACCACTACAACCAACCATCTCCACCGCTAGTCATCACACCAACCATCACCATCACCAGCCACCTCTTCTACTGCATCACTGCTAACAAACCAGTATACAATCATCAGCTACGTCGACCATTGCATAACCAACACCAATCACCACCGTGTAACCAGGGTGACACCCCTTCGTCGAAAACTTTTTGTAAATATATGAATATTTGCAATCTGAAAATTGGAACATATAGAACAAATAATAGAAATGACACTGCTTTATCAAGAGCTTCGTTGGCTCGCTGGTTTGGCGCCTTGCTATTGCACTAAACCTCCCGACTTCGAGCCTTAGCAACCATGACCAGAGGCGTCGAATCTAATCTTTAGAATAGTATTTTTATTAACATAATGTTGTTCTATCAATTATTCACTTGTTTTTTTTTTTTTTTTTAAATGACGACACTGCTTATAAAAAATCCTGCGTACGCCACTGCGCATAACCAGGGGCGGACACACCCTATGCCAAGGGGTGTCACCCAACACCCCTTCGTCGAAAACTTTTTGTATATATATGAATATTTGCGATCTGAAAATTGGAACATATAGAAAAATAATAGAAATGACACTGCTTTATCAAACGAGCTTCGTTGGCTCGCTGGTTTGGCGCCTTGCTATTGCACTAAACCTCCCGAGTTCGAGCCTTAGCAACCAGACTAACCAGAGGCATCGAACCTAATCTTCAGAATAGTAGTTTTGTTAACATAATGTTGTTATATCAATTATTCACTTGTTTTTTTTTTTAAATGACGACACTGCTTATAAAAAATCCTGCGTACGCCACTGCGCATAACTATCACTATCAACCACATTCACTAACCATGACCACCATTAATAGTAACCACATCAACCATCACTACCGCTAATTGCTATTCCTATTAGATTTTAGAATGGTCTTCATCAAATAAACTATTTTTCCCACATGTAAATTAGAGTTTTTTCTCATATTTTATGGATATAAAATTTTAATTATCATTTTATTTAAAGTTTAAATTAAAGAATGATTAAAAATATTTAGATGCTGGCAAAGCAATTTTAATTATGCAAAGTTTAAATTTTGAGATAATATCTTAATAATTAGATATATATCGTTGATTTGGATATCTTGTACATTTAAAAAGAAAAAAAAATGAAGGGGGGCCTTAATATGTTGTGAGCTTCTTTGTTCGTTTTTAAGTAGACCTGTTCTTCTTAAGGTGGTACAAATAGAGTTTCCATTTACCAATGATTATGTCTCTTTTCAATTTTGACACTTCGACTATGATATCAAGCAAATGAATTCACAAGGGGTGAATGACACATTACCTAGGTACTCTACGTTTTTTCTTTTAGCTATTATAGGAGAATAAAAGCATCTCGTGAGAATTACATTTTATGTTGTCGACTACTAGTCAGCAACTTTTTCATGCAAGGTATCATTTTCTCTACTAATGAGTGCTCGAATTATTGAAACACTCCTTGGATCCAAATTATGCAGTCCAGTGAAGTACCTTTTTACTTTTATTTTATTTTTTATTTTTATTTTCAAGATTTCCATCTTTATGATGGGGGAGTTAAACATGACTCTAACCTGTATATTTATCAAAAATCATAATTACATAAAGGAGGACATAAACCTTAGCCTCGATAGCTGTGAAGATGCTAGCTATGACCAACATATTACATAATTGTACGAAAAAACTTACAAGTTGATCAATAAAGACACTGTTAGTCCTAGGGTAATGTGTAGCACCATGAGGCAGTGGTATGTACAAATTTGTCACATAAAGAAGCACATAGAAGGTTTCAGTTGTCATTGATAACAAACTTATTCCTCTTCTGTCTAAATCTGAAGTTGGGGATGCCATCAAACTCTAACTTCATTGAAGCTCTAACCTTAGAAGGAAGATAGACAACTTCATTGAAGATAGTATCGGTTTTTGAATCTTCACCCATATTGTTGGCAAGAATATCAGCAGTGCAATTACCTTCTCTCAAGTTATGCGTAAATTTGAAATTACCATCCTTAATTTTATCCCAAATCTGCTGTGTCACATGACATATTATCCAAGGTGGTTTTTTAACCTTTTGATAAGGTCCTACGTGGTTTTTTCAACCTTTTGATAAGGTCAAGGACAATCAAAGAATCACTCCACATTGACATTTAGGAGGCCATATTTGTAACATAAGGTGATGCCTTTAAGAATGGCCATAGCTTCAGCCATATTATTACTGCAAATACCATAATACTCAGTAAAAGCAGGATAAATCTCCATTCTGATCTCTAATAATGCCGCCACCACCAGACGATCCTGGAGTGCCTCTACTGCATCCATCAACATTTAATTTTATCCATCCATAATCAGGTTTGAGCCATAGATCTTCTTTAGATTGAATAGCAGGTCTTAGATGCTCCACGTGTTTGCAACTATCATTCCAAGATAAAGGAAGGTAAAGCCCAGGGAATGTACAATTGATATACACAGTAGCGAGTTTGATCACTTTCTGAATAATGAACCAGGATGACATTTTGATATTGTCAAACACAGCGAAACCTGTGCTTTCAAATCTCCTAGCAAATGAAGGTTGGCAAGCAATGGAGAGTAAAATTATGCACCTCATTGTTGCCTTTTGCTAGTCACCAGTTCATGACTCTCTGTCTAACCCGTCCATGACAATTTTGATGCCACATGGATTGCAAAAGAAAGACCAAACCTTATTAGCAATTTGGCCTTCACTGAGCGGATGAAAAGTAGTCTCTTCCCTGTAGTCACTATACAATAGTCACAAATGGAGGATAGGTTGATTCCACTTTTCTTTATAGCAATATCAATAGCAATCTTGTTCATCAAAGCCGTCAATATAAAGAAGAGATTCTAATGGAACTTTCCTGTACCAAATATTCTTGCTAGACAAATTTGTTCCCTTTCTCTTTCTTACAACCCATGCTGATTTGCAACTGATATTTCCTGAGGGATCATGCATCGAAATAGGATAATTTAGCTTGTCAATATTGACTTTGATGTTGATGACTGTATTGACAATGTTGGGAGGTAACTCCTTCTCAGCATCACCTGTTTCAAGTTTGTACCATTTAAGAATTCCTTCACAAGTGTCTTTTTAGGAGTTATAATACCCTGAACTTGATTAGCCAAAGGCTCAAACTCAGTCCAAGATTCCCACCAAAAGGAAACATCCCCCTTCCTAATAGTCTAGAAAATACAAGGTTCAGCAATTGCTTTAATATCCATCATTCTTATCCATGCATGAGACTGTCCTTGTGCCCATTTCTTGGCCTCTCTGGATGTTATCTTTTGCAATATTTAGCCTCTAAAGATTCCTTGAGAAGAGTATGTTGTGTTCTGAATTTCCACCAAAGTTTAGCAGCGAATGCATTGCAAGTATCTTTGACAGATTTGAATCTTGCACCTCCTTCACTAACTAGAAAACTCAAGTCATCCAAGCCACCCAATGTTTCTTGGTTCTGTTTCCATCTATGCCCCAGAAGAAATCAACAGTAATCTTTTCTATTTGTACAGGTTGTTTCGGTGTCCGACTATTTTACCTAAGCCGTGCGGGCACTTACCATCCCCTAACTCCGGTAAGCGAATCCTCAACCCGACAATAAGTAAAGACATAAATAATGAATAGATCAAGCGAAAAAGTATAGATACTTAAGTCTGCGCGATATATATATATATATATATATATATATATATATATATATATATATATATATATATATATATATGTAGTGTAATAGTGTGGAATAATAATAATACCCCTAGGGTCTAGTCTGAGTAATACAAGAGCATCTAAAAGGGAAATAATACAAGTCTGGAATAATAATACATAAAATATCTATGTCTCTGAATAGTATAGGACATAATGATAAAGAAGTTTTCAAGGCAGCGAATGGCCATGCTTATCCTAGAAACTCGGAGATAATACTGAAGCGACTATCAGCCACCTGTCACGGAAGCAGATCCAACTTGATACTCTGCATTCATAAAGGAATGCGGCAAGGGCAGGTCAGTACAAAACAACAGTACTGGTAGGCATCATCGGCCGACTAAGCATAGCTAACACAATCCAGTTAATAAAGTAGATAAGCAGATAAACCAACAAGTATAAGTCAATATAATCGAATTCAAGTATACGTCATCACCTAAGTAAAGCCTCTAATCCCCGAATGTGTCAAGTCTGAATATATCTTCCGAATCCAACATCATAAGTACAACACCAAAACATCTCAAAATCAAGCCATAATGCAATGCAATGCAATAGTGTATGAATGCAATGCAATGCCATGCAAATGTTGTGTACACATATACTTCGAACGAAAATATCGACATCTCGGTAGAACAACCCAGTGTGACTCGCGAAGTCTAAGTGCCACCCATCCTGGATCTTTTCCCAACAGACAGACAGGACCCCGGATCTTTGCCCACGGGGGGTTCTCACCGGCACTACTCTAGGGAACCCGCGGAGTCTATGTACTCACAAAATCAACGATTCCGGAACTGACATCGGATATCGTCCATCTCACGTTACTCAAGTAAAAACCGAGCCTAGCTTATCACAGTGTTTCATCAAGTATCATCAGTATCTCCACAGCGTATCATGAAAATGAGAGTGCGTGCAATGCATGTATCAACATCAATAATCATGCTCAATATCACAAGTACCAACAATGGGTACGCTAACAATATATCCGAATTACCATACCAACAGTGGGTATGCCAACAATATCACCGAATCACAAGTACCAACAGTGGGTACGCCAACAACATGATAATCAAGATGATAAAACAGAATTCAATATCTATCAACAACTTGTGGCATTAAGCCAACACAATGGAACAATCAAATCACAATATAACGGGGTGGCTATTTCCAACACACAACAGGGCCCAACCTAAGGCAATATCTATCCCAACTTCATACCTGAAGGTTCACATGCCGTCTCCGATAATTTAATGTAAATATGTGCTTTGCTATATGAAGTCTCACTAAGGGTAAGACATAACCTACCTGGATGGCCGAACCGCAACACCAACAACTCACTCCTTTGCCTTGCCTTTCCGCTAAACCTCAGAAACAAAGTAGTCTAAGCATGATTGAAATCTAGATTAGAAATCATGAAGAATGATACTAATATTGCTACCATTCAATTTAGGTAAATTCTAACCTTAGAAATTGGAGAAACGGGCCCACAAGGGCAAAACGAAAAATTCGGAAGCAAAATATCAATTTAAGCACTAGGTGATCATAACCCAACCACTAATTGCTAAATTAACTCATATATTTACCCAATTTTGAATTTGAAGCAAAACCCCCAATTTGGGTATAAATCCTAACTCTTTGATTTCGAAATTCAACAATAGAAATGGAAGGTATATGATTAACAAGCTTAGATTCATCAAAAACTAGCATAAACCCCATCAATTTCATCATTAATAATCCTAGAGAAAATGTTCATCAAAACCCACTTTCATCTTCCATTACTAAGGGATTATTAAAGGAAAGGGAGAATCTATGATGATTAGGATTAAAGAAATAGAAGAGCGATTAGCAAGATTTACCTCCAAGAGTATTCCCAAAATATCTCCAAGAGCAGTCCCCAAAAGCTCTAATTTCGAAATGGAAGTAAATGAGGGTCTAAAGGCTTTTAACAATTCATTAATTTATACACACTGACCGTCACCCGCTTTAGCGGCACTGGGACCGCCCCAACGAAGCCACTTCAGAAGTCAATCTTAAAATGCTTGGACTGCTCCAGCCACAGGGTTACCGCTTCAGCAGTACCGCCAAAGCGGACCCCAGAAAACTCACCCAAGTTTCACAATTTGATCCAGTTTTTTGACTAATTCCCGAGGCCATCTGCTTAGATACCATACATATAGACACACATAAAAACACGCTACGAACGTGCCATGGCCTCAGAATTCCCACCGGAGGTCTCATTGACCGAGTCAACCCCCGATACCTTAATTTCAATTTCCCAACCCAAGTCTCAAAATGCATCCGAGTGCATTGGGGCAACCGAACGGATACACACCTGAGTTCTAAATGACCATACGAGACTCTCGAAATCGATGAATTTTTGAAAAAGGTCCGTTTACCAAAAAGTCAACTTCGGGTCAACTATTTTTCACTTAAAGCCTATATTTCACAAAAGTTGCCTGAATCCGGCCTAGACACCTCGAGAAGCGTGCCAACGGTCCCTTCGCCTTAAAAATGAGCTAATCAATGCTCGAAAAATGGCAAAAATGCTGAAAAGACTATAACGACCAAACGGGTCGTTACATTTAGGAGGATGAACAACAACTAATAAGTGTAGGGGTAAGGCTTGCAGGATAGATTTGACGAGAACAGCTTTACCACCATATGAAAGCATATTGCCTTGCTATCCTTGCATTCTGTTAGCAACTTTAGCCACTATATTGTTGAAATAAACAAGCTTCTTCCTATCTACATAGATAGGAGGACATCCCAGATATTGCATAGGAAGATGGCATTGATTGAATCTAGTAACTTGCTTGATATCATTAACTTTAGGATCATCTTGCTCAAGAGTGACATAAAATCCAGATATAGTAGGCGTTTGGACATGCGGTTTGAAACCATGAGATGAAACCAGCATTTGGACATGCATTTCATCTCATGGTTTGAAACCCCAAATCATCCAAAAAGGCATGATTTGGGGTTTCAAACCATGGTTTCAAAAAATTTAAATATAAACTTGACCCATAAGTTTATATTTTGTAAAAAAGATCCATAAGTTGGTAAATATTTTTAACAATTACTCCCACCAATCAGTTACCAACCTTATTAACTTCCACCAACCTTTATTTATGTCTACCATGTGGGAGGATTATATTAAAGAATAGTTACATTACTATTCATGTTAAATTTTCGCTTTTATTGAACTAAAGTTTGATCAATTGATGTTGTATTTTTTAGAAAGGCCTTCTAGTAATGTATTAATTTTATGATGAACTATGACTTGCTCATTTGGTAAGATTGTATAAGAATTAAGAATGTTTTGATAGTTTTCACAACTTGTGGGGTTTTTATGTCTATAAGAGAAAATACAACTTAAGATATCCAAATTGAAATCGTGGTTTCAAATCATGTCCAAATGGATCCTTACTCTTGTTGATCATCTGTCATGATATTTTTTCATACTTTTCCCGCTTGGACATCATCACTTTTAGTGACTCAGGGTCACTTGAAGAAAAGAAAATAGTGTCATCAGCATAACAAAGATGTGTAATAACATGACTATTTGTATCTACATGATATGGAATAAAATTAGATTAAGTTAGTGAACCCCTCATCCTGGAGAGTAATTCAGCCCTAATGATGAAAAGAGATGGTGATAATGGATCTCCTTGCTTCAGTCCTCTAGTTGAATTGAAGAATCCATATCTGCTCCTATTTATGTAGACCGAGTACCAAACATTAGATATTAATCTCCAAATGCTGTTAATCCATCCTTCATCAAAACCAAACTGTCTAAGTATTCTACATAAATAGTCCCATGACACCCAGTCATAGGCCTTAGCCATGTCAAGTTTCATAACAACATTATCATAAGTAGATATTATGAACCATATCTTGAGTTAGCATAATATTTTCAGTAATTGATCTTCTCTTGATGAAGCCTGTTTGATTGAGAGAGATCAATTATGCATTAAGAAACTCAGCCTCTTGTTCACTAGGCTAGAAATAATTTTACAAGCGGAATTGCTAAGACTTATTGATCTTAATTCAGTAAATGATTGTGGATGTTGTACTAAAGGAAGTAGAATGAGACAAGTATGTGTGATGGACTTAAGGATATGGTTTGCAAGGAAATCATAAACCATTAGTGGTAGATCATTCTTAATAACATCCCAACAAGAATGATAAAATTTTCCAGATAAACCATCTGGACCAAGAGCACTTTGTGAGCTCATTGAAAAAATAATATCTCTCAGCTCATACAAAGTAGGGATGGATTTGAGTTTTTCATTGTCTTCAGCATTAATAACTTCAGGGATGTTATTGATAGGAGAGAAATCATTATTAGTAGGTTCTTTAGAAAATTGTTTATGAAAAAAGGATATAGCCTCAGTAGTAATTTCCTCATATCTTTCAATCCAGTTCCCATCATCCATTATGATCTTCTTTAGTGACAACCTCTTTACATACTAAGCTCACACTAATGTCTTCTTTACATACTGTTGTAGCGTACCTGATTGTCTGACAAAACTTTAAAAAATTTATTTATTTTCGGAATCAATTTTGTCACAATGTCTTTTTAGAAAAGTACTCTTTAGTAGTTTGTATTTGATCAATTTATATAAAGCGCTTATGTTAATACTAGTATTTCACCCATGCGTTAAACGTGTACACTGAATAGATGTGTTACACGTGTATACTAAATCGATGTATTACATGTGTGTACTGAATCAATGAATACGAACTCTTTAAAAATCGCATAAATAATATAGGAAAAATGTATACAAATAAAATTAAAGAAATAAAATGACAAATTCTTAAAAATAATAATTGTTGAATTATCAATCTTACTTTTCTATCTCACTAACTTAAGAATCATGGCTTAATTCCCTCCGTTCTTCTAATATAGATAATTAGCATCTGGATTGCAATTTGTTCGTAGGAGTGTTTGTTGAATAGTTCTTGTCAACGGTGTAAAACATAAGTAAAACTTTTCTTCTTTTATGATGAGAATTTTGCACTGCAAGTATAACAACATGGCCTAGCAAAATGATATAAAATAGCTCAAATTTTATGAACAACCATGCTGCATCTTGCATGTATAAGTTGTAAGGTCTCAATGTGCTGCTATAAGAAAACTACCATCAAGTAACACAATAGGCCTTCAAAAATTCTCATTCTTTTATGGATGCATATAGTGTGAAGAAATCATACATAAAGGTTTCTTTATCCATTTATTCAAACTCATAATTGACCTAGGGTTTGAATGCATCAATATATATATTTAATAGCTTAACATCTTTCCATACGACTCAACCGTATCTCCTCTCATCAATTGAAGTGCCTTTCTTCTTTGAATATGTGGCTTCTAGTACCTTAAGTCAATACCATACCCTTTTTTTCATTTAGTTTATTATGTCCTTTGCAAGACTGTTTTTTAGCCAACATATGTATGCTTGTTAATATATTTCCAGTGACAACTGCAGTAGCTATACGTTTGTGGTCATCATTGAATTTTCTAGCCTTAAAAGTATTTGACATGTGCAAGATTGAAGACTTGAAATTCAAACGTGGCGGTCATTAGCACATATCAGACAGTACCTAAAACTTTCAAATTTTCATGCATATAAATGCACATCAGTAGTTAGACATACATAACAGAGAATGAATTTACATAAAATATTATTGTAACAATAATAAATAAACTTAGCAATGTATACACTTTCAATATAATTAAATATACAATCATACCTTATTGCATTCATGCTCTCCACCTTAAACTGAAATTTTGTTCGAAGCTCGTAATTTTTCATGACATTGGCAATTTTATCCTTGTTTTTGTAAAATTTTCCTTCCGCAACAATTTTATTTAGAGGGTCATCTATTATTCTAGTTTCTTCAAATGTAAAACTTCATCATCCTATACGCAATCAATTAGACTGTAACCATTATGTATATCAACAATCTGTTGATAACCTGATGAATTTTCATTATTTAAATTGGAAATGCTACCATGCATATATCCTTCTCCGACACTGTTATACTCAACATATACATGATTAAAATTTGAATTATTTTTCTTCAACTCGATATACACATGCAAAACCATATCATTTTATACCACCATTTGGTGGACGAGTGTCCTTAACTTTTGTAACGATTCAATCCCTCATTTTGAGCAATTATGATTAATTGTGTTATGATGCTTTGTCATGTTTTTTGTTTTTGTTTTTTTACTATTGAACATAGCAGGGTGTTTCGGGTTGATATCCTAGGTGTTCAGATGAGTTTTGAACATAGTATTAATTTTTACAGATCTATGCCCTTTGTATAGGTTGGGTTGCTGGATACGGGATCCTCGTAGTAGGAATGGACCAAGATCCAAATTGAGAGGGCAGTCTTTAGAAACAACGGAGTTGGGAAAGCAAGAGAACGCTTCGCCTTTTCTTATCTTCTTCCCGCCCTAGGAGTAGCACAAAAAGAGGGATTAGCATTATTGACCCAATGATAAAGCACTAAGACCTTCCTCGTTGGGGCTCCGCGCACTGGGAAAAGGCTGACGCGACGGGAAACCGGCCACTATTTACAAAGCTCCAATAAGGTATCGAGAGGGCTATCACAGTCAGGTGCGAATTTCTTAATTGCTGACAATTGGTACATCGCATTTGCGGTCATTAGATCGCAATTGTGGAGGAGAGCAACATGAGGTTGGTAATTGAAATTAATTAATTTCTTTTAAAAAAATATATCAACTTCAGGATGTCAATAGTGCAATAATTTTTTCGTGCAATTCATTTCCGACCTCCTGAGGTCGGTATCTTAGATTCCAGGATTATTTAAATTAGTAAACCGACCTTAGGTCAATTTTTTTAAAAAAATATAAAAATATTGAAGTCCAAAACTAACCTCCATAGGTTGATTTTTTCCGAATTCTCTTGACGTCAGATGTTAGAGATCGGTTTTTTGACTATTTTCTAGTAGTGGTTGTTTCAAGTTCCGCCACATCATAGTAGCCCTCGATAGAGTACAATACCTCGAGCTGTTGTCCTCCTCCATTGTCAGATGTCTCAAGTAACCTACCTACCTTGGGCACACAAATGTCACGCCCCAAATCTGGAGAGGCGTGGCTAGCACTCGGCCTGAGCGAACCACTTGGAATCTGTAACTTTAGAAGGGTAATCCTCGACTTAGGCCGATAGGGCCTACCTACACACAGACAATACCAACAAGCCGGCAAGGTCACAATCTGGATATACATAAACACTGACTATCTCATCTGAACTGGGCACACATACCCAAAGCATACATATACAACTGAGCAAGCTGACGAAGCTGCTATGATCGTACCAAGCCAACAGTACCAAAATAGACATATACAAGCCGGCAAGGCTATCGCACTAGTACACCATATACAAGACTCGTGTACAAGCCTCTGATGAAAGCATAACTATATCATGGTCGGGACAGAACCCCGGTCTACCCATCCAATCTGTAACCACAAAAGAAAGACTTCAAAAGACCTGGCAAATTCGAACAAAAGGAGCTCACCAATTAGCTAATATCAGGTCCTGTCTACTGGGAAGGTCTGTCAATCTATCTATCTATACATGCAGGAATGAATGCAGAGCCCTCGGCAAAAAGAACGTCTGTACGAAATAATGTAACGAGTATGTAAAGCAGTAAATAACTAAAACTGAATCTGAACTGTAACACAATAATCTGGAGGCCAAAGAATACCCTGAATATCTCACCTGACCTGTCTCATATGAAATGAAATGCAATATAATAATATCATAGGTCTCACTGACCAAGTGGTCAGGCAACTGGAAAATCTCACTGACCATAAGGCCAGGCAATCTGTCTCACTGACCCGTCGGGCAGGCACTCTGTCGCACTGATTCGTAGGCCAGGCATATCTGTCTCACTAACTCCTAGGCCAGGAAATCGGTCTCATTGACCCGTAGGCCAGGAATTTCTATCTCATTGACCCGTAGGCCAGGAAATCCGTCTCACTTACCCGTAGGCAAGGCATATCTGTCTCACCGACTAAGTGGCCAGCTAAAGAAAATGTCTCACTAACCAAGTGGCCAAGCTAAAGAAAAATATATATACATCATGTTGTATATCATGTGTAAACTGACATATATAAAGACGTCAACATGTCTCTTTGTAACTCTTCCGCTAAAAATGGACTAAGAAGCGGAGAGAAGTCCCTTGGAAGACACAATACCATATCTAGAAGCTTTACACCTCTATGATAACTCTAAACAATAGTTCTCTTTCTTTAAGATTCAATAAGCACTTAATATCTATGGATCATGCCAAGAAAAGAAAGGATAGCCATTACGTACCTTTATCGTTTACTTTATGACTCAGCGTATAACTTCCCGTCGCACTTCAATCTACATCAAGACAATAGAATATATGGTTAATGCCAAGGGAGAACTTTAAATCACATTTCTAAGTTAGTATCTCTCTTATAGAAAATTGGGCAGAACTTTCCCTACATTTTCTTACTTTGCAGAATTCAAAACAACACCAAACAATAATATTAACAATATGGACAGCCCATCCCATCCATTCAGCCACTCGACAATGCAAGAACAACTCCAACAACTCAACAATAGTACAACGAGCGTCAAGCTCGATTTATGACTAATAAAGCTATACCTTTAAACCCTTTCTTCTTTCAAATACATGTTAACAACAACAACAATAACATACTCAGGTTATTCCATCAATTTCCAGCCATAAAATATCACAAGAACAACCTCAAAATAGTTCAACAACCAACAACATATATAACAACTACGATTTTCGACTTTTATTTCATGAGTTTTCAATCGTACAAGTTAGCCACTACTTCTATAAGATCAAATATATGAAAAAGGATTATAATATTACCTTATGACACTTAGAAAAAACCCCCAAAATGAACTGGAGCCACTCCCAAAATTATCAACCACAAGAAGAATAAGAAACTCACTAGCACCACGGGATTTTCGGCGTTAGATTTGCGCTGTTTCTCTTTGATTTTGCTCTTGGGTGTTATGGAACCCTTTAGAGAGAGTTTAGAGACATAGAATCTGAAATGAGTAAAAAATGAAGAAAAGAATGAGTCCCACTATTTTAATAACAATCTTAAAGTTCCCACCTCCTCAAGTGGGTCTAGAAGGGGCTGCCTGCGCACTCTCGTGAAAGTGCGAACATCTCTCTACTCTGACGTCGTGTTGATGAACATTTTAATGCTTGGAAAATAGACTCATATATCTTCAATTTGGTGGGTGGATCACTCCATAACTCTAAGTATGTTGGGCGAAAAGATCTATGACATTTGACCCAAATTTTAGCGTACTTATGAACCTAACTTGTGATGACCTTTGCCAAATTTTGTTTTACAACTTTCTTGACTTCAAGGATTATCAATCGACTATTGTATGATTCAAATACTTCATAACAAGACCTTCTTATCATATAACACTTTTATTCTTACCCCGAAAGCATGGCCTATTTGTTATAAACCACTTTCCTGTGGCGAACTTCGTCGAAAAGTATTTTCTTTGATTCGTTTAACCCTGACTCTTTCGAAACTTACTTAACACCTGTTTAAACTCATCATCATCTAAATAGGGGATCTTAGCCTCACCGAACTTTCTTACTTTACTCACGACGGTACTAACGCGAAAAGAAAGAAAAAAAATACGGGGTGTAATATCCTTCCCCCCTTAGGAACATTCATCCTCGAATGTAGAGGGGTATAAGAAAGGAACTAACTCTTAAGGGTTGTATGAAAATTTTGACAGAGTATCCTCTGTATACTGGACTATATCTAACCTGTCACGCATCCAGAAAACACAATACATATATATGCCACACAAGGCCACAACCAATCCACAACATCTTTTGGCTCCACACAACTATCAGTTTTAATAAAAATATCACAAAGCTATACCTGATTTATGCTGCAGCCTTTTCAACCCGAATTTTCTCTAATCATAAAACACTTCTGTAATACAAATACATGAAATAATGGATGCATAGACTCCAATTTCGGAGGCAATTCTAACTCGTAGGATACTTGGCCTATTTCCCTAACAATTCAGTACAGCCTAATGTGCCTTTGGGATAAGCTTGCCTTTTATACTAAATCTCATTATGCCTTTTGTTGGTGACATTCTCAGGAAGATCCAATCATTTACACAAACTCTAGATCCCGTTGTCGCACCTCTGAATATGACTTGCGATGACTCTGGCTATTAATAATTGCCTTTGAATGAGTTTACTTTATTTACAGCTGAATGAACCAAAACGAGTTCAAGTAGCTCTGATTTTCCTATTTCGAAACACTCTATAGGGGATCCGCACTTGGCCTCAGAAGGAGTTAGTCTAATGCTTACATGATAGTTGTTAATTGGGCACCTCCATCTGATATAATGGACTCTAGAACACCATGTGGTCGTACTAGTTCTTTTGATGTATAACTTTGCATTATCCTTGATTGACTGTATAAGTCATTTTATCTGGTAAGAAGTGGCTGACTTTTGTGAGTTTATCAATGCTCACTCAACTAGAGTCATACTTATGATATGGATGGGGTAAACCTCGTTTTATAATCTAATGTTATAATCTCATTATATCAGGAACAAATAAATGGCCTTGGTATCGCAAGACCCCCTCTCTTCTCACTTCAAAGACCAGCAACTCGGTCTGCTGAACTTTCTCTTTTGGCTAAAATAGAATAAGGTCCTCATATTGTCACTCCTTCACCTCTGCTACTGAGGACGATAATGTTGTGTCATAAATAGTAACCCCATTATGATCCGATCCCAATAGTTGGAATCCCAAACTAGCTAGCGGATGTAATTCTCAGGCTAACTTTCGCTCTTTTCAGCCTTAAGTATACTAAAACTGCTCATAGATCTGCAACCAAGGGTGTTGGCTACAACATTAGCCTTTCCTGGATGGTATAGAATCTTTACGTTGTAATTTTTCAATAACACTATGTTCTTGCTCCTCTACCTTCCTCATTAATACTCTCTAACTTATAGATTAGCTTTCTGATTTGCTCCACCCTTAAGTAGGATCATGCTCAGTTATATCATCTTGGCTCATCTTTACTTACACCCCAGTCCCCAGGACTGTTACATTCTTATAAAGGTTCGTGCATCTCTGTGCTCTTACTTCTGCTTGAAGATGTACTAGGGTTCTTATGATCCATAAGGATGTCAACTCGTACAACATATCTTGACTATTCACGTACCCACTGCTAACTCTAGTTCATGGGTCGATATTCTTTTCATGTTTTCTCGACCTTCACTAAGTATTACAATCTTCTTTACTTACACATGCATCACAAATGCATTTTCTTACCTTGGTTCTCTAATCCTGGAACTTCTTGTATATATAACCTCGACTAATATTCTTAGTTCTTGTTCTCTATTCAATATGCATAGTCGGCGATGAGTTAGTGGCATACTTGCTTATTGATACATACGAAATCTAAAGAAACCAACATCATGGGATAATTCTCTCTATACTTTACTTTAAATCTTTATACTGGGTGCAATTCGTCCTCCTCATCCCTTAACTGACACTTCTTATCAATTATATGTATTGAAAGAATTTTCTCATTCATACTAGGCTGCGAGCCCATTACAATACATATTCATGTAAGACCTTAGACACCTTTGAGATGCTTGCATTCATCTTCAATAACCTTCACTTCAAACTTATTCTGATAGTGTCGATTCTGAGTGCAACCCTTAAATATTTGTCTTGAATTCTAGGCTCAATGACTCTTGAAATTTCTTTATGCTACACTCATATATCATTTCTTCTGTCTCTAATCGTTGTCAAAATTGCAGTCGTTTACTTCCTAAATTGAAACTTCATGCACCTGGGTTTCATGCACCTGGACCCTTTTATGATGCGTAATCTGTCTCATTTAACGGCCCGTCTATAATCTCTGGGTTAACCATAACTAGTTCTTGCATAAGTCAGCTAATGATTGGCTGAATTATTTCCCCTTTCATATCTTAGTTCTGAGTAACTCCTCTTGGGCTATACATCTCTGTATTTGGTTATACTTCGTGTCATTCTTTTCTGAGCCTCATATATTTGGTTGCTCTTATTGTTGCTTAACTCTTCTAGCTAGGAGGTTGCTACTGCTATTCTCTTAGCATTTATATTTACACATCATCCCATAGTCATCACACATCCAGAGAATATGGATTACATAATCTTATTCGCCTTGAAACTCTTCATTGTAACCCTTCTTATTTACTCAATCGCTAAACCAACATATGATTCTATTTCAATTTTCTTATCGTACTACCTCCCCTTTTGGGAGGATGGCCACACCTTGCACTTAAGGATTTCATTCCTGAGAAGTCATATTATTACCTCAACACCTTCCACAACTTGGTGAACTTTAACAACTTATAACTTGCCTTGGAACAAGTCTCTCTTACTAGAGACAATTGAATCGCTTACTTGAACAGAATGCCACGTATTTATAACTGATGTGCTCGATCTCAATAAATTTCATCTGTTACACGAGACGTTAGTCTTAGAGGGACTTTTGTAGTTCTAACCTTCAAAGGTTGCTCTTCTACTGTTCAATCCCTTACTGCCTAATCGCTTACCGTGTTTTCGCAATATATACTAGTATAACAATCTCTCTCTCTGACTTGTATTTAGTTGACTTAGAGTACTTTTTAAGATCGATACTTCCTGATTTAGGGAGCTAAATCATCTGATTGATATATTTTGTTGACATTTGTCAATTCAAATCTCGTAATGGAGACTTAGTCTCATAACATATTCCTCTTCACAACTCAACATTTACTTCCCTTTACCTTTTGTTTTACTTGGCTCCAAACTTTTTGCATTACCATACTTTATATTACGACCCTTATTTATTTCTCATCTGTATTCAGGTGCCCCACTTATCCTTCTACCAACCTCTTGCTACTATCATCACTTCTTATCTGGCTCAAGATACTTGTAACCACATTATTTCACTTTTAACTTCTTTCTCTTCAACCAACCTTATTCTGTAGGCACTAATATTTCTTCTGTACTTCAAATAGGAGTCTCACTTTGGGAAATACTCACCTCATAAAGATTTTAATACTTGGCTTCCAGATCTTTAAGATTCTGAGGAATTCGTATATGACTAAAAATTCCTGGGTATCTCATGTATATATCCTTTAAAGAGGTACTACCAACATATTCATATTCTTCTTCAGTATAGCCCACGATAAGGATTGTTCTAACCATTCCTAGATCCTAAGATCTCACTTCTTCTAAAATTACGTCTATCGACGCCTATGAATCATAATATGCTACTCACCATAATTCTATCATTGCTGAGAGTGGAACAATATAATAATATTTGTGTTGCCCTATCTGATTTCCAGCAACTTAACAATATTCTTTGTTTAGGTACCTCGTACCTCCTTCACTGTACTTCTTTTAACTTATAAAACTCGTACTTTACCTTTGTATGCTTTTGTTACCTTCTTTCAGGACGGGTGAGATAAATATTCACACTTTGAACCTCTAGCATGATACATGCACATCTGGTGCACATATAATTTGTATTAGCCCTCAAGCTTGCTGTAGTCTTTCTGGTCACAGGAATCTCTGTATACAAATACAAACAAGTGAGTTTAAAACCAAACTCCTATGACTAAGAGCTACAACACGATTTGGATCTGAAAGAAGGGAAACCAAACTTCTAGAAGCCCTGTAGCTTCTTGTTTATATAAACTGGTGCACAACACACTTATAAACAAGATTCTACTAGACACTGCTTGTAGACTCTTTACGAAAGAGCTTCTTTGATACCAAGTTTGTCACGCCTCAATGTGGAGAGGCGTAGCCGGCACCATACTCGAGCTGAGCGAACCATTCTGAATCTATAACTCTAGAAGGGTAATCCTCGACTTAGGCTGATAGGGCCTAGCTGCACACAGAAAATACCAACCAGCCGGCAAGGCCACAATCTGGATATACATAGACACTAACTATCTCATGCATCTACAACTGAGCAAGATGACAAGGATGCTATGATCGTACTAAGCCAACAGTACCAAAATAGACATATACAAGCCGGCAAGGCTATCACACTGGCGAACCATATACAAGACTTTTCTACAGGCCTCAAGAGAAAGCATAACTGTATCATGGTTGGCACAGGGCCTCGACCTACCCATCCAATCTATTACCACAAAAGAAAGACTTTAAAAGACTTGGTGACTCTAAAAAAATGGAGCTCACCAATCAACTGATATCAGTTCCTGTCAACTGGAAAGGTATGTCAGTCTGTCTATCTGTACCAACAAGAATGCATGCAGCGCCCCCGGCAAAAGTGACGTCAGTACTAATAATCTACCAAGTATGTAAGGCAATAGATAACTGAAACTGAAACTGAACTGAAACATACTAATCTGGAGGCTAAAGAATGCCCTAAATATCTCACCTGACCTGTCTCATATGAAATACAATATAATAATATCATATGTGTCACTGACCAAGTGGCCAGGCAACTGGAAAATCTCACTGACCATAAGTCCAGGCAATCTGTCTCACTAACCTATCGGTTAGGCAATTTGTCTCATTGAACTGTCAGCTAGGCAATTTGTCTTACTGACCCGTAAGGCCAGGCAATCTATCTCACTAACCCATAAGGCCAGGCATATCTGTCTCACTGACCCATAGGCGAGGCAATCTGTCTCACTGACCCGTTGGCCAGGCATATCAGTCTCATTGGCCCATAGGCAATGAAATCTATCTCACTGACCCGTAGGTCAGGCATATCTATCTCATCGACCAAGTGGCCAGGCTAAAGAAAATATCTTACTGACCAAGTGGCCAAGCTAAAGAAAAATATATATACATCATGTTGTATATCATGTGTAAACTGACATATATGAAGACGTCAACATGTTTCTTTCTAACTCTTCTACTAAGAATGGACAAGGAGTGAAGTCCCTTGGAAGATACAATACCACATCTATAAGTGTTACACCTCTATGACAGCTCTAAACAATAGTTCTCTTTCTTTAAGATTCGATAAGCGCTTATTATCTATGGAGCATGCCAAGAAAAGAAAGTATAGCCGTTACATACCTTTATCATTTACTACACGACTTAGCGTATAACTTCCCGAAGCACTTCAATCTACATCAAGATAACAAAACCTATGGTTAATGCTATGGAAGAACTTTAAATCACAATTCTAAGCTAGTAGCTCTATTATAGAAAATTGGGCAACACTTCCTCTACATTTCCTTACTTTCCAGAATTCAAAACAACACCAAATAATAATATTAACAATCTTGACAACTTATCCCATCCATTCAGCCACTCGACAATGCGAGAACAACTTCAACAACTCAATAATAGTACAACGAGAGTCAAGCTCGGTTTAGGACTATTAAAGCTATACCTTTAAACCCTTTTCTTCTTTCAAATACATGTCAACAACAACAACAATAACATACTCAGGTTATTCCACCAATTTCCATCCATAAAATATCACAAGAACAACCTCAAAACAGTTCTGGAACCAACAACATATATAACAACTACGATTTTTGACCTTTATTTCACGAGTTTTCAACCGTACAAGTTAGCCACTACTTCTATAAGATCAAATATATTAAGGAGGAGTATATATTAGCTTATAACACTTAGAACAACCCCCAAAACTAATTGGAACCACTCCTAAAATCATCAACCACGAGAAGAATAAGAAACTCACTAGCACCACGGGATTCCTGGCGTTAGATTTGCATTGTTTCTCTTTGATTTTGCTCTTGGGTGTTATGGAACCCTTTAGAGAGAGTTTACAGACATATAGGATCTGAAATGAGTGAAAAATGAAGAAAAGAACGAGTCTCACCGTTTTAATAACAATCTAAAAATTCCCACCGCCTCAAGTGGGTCCCGAAGGGGCTGCCAGTGCAGTCTCGCGAAAATGCAAATATGTCTCTACTCCGACATTGTATGGATGAAAATCTTAATGCGTTGGAAACTAGACTCATAGACCTTCAATGTGATAGGTGGATCACCTCGTAAATCAAAGTATATTGGGAGAAAAGCTCAGTGACATTTGACCCAAATTTCAGCGAACTTATAAACGTAACTTGCGATGACCTTTGCCAAATTTTGTTTTACAACTTGCTTGACTTCAAGGATTATCATACGACTATTGTATGATTCAAATACTTCATAACAAGACCTTATTATTATATTAAACACTCTTATTCTTACCCCAAAAATACGGGCTATTTATTATAAACCACTTTCCTTTGGCGAACTTTCCTTTGTGCCACTACATATGCTAGAACCTTACTAGGCTTAGTAATGTCAAGTCCACGAAGGTGTTGACTAACAACTAAACGTCCATTTTCAAAGGATGTTACCCCATTTGCAACAAAGTCAAGGGTGCCTATACTAACTGCCTTCCGACAAAGGGCATCCACTATCATATTTGCCTTGCCTTCATGATAGAAGATGATAATGTCATGGTACTTCAGCAACTCTAACCACCTCCTGTGCCTCAAATTGAGATCCTTTTGGTGAATATATAAACTGAACTCCGTGATGATCTGTGAAAACTTCACAATGCACAATATAGAGATAGTGTCTCTAATTATTCAAGGTAAAAACTGCTACCGCGAACTCCAAGTCATGAGTGGGATAGTTCATTAGGTGTCATTTCAAATGCCTCGAAGCATAAGTTAAAGTGTTACAATACACAGTAAAGCCCTTGGATTTAGCAGGCAATGCCTAGACTAGCGTCGTAGTCAATATAGTCTTGAGTTGTTGGAAGCTCGCTTCAGACTCATCTGATTACCTAAATAACACACCCTTCTAGTTCACCTGGGTCAACAAAGCTATAATGGATGAAAATCTATCCACAAACTGCCTATAATATCTCATTAAGCCTAGAAAACTTTTGATCTCTAGGTGAATAGTAAGTCTAGCCCAACTCTAAATTTCCTCAATCTTCTTCAAAATTCGAAAAATGCCCCTAAATCAAGCCAGAACTCACATTTTGAAAACATGGCATAAGCTGCTTCTCCTTAGAGTTTGAAGCACAATCCCGCTGGTGTCGCTTAAGCTCCTCTCTTCTACGAGTGTATGTCAAAATTTCATATGTCAAAAAATTTCATATGTCAAAATATCATCAATAAAGATAATGACGGAAGAATCTAAATAAGGTATGTATACCTCGTTCATCAAAATCATGTACGTTTCTTAACAAACTAAATGACATCACTAGAAACTTATAATGCCTATAACAGGTCCTGAATATTTTCTTAGAGATATCCCCCGTCCTAATATTTAGCTGATAATATCTTGACCTTAAATCAATCTTAGAAAAGACCTTTGCACCTTGAAACTGGTCAAATAAGTCATCAATATGCAATAATGGATACTTGTTTTTTATAGTGTCCTTATTCAATTTTTTATAATTAATACACATCATCATAGACCCATCTTTCCTTTCATAAACACCACAGGAGCACCCAAGGGGAGACTCTCAGACTAATAAACCCGTTGTTAAATAGATCTTGCAATTGCTCCTTCAACATCTAGCTTATACTGATGATATTTTGATATTCACCGCAGGGAACATCAAATTTGTAAAAATCACCATAAAACAGGGGAGAAGATATGAAATAGCTTCAGGCTAGAAAATCAATAATGACAAAAGTATTTTCATCACCGATAAGAACTCATCTATCATTAGAATCAATAGAATGAGAAGAGCCTCAAGATTTATTAACAAAGAGTTCGCTTTCACCTATCTTGGTTGACTTATTTATAAATGGAGTAAAAGAATTAGATACTTTGATCCAGTGGTTGCAAAAGTAGTCAAGAAGCCGAGTGGGGTGGCAAGGAAAAATGCTATCATTTGGGAGAAAACTCATCCTTATTAATAGTGTCCTATAGGCACTGCTAACCTATACTCTTGCTGCTCTGAATCATCCAAAAGGAACCATTAAACTCAGGGAGTAACACTTTGTAAATTTCCTATGGGGCTCTGAAAGGCAAGAACAAGTACCATTGTTGCTCATGGGAGAAGTTGTGCAATACCAAGGATAAAGAGTGGAATTATCTTAAGAAAGATGTAAGACATATCAGAAACTCTCATTCTCAAAGGGTGGTGAAGATTCAGAACTCATTCCTTATTATGGGCTACCTATCTCAGAAGCAAATACTGTAGAAGATCACATCCAGTGACTAAAGTTATTGTTTCTAAGGACTCTCTTGAGTGGAAATGCTTAATGAAAATCAAGACCAAGGTCGAACCTAACATAATCTAGAAGATCCAAGCTAGTAACTCAAGCTTTTGGTAGGACAATTGGATAAGCAAAGGTGCTCTAACTAATCTTTCCCCTGGATCAGGACGTCAGGTAAGTCTGCTAAAATATTAGTTAATAGCTTTATTGAAAATGTCTCTTAGAATATAAATAAACTCAATGACACTATCCCTAATCATATAATGCCAATTATTGATGGAATTGACATTGGGGGACCAAGAACTCCCTGATTTCCTCATTTGGGATGCTACTAATAATAACAACTTTACTAACCTCTTTGCCTGGAATATTATTAGGAGGCATAAACAGAAAATGAGTTTTTGAACAAAATATGGCACTCTTAAAACACCTTTCAAAGTACCATTTATCATATGGAGGCTTCTTAAAAAGAATCTTTCTTTTAATGATACTATGGACAGGTTTGCCACTAATAGGTTTAACTGTTCCATTGAGCATAATTGTTGCAGGATACAACAAACAGATGCTATGCACCATATTCTTATTGACAATGATGCAACAAGCAAGTTATGGAGTGCAGTGGGCAACCATTAGGAATTCAAAACCAAAACGATCCAAAGAATCATAGTTTTCAGAGGATGGTGGAAAACCCAACCTTGCAACAAAATACATGGGATGATTCTTCAAATCCTATTTACATTATCTGGGAAATTTGGAAATGAAGGACAACTTTCTGATATGGAAATCAAAGGAACTTTCAATAAGCTAGGATGGAACATCAAAGAATCTGGACAATCGAGTTTGTTATTTCTAAACTTTACAACAAGGTGTATTTTAGCTTTATATGACCCATGATATGTGCAGTTGTCAAAAGCTAAAGCCTGTCAAACATGTGAAACAAGTTTAGTGGTGCAAGCCTCAACAAAGAAACATTAGAGTCAATAGTAATGGAAGTTTTATTATTGAGTATGGAAAAGCCGTCATTGGAGGGATAGTTAAAGATAGTAATAGTGACATCATTATGGCTTTCTTTATTCCTGTTCAGTGTGACAACAACAATATTGTAAAAGCATTAGCAGTAGAGTTTGAAGGAAAATGGTTCATTCAAAATAGATATACTAGTTTTGTACTTGAACTGGACTCAATGTTGATTACTAATTTGTTGACCAAGAAGGATAATTTCAACCTCAGACTCAAGCATATCATACAAAGGATTTCAAGATGATGGAACACTATAATGTCAATATCAACCACATTTTGAGGAAAGGCAACCAAGTAGCACATAATCGTTTACCAAAGTTAGCTTCAGAGATCCATTCTACCTTCTTTAACAATTTTCAGCAGCTCCCTAGAAATGCTAAGGGACCCTATCATCTAGATAAATGGAAACTCCCTAGTTCTAGAACTAGGTGTTACACCTCGATTTTCATACGTTGAGTTTTGCCGAATGCTAGTTATCCTAGTCTTGGGAATTAGGACAAATTTTTTGAGGTCATAAGGATAAATATGTCCATCTTGGGTATATAATGGAGTAAAACCATGTTTAGTAAGCCTCAGGAAGGTTCAAGACTCGTCGGATCATCGGAGTTAAGTTTCGGCGAAAGTTTGGTAAAGTGCCACCTTATGGCGCAATATGTGGCGCAACATGCGAGCAGTAAAGCACACTTTGTGGAGACACAGTTGTGCAGAAAAGTGTGGCAGTGAAGTTTGGTGATGTTGCGAGGCCTGCAACACAACGTGCGGCTAGCAAAGCGCGCTTTGCCACCTCACAACTTCGCAAAGATGTTGTGTCGATCCAGAATTTTCTGGACTAATACAAATAGACCAAATTCAACTCTAAATCATATTTTCACCATTTTTGGACCTAGAAATCTCTAGAATCTCTCTCAACAAGTCTTCTTATGATCTAAGAACAAAATCAAGAGCAAACCAAAGTGATTCTAACACGAAGAATTCCATGATCATCATTAGATTGTTCTTCCTTTTGTGGTGTTGAATTTGGAGAATTCTTGGATGTGAAGGAATTTTGAATCTAGAGTGATCCTTGTGATTGAAGGTAAGATTATCACTCCATCTTCATGTTTATAGTATTATTTGGTAATTTACATAACTTATGGAAAGGAGAAATTGTGAAAGTAAGGTTTAAGTTGTGCTAGAACTTGTTCTTAGCTATGCTTGAGTCTTGGTATGGTTTTTGATGTTATTGGGCTAGTTTGCACAAATAAAGTTGAAATATGAAGTTGTTGGATTGTTAAGTAAGTTGAGAAGATGGAAAGGGAACTAGTATAGAATTAAGGGAAACAAGCTAGATGAATCTCATGCACATGAAATATTCGACAAAATGTCTAAATGAGTTCTCTTATAAGTTATGAACCCATCGTTGATACATATACTTCACTTAATGTAGATAATCATTCATAGAGCGTATTCATCTGAACTGGGCACACACACTCGTGGGATCCGTATATTAAGGAGACAAGGTATGCAAGGCTACCCCATTTCTTTCAAAGGCATGAATCCTATGTTATAATCCCATATATGCTATCCATATTATTCTTGTTCCTAGAAGTTCTAGAGAACCATAACTCTTAAGACTCTTGTAATATAATTGAGCTTACCATGCAATTCTTAATGGCATTCATGATAGTTGGTCTCATCTTATATTGTTATTTCCTCAAGCATGACAAGATAGTGATGATGGTCATAATGATGATTCCCATTCTAGAAAGGCTAAAGCTTAAAGTTCTCAATGTTTTCACGATATAATTGGGTTGTCACATGTTTACTAATCTTATTCACTATTAATGATCCCACCTCATGATTATTGTTCCTTCAAGGTGGGATATGGCTCTGATAATTGTTCCATAACATAATCGGAGGTTACCGACCTTACGTCACTCCGATAGAGTTGCAGCATTTAATTGGACTCTGATGCATGCTTATTTTTATGTATGATTACACCGGGCCTAGTTGGCCGGGCAGACACCACTGGCGTAGTGGGCGGCTTATGATTACACCATGCATAGTTGGCCGAGCAGACACTACTAATGGGGGCCGTGAGATGGTTACCCCGGACGCGAGAGGCCCGGACGCGGGCTAATGATGATTATGTGTATATGTTTATGATGTTTTATAAGTAAATGCTAGCATGCATGGTTCTCACCTTAAGAGGCAGTTTGATATACAGGTTATCTCTTTGTCTCATGTTTCCTTGTTCTTTATTACGTTAGTATTCATGCTTTACATACTCAGTACATTATTCGTATTGACGTCATTTCTTTGATGGATACTGTGTTCATGCCCGCAGATAGACAGAGAGATAGATCTGATCCCTAAGAGCCTTATCAGCAGAGACTCAGGAGCACTCCAATACTTCTGAGTTGCAGTCTACTGGTATATTTATTTTGTGTATATAATTAGGCATGGCGGGGTCCTGTCCCATCCTTATTCTTTCCAGTACTCTAGATAGAGGCTCGTAGACATATGTGGATTGCTAGAACTCATGATCTCACTAATGCACCTTTTGTATATTATTTTTGTAGCCTTGAGGGCTTGTATGTAAATAGGTAAAGGAGATGAAGTTAATGGTTACCGTATAATGAGTTTCATTTGAGAATTTACCTTCATGCATGTAGTGTTAGTTGAGAGTAGTGTATGGTCCATCGAGATAAAGGAGAAAGAGTATGCAAGATGGTGCTCGATGGGCTAGCTCCGGGTACCCGTATTGGCCCTCTAATTGGGTCGTGACAAAAGTAGTATCAAAGCAGCTCGTCCTAGTGTGTGTCTACGAGCCGTGTCCAGTAGAGTTTTGTTTATGGGTGTGAAGCATGCCATACTTATAAACAGGAGGCTGCGGGGCATTTAGGAACTATTGACCTTCCTTTCTCATCTTAGATCGTGCGATAGAGCCAAGTCAAGGATTCAACTATCTAATCTTTTCCTGTCTAATTTTCAGTGATGCCTCTGAGAAAGAAGAAAGTCAACGCAATACTGGGCGCTGCTGGAGAAAGTACCAGCCGAGAACCCCCGGCTGAGTTAGGACATACCGAGGCTCAGAGTGCCACTCCCTGGCATGCTACCTCTATTCCTCCAGTAGCAAAAGAGCATGAAAGGGCTCCAGCCCCTCCCCCCGTTGCTTTAGATCAGGACTTGCGAGATGCAGTGCAGTTGCTGACCCAGTTAGTTGCCGCCCGGGCTCAGTGGCAGGGTGCGGGTCATGGTGACAGGGCGACTAGTGCCAAAGCCCGTGATTTTATGAGTTTGAACCCTCTAGAATTTTTCGGATCGAAGCCGGATGAAGACCCGCAGGGCTTTATAGATGAAATGCTGAGGACGCTGAGGATAATACATGCTTCCGATACTGAGTCAGTGGAGTTGGCTTCTTATAGACTACGGGATGTAGCCGTTTTGTGGTACAATAATTGGGTATCTTCGAGGGGGGAAATGCGCCTCCCCCAAAGATGGCAGGAGTTTGTAGATGCTTTCATCCGCCACTATTTGCCAACCGAGGTTCGACGGGCCCGAGCCGACAGATTTTTAAATCTCAGACAAGGGAATATGAGCGCTTGAAAGTATAGTCTCTGGTTTAATTCCTTGTCTAGATATGCTCCAGCTATAGTAGCCGACATAGGGGACCGTGTCCATCGGTTTGTTAGTGGCTTGGGGCCACATTTGATTAAAGATTGCTTGACAGCTTCACTCCAGGAGGGGATGGACATTTCCCATATTCAGGCTCATGCCCAAAATTTAGAAGAGCAATAGCAGTCGCACAGGGCTGAGCGCGACATTGATTGAGGGCATAGTAAGAGGGCCAGATCTGCCGGTGCTACTAGTGAGTATAGAGGGCGTCAGAGGCAACAGTACTCCAGATATTCAGGTCAATCCACGGCTAGTGCACCTCCTCCATTTTCGGGTAGGCGACTTAATCGCCCTATCTATTCTGGACTGGGTCAGAGCTCTAGAGTTTCGGGTTCCCGCATGTGAGGCGATCCCGGGGCGTAGAGACCGCCAACACTACGATGCAACCAAAGGTGGTAAGTTACATTCGGGACAGTGTCAACAAGGTTCTGATGCTTGTTATGCCTGTGGTCAGATTGGGCATATGATGCGTGACTGCCCATTGGTAGGTGACAGAGGAAGAGTTCAGCCCGCAGGATCAACATCTGGTTCCTCATCGTCCGTACGCCCTTGGGGCAAGGCTCACAGGCGCCATCAAGTCGTGGCAGGGGCAGAGGGGAAGCATCTAGTTCGAGTGGCCCTCAACTTCGTATTTATGCATTAGCGGGGCGGCAGGATCATATGTCTTCCCTTGACGTTGTCACACGTATATTATCAGTATTCTCTCATGATGTTTATGCATTGATTGATCCGGGTTCTACCCTATCGTATATTACTCCTTATATTGCTGATCGTATTGGGGTGAAACCCGAGCTAATTAAACCTTTTGAGGTGTCTACTACTATTGGTGACCCGATAATAGCTAGACAAGTATATAGAAACTGTTTGGTTGTGGTTTGTGATTGCCATACTATGGCTGATTTGATTGAATTGAAGATGGTAGACTTTGATGTCATTATGGGTATGGATTGGTTGGCTTCTTGCTATGCTAATGTTGATTGCAGAACAAAAATGGTTCATTTTCAATTTCCATGAGGGCCGGTTCTAGAATGGAAAGGGAATACAGCGTCCCCGAGAGGTAAGTTCATTTCATATCTCAAAGCGAGGAAGATGATTGCTAAGGGCGATATCTATCATTTAGTCCGGGTTCAAGATATAGAAGCAAAGCCACTGACTATTCAATCCGTTCCAGTAGTGAATGAATTTCCTGATGTGTTTTCGGACGAGCTTCCAGGCCTTCCACCAGAACGGAGATTGAATTTACTATTAATGTGTTACTAGACACTGAGCCAATATCTATTCCCCCCTTACAGAATGGCTCCTGCAGAATTGAAAGAGCTAAAGGCGCAACTGAAGGATTTGCTCGAGAAGGGATTTATTAGGCCCAGTTCATCACCGTGGGGAGTACCTGTGCTGTTTGTAAGGAAGAAAGATGGTTCCTTATGGATGTGCATTGACTATAGGCAGTTGAATAAGGTGACTATCAAGAATAAATATCCACTTCCAAGAATCGATGATTTATTCGAACAGTTGTAGGGTGCTAAATGATTTTCAAAGATAGATTTGAGATCAGGATACTACCAAGTAAGATTTAGGAAAGAGGACATTCAGGGACAGCTTTCAGAACTAGATATGGTCACTACCAATTTCGAATAATGTCATTTGGATTGACTAACGCCCCAGCAGTATTCATGAACTTGATGAATAATGTGTTCAGGCCTTTTCTAGATCTATTCGTGATTGTGTTCGTCGATGATATTCTGGTATATTCTCAATCGGAGGCAAAGCATGCAGATTATCTACGTACTGTTCTTGGAATTCTTCGAACTCGGGAATTATATGCCAAGTTTTCAGAATGTGAGTTTTGGCTGAATTCTGTAACTTTTTTGGGGCATATTATTTCAGCTGATGGTATTTGAGTAGATACTCAAAAGATTGAGGCTGTGAAGACTTGGCCACCACCCACAACACCTACAGAGGTCCGTAGCTTTCTGGGGCTGGCCGGTTACTACAGAAGATTTGTAGAATGATTCTCTTCTATTTCGGCAGTATTAACGAAGCTAACTTAAAAATTAGTAAAGTTCTAATGGACCGACGCTTGTGAACGCAGCTTTCAGGAGCTGAAAGATAGATTGAATTCGGCTCCGGTCCTAACACTTCCAGAAGGATCAAAAAGTTATATTGTTTATTGTGATACTTCCGGTGTTGGGTTGGGTTGTGTGTTGACGCAGCACGGTAAGGTTATTGCTTATGCTTCAAGGTAGCTGCGGAAGCACAAGAAAAACTACCCGACCCATGATTTAGAGTTAGCTGCGGTTATTCATGCATTGAAGATGTGGAGACACTATTTATCTAGTGTTCATGTCGATATTTATACAGATCATAAGGGCCTCCAATATATCTTCAAACAGAAGGAGTTGAATTTACGTCAGAGGTGGTGGTTGGAGCTGTTAAAAGATTATGATGTGAGCATCTTATATTATCCTGGAAAGGCGAATGTAGTGGCTGATGCTCGTAGCCGCAAATCCATGGGTAGCCTATGTGATGTTCAGCTCGAGAAGAGGGAGCTAGCCCATGAGCTTCAACAGTTACTATCCGTAATTCAGCTATTTCTTCTCTAGTAATGGATGTGAAGAAGCGACAATATGAGGACCCTAAATTAATTCATTATAGAGCTACACTTCCTTAGAAGGATAAGTCACCATCTGAGGTTCCTACAGTTGGAGTTCTCAGGTACCGAGGCAAACTATACGTTCCTGATGTTGCAGGGTTACGTCAACAGATTTTGGAAGAAGCTCATTATTCTCGTTATTCCGTTCATCCATGAGCGACAAAGATGTACCATGATCTTAAGTCTACATATTGGGGGGACGGAATGAAGAAAGATATAACAGAGTTTGTAGCTCAATGTCCAAATTGTCAACAGGTGAAAATTGAACATCAAAAGCCCGGTGGATTGTTGCAAGCTATGGAAATCCCGGCTTGGAAATGGGAAGTGATTAATATGGATTTTATTATAGGCTTGCCTCGTTCCCAACGTAAGTATGACTCTATATGGGTAAATGTTGACAAATTCACAAAATCAGCTCATTTCCTACCAGTCAGAACTACATACGCAGCAGAAGATTATGCAAAGTTATACCTCAAAGAGATAGTGCGGCTTCATGGAGTTCCCATATCTATTATCACTGACAGTGGAACGCAATTTACAGCTAAATTTTGGAGATCCTTCCAAGAAGGGCTGGGAACGCAGGTGAAACTTCGCACAAAGATTTCATCCACAAACTAATGGGCAAGCTGAGTACACTATCCAAACCCTCAAAGATATATTGCATGCATGTGTATTGGACTTCGGAGGTAATTGGGATAACCATTTGCCACTCATTGAATTTGCATATAATAATAGCTACCACTCTAGCATTCAGATAGCTCCATATGAAGCTCTATATGGAAGAAAGTGTAGGCCGCTAATCGGATGGTTTGAAGTAGGGGAGACAAAGCTAGTGGGTCCAGACTTGATCCAGCAAGTAGTGGAGAAGATCAAGCTTATCCAAGACCGGTTGTTGACAGCCCAGAGCTGACAGAAGTCTTATGCGGATAATCGCCGTCGAGATCTGGAATTTTAAGTTAATGATTGGATATTCTTGAAAGTGTCACCTATGAAAGGTGTAATGAGATTTGGAAAGAAGGGCAAGCTTAGTCCCCGGTATATTGGACCTTATAAGATTGTGCGCAAGGTAGGCCAGGTGGCTTATGAGTTAGATTTGCCCTCAGACTTGGAGTCAGTCTACCCAGTTTTTCATGTGTCAATTCTCCGTAAGTGCATTGGAGATCCTTCTAGAATTGTTCCTATAAATGATGCCCAAGTTACTGAGAAATTGTCCTATGAAGAAGTACCCATTTCCATTCTAGATAGGCAAGTTCGGAGACTCAGAACCAAAGACGTAGCTTCAGTTAAAGTGTTATGGAGAAACAATAACAGGGAAGAAATGACTTGGGAAGACGAGGAAGTATGAAGTCCAGGTATCCATTTTTGTTTCCACTTCCAGAGGAGATTTAGGCAGCGATACCATTGTCTTCAGGTATGTAATGCTTTCTCTTTATGATGTTTAGTCGTGTGTGGCCATTATTGTTATTGTTGATGTGGCCCTGTGAGACGTTATATATTTTGGGTTGTTGTGACAGGATGGTAGCGGCATATTTATAGGGAAAACTCTGGTGAAATTTTTATAGGATTCCTAAGAGTCTAACATTTGCGGACGAATGTTTCCAAGGGGGAAAGGATATTACACCTCGCATTTTCATACGTTGAGTTTCGCCGAATGCTAATTGTCCTAGTCTTGGGAAGTAGGACAAATTTTTTGAGCTCATGAGGATAGATATGTCCATCTTGGGTATATAATGGAGTAAAACCATGTTTAGTAAGCCTTGGGAAGGTTTAAGACTCGTCTGTTACACCCTGCAATTATGTACGTTAAGATTTATAAGTGCTGGATGTTTTAAGTATGGACATTGGAGTTACTTCCAAGGATATATGAGATTACATGCGCCTATCTTATGGTTATGAGGTTTTAAGCTCATATTATAAATTATGTAAAGGATTGGAGGTCAAGTGAATCAAGGAAATTAAGTTTTTGGAATTTTGGAGAAAAATATGAGAGGCAATTTTGGCCCAACTTTGAGGAAGAATATCTTTTAGTATATGAGGAGTTTTGAAGCAAATCAAAAGCCTAAATTAAAGTTCATGAAATCTATTTTCCAAGGCA